>NW_009260028.1:11247031-11269480 GCF_000687185.1 Egretta garzetta | reverse complement strand
AGATTACAGGTAAATCCAAATGTAGCCAATACAGACAACAGATTAATGTGTCAGTCTACATCCAGCTCTGCCTAAATTATTGCACTGTCTCCTTCCTCAAAACATAAATCCTTTATTAAGGTTAAGTGATTTAACTTGGATTAAAATGGATGCATTCCAGCACTACAAGTTTGAGGGCTCTAGACCAAATCTGATTATTTACGAAATTTCAAGTGCCTCAGAAAAGTGGTGAAACATGATTGAAGGTGAATGCGTACAGTTTTTCAGTTGTGCCGCTACTCCTTCCATCCTCCAAAAGGACAGTCAGCGTTATCAGCACAGATGCTCAAGACTGGGGAAGCAGACTGAGGGCTTGCCTTTATCTAAGGAATTTTCTGACATATGGGGTTTTTAGGCAAACTTTTGCCCTTGGATGGTTGAAGGTTTCTCTATCTAGAAGAGGTCTTTCTTAGACGAGCCAGGCTTTGAGCAAATCTGAGGTATGCAGGTACCCAGCGATGCTTGCTGCAAGTCTCCTAGAGAAGGGGCTGTGTTGGGGGAAGCTCAGCTCTCACAGGGCACGTGGTCCAATTTCTCACTCTCACCACAGTGAAGCATATCCTAGACTCATGTGCTTTCCCAACAGGCCCTTTTGATCACATCAGCCAAGGGTCCATTTGTCTTTGTTTCTTGTTTGAGTCAATGGACCTTCAAGGGCCTGGTAAAGCCTTTGTGTGGCTCTAGTGACTCCATCACGTGCTTCCTACAGAAGAGATGCAGGTCCAGCCAGAAAGAAGCTCTTTTGCTGTTTTAACCAGCCCCTCAAAAAAGCTCTGTGGAAAATGTTTTTTCCTTCTTGAGATAGATTGATACAAAGTAGGCCTCTGCTACTACAGTGGCACGTTTGTGATTTTGTGATGTTTAACTCTTGCAGATCTGTCTGTATTCAAAAATTACTTCTGCAAGCCTGTCTTTCATAAGCACATGCTTGTTATGCCTCAGTCATGGAACTAAATTGTCATTTGTAAGTTGAATCTTTTAACATCTTATTTTCTATGTGTTTAATTAAAAGATTTTGGTTCTCAAAGGTGGCACATCAGTGCCATGATTCAAATCCCGCTATTGAGGTCCTTCTTCAAAATCGTAGTCAGCCTGTCAGATTTTGCACCAGAGGCATCATATTTGTGAAATAGAAGCCAAAAACCTTATATACCAATATCCCAGATCGTGCCATATGCTACTTTAAACATCAGAATTGGGGCCAAGTAATAGGCATCTTGCTAATAAGCAATACCAAAAGTTTGGTATGGTGGCAGATCAGATTGGGGAACACAATGTTACTTTTTTGACTGTGTCATGTGAAGTAGAATGAACTGATTTTGTTTCAGTTCAGTTATCAGTTTTCATGTTTGTATTTTTTCACTATATCATGAACATGATTTTCTATTCACTTCTGTGGATTTTGTAGCACGGTAAACACAAAAACATGAAACAGGATCAGTAGCTGGAGAAAAAGACCCCTCGATTTTTGTTTATTCTGTGCATTTTGTGGCATTTTGGGGATTGTGTCACGGTGATTTTACTGGATTTCATGTACGAAGGGGAAGAGGCAGCCGCAGCTGTGTATGGCGGAGGTGGGCTGCTCCCTGCACCCCATGGAAGGTGGTGCCCCCTGTGCCCTGAACTGCCTTTTCCCTCTTGCTCCCTGCTTCTGCTGCAGAGGGCAAAGGGAACTGTACTGGCAGAGGGGGAGGAAACCCCTTTCCCTGCAGCCTAGTAGGTAGATTAGTGAACCCAGCTTTGCCTTAGCCTTTCAGCCAGTCCCAGCCAGTCCTGCAGCTGGAGCGTGGGGTCCCCGGGAGCCCAGAGCAGAGGGCAGCCCAGCAGGACGCTCTGAGCAGCAATGCGCCGCTATGACTTCTCTCTGCTACCTTCTCGTGTGTGTGGCTTTTTGTTTAAAAAGGGAAATTCGATGTGGGCTGAAGATGATCATGCCACCCTTCGCTTCCAACTGCCCACCTTATTTCAGCTTTTGTGCTCACATCCTTGCCCTTATCTAAATCAGTATTTGTCTGAAAATTCGAAGTACTTTCCTTGCTCTGACTTGTAAAAATGTCTGAGTTCCTTCAAACAAACATTAATTTGGTCCTCAAAAGACATTTACATTATGGATTGATTGTATAGTTTGCATTAAGCTAGCGTACCGGCGCAACCCCAACTGCTAGAAGCAGCTGCTTTTAATTGTCGCCAATGGTGACCTGTCAAAAATTGATCCTCATCTTATTCTGAAACCACAGTGACTACTTTCTAATGTAATTACCCATTTGAGTCCCAGAAAGGAAGATAAATGCATGATAATAAATTCTAGCATACAAAATCGAGTAATTATCAGTACAAAGCATAACAACCTGAACTGTGCTGGGCTTTCTTTCTTTGCATATGTTTATGATAGAGTAGTGAACGGGATTTTAAGTTCTACAGCAAAGATCTTCTTTATGTTTGAATGAGCAATGACATGCTGTGTAACTTTGAAATCTGCAATGTATAATGTTGCTTACATGAAATTATTAGGCCTTTTGGAAGTTGATTTTGTAGTATCGGGAATATAGTAATTACATAGAGATTTTTTTCTGTTAACTGTAAATGCTTCACATGATATTTAGAAAGGATGATTTGAATGCAAAGTCACAGGTCTGGCTGCATTTTAGGCAGACGTGACTCGCCATTTTTTCAAAGTCAATAACTCTGTGATACAAAGGAGTCTGGAAATGGTTGTGAATTTTGACTGGCACTAATTTTTACCTGGAGAAGTGTTTTGGGCTTTGGTATTGGGCATATTGCTTTCTACTACCTTGAAGTCTGTGGGATGTGCTGTTTTAATTTGAGAAAAGAAATATTTACTTTGTTTTGAGAATCTTACTCTATTTAATCAAGATATTTTCCTGTGGTTAGTGTAAGAAAAGATGGTAAATTATATTATATATTATATTAAATTATATTATATATATGTTGCAGGCCAGAAAGGTTCCTCTCCAACTGCAATTTTGTGTCAGGCCATTTAAATACATAGAGATTAAGAATTTAAAGTCAAATGGTATTTTCTATCATTTACTAAGCATTGTTAACAATTCATGTCCCTACATTTGCATCTTGTGGACCAGTCCTCTAAATATGTATTTTTCTGCTAAGATTTTTCAGTTGAATTCTCCAGTCTTCAAGGCCTAGGAAGTGCAGAAATTTGTATTCAGGAGACACTGGACAAGTGAGCACTGAAGTTTGCTGTAGTTTTACTTGTGCAGGGATGTTTTCACCTTAACACAGGAATTTTTTTTTATTATTATTATTTACCAATTAATTTAATAAGGCTCAAATACCAGTTTGTCAGCATAATGCAATGTATCACTAAATATGAAAAATGGGAGGGATATGTGCCTTTGAAACTCTTGCTGGGTAGAAATTAAATTAGTGCTCTTACCTTATGCTGTTTGTATAGTCTGCTCTCTGTCTGTGTGTAATTGCCATTAATAGGATTTTTTGCATTAGAAAAGTATGAACAGACCCCTTATTGAAAACCCAACATGGATGGAGTTCATAGGCCAGTGAAAAATGTTTAGCTTCTGTGTTGTTGAAAATTTATTTTCTTAGTGTCACTAATTTTTTAACCTATGTAGCAGTTACAACATTCCTGAAAGCCATACTATCCCTGCAAGGAAAATGTCCTTGTGTGAAGTGAATCTCCTTCTGATTAATGTTTTTTGGCTTTTTTCCGCTTTTTTTGCTGGTAGCCTTAAAAGAATAGAACTGCTTTTCCATTTCTTCCCCTGGGATTTAGATTTTCTTATTTTTGCATGTTGCTGCATATTCATTGCAGCACCTCTGTTTTATTCTAATGTTTCTGCACTTTATTGTCTCATCATTCTATTTATTTGAAAATAAAATATGTGATCTAACCCTGCAGCATTCTTAATTGGTTAAATACATTCAATTGTTCTGTCCTGAAACACTATTCTTTGCTCTCTAGATCAGATTCATTGCAGGTATCTGCTTCTGCCAGTGACAGTTGAAGATTCCTGATGTTTTTGTGGGTTTTTTTTCTTCTCAGCTAGCTAGTGGTATTAAACCTGGCTTTTTTTCCAGGCAGCTTCAATTTGCAAAGGCTGAGCAGGTCAATCTATTGTCCTTGCTGGCGGCCCAAGATGCTGCTGGCCTGCCGCACAATAGGCAGCCTTTGGGGGTCAAAGCCTGCATGTGGCTGATAACAGTGCTATTCTTGGCTGGAAAACACCATGATTAGTGAGCTTCAGTCTGCCTCAGCGTGGGGCTGGAGTTCAATGGCAAATCCTAAAGACGCCACATTCAGGGATCTCTTCTGTCCCTGTCTTCTACTTTAAGAATGGAAGCTGCAAACTCAGAAATCAAAACCCTGCTGCTTTTTCTTTTTAAATATTTTTAAATTATTTTTATTGAAACCTATAACAAATAAGCGAGTGGGTGTATGTGAAGGGGGCAAACTTCAGACTTGCTGCCTCATCTGTACGCATAGCATCTGTACGATTCTGCTACCTCTGACAAGTAGGAGCTATGCTTCCTGATTTCCATCCTCATGAAACCACCTTCCTCTCACAGCCCTGGGATGGACCAAGCCCCAGGCAGGGCACAGGCTGGGGACTGCCTTGCTGGAGAAGCTCTGTGGGAAAGGCCCTGGGGGTTGAGGCAGCAAGCTGGACAGGAGGCCACAGCATGTCCTGTCAGCAGGGACGACCTACAGCAGGCCACTCTTAGGTGAGTGGCAGGGGGATGAGAGACAACAAGAAATGAGAGCTTCAGCCTAGGTGTGAGGAAAAACTTCTTCCCCATGAGAACAGCTGGGAGCTAGTGCAGGTTGCCCAGGGAGGTTGTACCATCTCCATCCTTGGAGGTTTTCAAGACCCAGCTGGAGCAACCTGTCTCAAAGCTGACCTTGCTTTGAGCATGAGATTGGACTAGAGACTTCCTGAGGTTCTTTCCTATCTGAAGTATCCCGTCCTCCTATCATCTACTTCCTTTAAATACCTTTTGAAAATAATCGCCTTGAACCTGACCAGTGATAGAAGAAAAAAAAAAAAAGTGGAAAGTGGTAAGAGTCAAAATGTGGGGAAAGACTTATTATTTTTACAGATTTAAAATTAAAATAGAATTTCAAGGCTCAGATTACCTACAGTTAGGTGGGAACCATAGAGAATTTTATAAATGGGATTTACAATGCATGGCCACTTGTTGGATGACTTAAATGTGGAAAATCAGACCTTCCTGTAGGCATATAGAGGGGTTATGTCATGACCCCTAAACCAGAGATTTCAAGCAGAGGTGGGAACCATCTTGGATGTGCAAATTATTAATAGAAGATCTGATTAGAAATGTAAGATTTTAATGACAGTGGCCCTAAGTTTATTAAATGCAGTGCACTAAGCAAGGCTGAATACAGTATCATAGCAGCATAGTATAAGCTTTCAAGAATTTGAATAGGCAGAAATGAATGAGTATAGGGAGCATGTGTGGTGTAGTGGAAAGAAAGCAAACATTACAGCAATGTAGAACACTCAACAGTTTAGTCATTGGTGTTACTACAAAAGAAAATTTCAAAAAACAGTGAGTAGTGAACTAACTTTATGAAGTGCTGTTGTGAAATCAAAGGATAAA
This sequence comes from Egretta garzetta, assembly GCF_000687185.1. Taxonomy (NCBI): domain Eukaryota; kingdom Metazoa; phylum Chordata; class Aves; order Pelecaniformes; family Ardeidae; genus Egretta; species Egretta garzetta. The sequence continues at coordinate 11,263,822 of NW_009260028.1, read as the reverse complement.
GCAGGCAAGAGATAAAGAAATGTGGTGAAAACAAAACAGAAATTGATAGTTTTAAAGCCTTATGTGAGAAAAATGGAGGAAAGAAGAACAGCTTTTACTGGTGGGAAAAAGTTCAAAAGGGGAAAAAAAGATCAAAGAAAAATCACTATAGCTGAGAAAACTATAAATACAGAACTATATTCTACAGAATAAAAATCTATCACATCATATGCGAAAGCATGCCAGAGGAAAAATAAAGACTAAACTGAAAATTGTTTCATTAATAAATGAACGAGGTAAAATACTGATGGTTTGAGATGTTCAAGCTAATTAAGCGCTTCAAGAGGTATCTTCATGCGGAGTAATTCTGAATACACACAAGAATGAATTAAGCATATCTAGTGTTTTGGTCTAAGGTTATGCAAAACTGAAAAAGATAATGTGTCTGTTTCATGGTATTGACACATTGCTATTCTCTTCTTCACTTGCTAGATAAGGTTAGGTAACCCAATGCCTTTGCAGGAACACAGTCCCAACTTCCTCATTGCTTTGAGAAAATCTACAGCATTACTAAGACAGAGAATTAAAACTGTGCCACACTGGTCAAAAAAGAAGGGGGGGCAATTCATGTTTGCTGCATTATTGCTATTAGGTGCGTTGTAACTTTCAAATACATGTAGCTTTTCTTTGTGTTATATGCTCAATAAAGCTCCACCATCATAAATTAGACAAAAAAATTCAGGATTATTGCAGACTCCTCAAATTGAGGAGAAGTAGATTAGACATAGCTTATAAAATGGTAGAAATGCTGAGAGCTGCTTAACAGTGAATAGAGCTATAAAAGTAGAATTAAAAGATGTTTGCTTCACAGAAGTCCTGTTTTATTAATACCTTTGATACACTTAGTAAACAAATTAATCTTAAGGGATTTAAATCAGAATTTAACATCTGCTATTCTCACAGGAGCAATGTACATATGCATCCCTGGACTTTTTTCTTTTTAAATGGTGTGTTTTCTTTTGAATTTTTATGTTTCATTTTCAAAAATACTGATGAGCTACAGTTTTGCATGTTTTGAAGTTGGTAAAAGAATGAATAAATTAGTTTAGTTGCTCTCATGCATTTTTTTTTTTAAATGTAGATGAATGCTGATGAACAGACAGGTACTTCAGCATATAGTTACTATTCTTAAAGAATAAATGCAGGATATTATTCTTCTAAGGCTCGTGGTTCTATATATATGTGTCAGAGGAAATTATACTGTATAAACCTAAGTTGGATTTTTGTTAACGAACTTTCAAAGAAGTGTTCCAGGTAGTCAGAGCCCTAGCATGAGGTATGACTAATGTGAACACCAAACAGGAAATTTGCAGAGATATTAGGCTGTTTCATACAAGTAAGAAATTTTGGGAGGAGTTATAAAATTAGTGACTGAACAGTTTTTAGGAAATTGTGCAACTTTAATAAAATAAATCTTAATATAGTTTTTTGAGAGGTCATTGAAATGGCATGAATTTAACCACTGAGGTATGTTACCACAAATTTTCCAGTAATTAGAGAGAGCGCGCTTTCCCATCCATTCCTATCAAATGAATGGACTCAGGTGATGTTGTTGGCCTTTTTTCCTAACATACAGTTCTGTTCTGACTGACTTAGTTTTATACCTTTACCACTAGGCCAAAACAAATCTTGCACATAAATGTCCTTTGCAATCTAGTTTATGCTAACTTTAAATCAATAGGTCCTTACAGTTACTGACTGGGTTATTTTCCATCTTGAATGGCAAATCCATTAGAGGTTTAACTGGAGTTTTGCACCTCTGATGACTTCTCATACAGTGTCATCTTCCTGGTCAGATTTCATCAGTTCTCTTTGTGTTTCCTGTCGAGAATCATCAAGGAACATAAATCCAACGTTACACGTGTTCTCACTGTATTCCAAATTTCCATGTTGTTCTTTGTGTTTCCAAAGCAAAATACCTGCTGAAGGGAGAAAAATAAAGTTGATAGGAGAACTAGAGATCCTATCAAATGGCATCTTCAGAACTTTCCAGGCAAGTTTTCCTTGAAATCTACAGCAAGTTTCCCATATGAAGCACTTAACCTGTGAGGGATTATTCACTGGAGGAAGGAGAAAAATGTGTAATAATTTTAATGTTCAAGTACAGTCTCATTTAATTAGACAGAAATAGCACCACTCAGTTAAGGGACTGTCCTGGTTTTGGCTGGGATACAGTTAATTTTTTTTTTTTTTCCTAGTAGCAGGCATAGCACTGTGTTTTGGATTTAGAATGAGAAGAATGTTGCTAACACCCTGATGGTTTAGTTATTGCTGAGCAGTGCTTACACCGGTCAAGGACTTTTCAGCTTCCTCTGCTCTGCCAGGGGCACAAGAAGCTGGGAGGGGGCACAGCCAGGACAGCTGACCCCAACTGGCCACATGGGTATCCCAGACCATATGACGTCATGCTCAATATAGAAAGCTGGGAGGAGTTGGCTCGGGAGGAACCGCTGCTCAGGAACTGGCTAGGCGCTGGTTGGCAGGTGGTGAGCAATTGCATTGTGCATCACTTCTTTTATATAGTCTTTTATCATTATGATTATTATTATTTTCCCTTCCTTTTCTGTCCTATTAAACTGTCTTTATCTCAACCCACAATTTTACTTTTTTTTTACTTTTTCTTTTTTTTCCTTTTATTTTCTCCACCATCCCACAGTGGGTGTGTGGAGTGAGTGAACGGCTGTGTGGGGTTTAGCTGCCTGCCAGGTTAAACTACAACAGGGACCAGCAGTTAAATGATATCTAAATTCCTGGGAAATAAAGTCTAGGAGAGAAACAACAACAGCAAGGGAAGAAAGTATAATGCCTCCTATTAGAGCAGAAGGTGTCCGATTACCTGTGATGAGGAACCTTATTATACTAAAATGTATGTGTTGCAAAACATCTAAGGAAAATAAATAGTGAAGTGCTTTTTTATGAGAGCTGAAAAAAAGCAGTCAAGAAATGCTTTCTTGACTGTGTGTAAATAGAATCAGCACAAAATCTGTTCCAAGACCACAACAGAATAATTATGATACGAATTTTTGATTTCAAAAACTTCAGGTCTAATAGCAGAAGAACATAAGACAAGGACCAGCTGGCATTCTTTTGTTCTCCATGGCACATTTCTTTCTACACTGGACACATTTCATTTCTTTGAAGCTATTCACAAACAGCTACAATGAGAATACAAGGAAGCCATAAACTTTAAAACACCATCAGATACCTCTTAGTCATATCACAACCTTTCTGCCTGTCCTAAAACACATATGAAATATCCTTGTGGCAAGAGGTTTGTGCAACTCTGATGTAGACAGTGTTCTCAAGTGAAATCTTAGCACTGCTGAGACTGTAGGACAGATTTATGTGGGTGTGTAGATGCCTTGAGCATAGTGGTATTTTCCAAAATACTTTATCTTACTTAACTGTATCTTTAATATCTTAATACCTCTACAAATATGGAACTTTCATAGAATCATAGAATCATAGAATGTTTAGGGTTGGAAGGGACCACTAGTGGTCATCTAGTCCAACCCCCCTGCAGTGAGCAGGGACACTGCTAACTAGATCAGGTTGCTCAGAGCCCCATCCAACCTGGCCTTGAATGTTCCCAGGGATGGGGCTTCCACTACCTCTCTGGGCAACCTGTTCCAGTGTTTTACCACCCTCATTGTAAAAAATTTCTTCCTTACCTCTAGCCTGAACCTACCCTGTTCTAGTTTAAAACCATTTCCCCTTGTCCTAACACAGCTGGCCCTACTAAAAAGACGTTCCCCATCTTTCCTATAGGCCCCCTTTAGGTACTGGAAGGCCGCAATCAGGTCTCCCCGATTGTTCTGCTTACCTCTGTTCCCAGTTGTTACAGAAGCACAGGCTGTTAGTTTTCAGGTGGACACTTTGAGCAGACAATAGTGATTTTTCTTCTTCAAAAAGATTTCCTTTTGTATGGCCCTTCGACTGTTCAGAGAAGAGTGAAAAGCAGAGCTATATGTGAAAGGAAGCACTCGCTGGTAGGGCTATGAAATAATTGCAGCCAATCTAATTGTCTCAGAATACATCTCCATTTTATTATTCTTGCCCTCAATAAATCACAGGATTGTAGAATCATAGAATCATTTGGTTGGAAAAGACCTTTAAGATCATCAAGCCCAACCATACTTGTCCACTACTAAACCATGTCCCTAAGCACCTCGTCTACCTGTCTTTTAAATACCTCCAGGGATGGGGACTTGACCCCTTCCCTGGGTAGCCCGTTCCAGTGCCCAATAACCCTTTCCGTGCAGAAATTTTTCCTAATATCTAATCTAAATCTCCATGGCACAACTTGAGGCCATTTCCTCTTGTCCTATTGCTTGTTACTTGGGAGAAGAGACCAAACCCCAGCTCACTACACGTTCCTTTCAGGCAGTTGTAGAGGGCAATAAGGTCTCCCCTCAGACTCCTCTTCTCCAGGCTAAACAACCCCAGTTCCCTCAGATGCTCCCGATCAGACTTGGGCTCCAGACCCCTCACCAGCTTTGTTGCCCTTCTCTGGGCATGCTCCAGCACCTCAATGTCCTTCTTGCAGGGAGGGGCCCAAAACTGAACACAGAATTCGAGGTGCGGCCTCAGCAGTGCTGAGTACAGGGGAAGGATGACTTCCCTGGTCCTTCTGGCCACACAATTCCTGATACAAGCCAGGATGCTGTTGGCCTTCTTGGACACCTGGGCACGCTGCTGGCTCGAATTCAACCAGCTGTCAACCAGTACCCCCAGATCCCTCTCTGCCAGGCAGCTTTCCAGCCACTCTTCCCCAAGCCTGTAGGGTTGCATGGGGTTGCTGTGACCCAAGTGCAGGACCTGGCACTTGGCCTCATTGAACCTCATACAATTGTCCTCAGCCCATCGATCCAGCCTGTCCAGGTCCCTCTGTAGAGCCTCCCTACGCTCAAGCAGATCAACACTTCCACCCAGCTTAAGTGTCATCTGCAAACTTACTGAGGGTTCACTCGATCCCCTCATCCAGGTCACTGATAAAGATGTTAAACAGAACTGGCCCCAGAACTGAGCCCCGGGAACACCACTTGTGACCAGCTGCCAACTGGATTGAACTCCATTCACCACCACCCTTTGGGCCCAGCCTTCCAGGCAGTCTTTTACTCAGCAAAGAGTTTGCCTATCCAGGCCATGGGCAGCCAGTTTCCCAAGCAGAATGCTGTGCGAAACAGTGTCAAAGGCTTTACTAAAGTCCAGGTAGACAACATCCACAGCCTTTCCCTTGCCCACTAAGTGGGTCAGCTGGTCATAGAAGGAGATCAGGTTAGTTAAGCAGGATCTGCCTTTCATAAACTCATGCTGACTGGGCCTGATCCGTTTGTCCTGGACTTGTTTTGTGATGGCCCTCAAGATGATCTGCTCCATGACCTTCCCCAGCACTGGATCAGACTGACAGGCCTATAGTTCCCTAGAACTATAACTCCAGCCCTTCTTGTAAATGGGCGTCACGTTTGCCAACCTCCAGTCAAGTGGAACTTCCCCAGTCACCCAGAACTGCTGATAGATGGTGGAAAGGGACTTGGTGAGCACCTCTGCCAGCTCCCTCAGTACCCTTGGTTTGACCTTGTCCAGCCCCATGAACTTGTGCGTGTCTAATTGGCCAAGCAGGCCACTAACCATTTCCTCTTGGACCATGGGAGCTTTGTTCTGCTCCCTGTCCCTGCATTCTGGCTCAGGGGGCTGGGTACCTGGAGAACAGCTGACGTTACTATTAAAGACTGAGGCAAAGAAGGCATTAAGTACCTCAGCCCTATCCTCATTCTTTGTCACTATGGTTCCCCCTGCATCCAGTAAAAGATGGAGATTCTCCTTGATTCTCCTTTTGTTGTTACCATATTTATAGAAACATTTTTTATCTTTCACAGAATTGGCTATTTTAAGCTCTAGTTGCTCTTTAGACCTTCTAATTTTGTCTCTGCATGACCCTGCAACATCCTTGTAGTCCTCCTGAGATGCCTGCTCCTTCTTCCAAAGCTCATAGACTTTCATCTTTTTTCTGTTTTTTCTGAGTTCCAGCCAATATTTAGGTTCAAGCTACACTTCAAACTTGCCCTGAGTCACATACCACCTGACACAAGTAATTTCTTTTGAATAGCTGGGTACTTTAGGAAAAGGAGGTTATTTGCTATGTGGTGAAAAGCTGCTCAACCAAAGCTCATAGTAAAGCACAAACAGAGAAGCTCCAGATGACCATGGCTCATCAAATGCTAATCCTGCCATCATGCCTGCTAAACAAATCACTGCTTGTTACTGGAGTGTCATTTTGCAGTGCAGCTGTACTCACTTCCTCAGGTCAGCGCAGTCGAGGGCTCTAGTTGACCAGCAAGGGAGTTCTAGCTCTAGATGTCTATTTGGCTTTCTTTGAGTTTCCTGTCCCACTGCATGGTTGTCTCAGATGGTTTAGCTCAGTGCATGAGGGTGTGCATTGTAGCAGGCTACAGTTGAACCACCCTGCATTGGGATTAACTGTCCAAAGGTTGGGCACTGGGGTGGGAACTGGTCCTGCCTTCCAAAGTAAGCCATCCCTGCTCATCACAGTCCTTATTATCTTTTTGCATGTAGTTACTAATCCTCCAACAGCAGATTTGGTCAGAGGAGTTTCCCATTCAACCTTTCCCCCCCCTCTCCTCAAGTGACTTGTTCCTCCCCCCTCCACAGGAGATTACCCACCACTTTAACTGTTTCTCTTGTGTGGCTGCTAAGATCTGAATAGTAAAATGACTTCTTAAGATATCTAGAGCTATACTTCCAGGTTAGGATTCTTCTCTCAACTGATTAGTCCTTTCATTTTGCAGGACGATATGGCCAGCTCTGTTGTGTGATCAGCTTTGCGTGATGAGTGTCTGAATATGAAATGTTCCATGTTAAGCAATAACAAAAGGACTTGGCTTGGTATTAGTTTGCTTTGGGATGTGGTAGTCATTATTACCCATCATGGACACGGCAGGGAGAGTGTAAAACCTTCTGATAGGAGGACCTTCTAAACTGGATCTACCACCAGATGAACTATAATGTAAAAATGGCATTTGATATGTGTGGGAAGGACGTGGTAGCAACATTTCAAGTTTCCAGATCATATCTTGTTTCTCCCTTATTGCTGAGGTAGTTTATGTTTTTCCTTATAGTCTTCCCAAATTCCTTCTCTTTGCAAAAGTTATTTTGTGGTGAGTCTTCAATGTTATTTTCCTCTCTGTTCTTTACAATGTTATTTTAAAATAAGTACAGGAAAACCCCTGTGATTAAGGTTCTTCATATAGCAACGTGTACAATTATAATAGTTAAAAGAGTTATTTTAGGATAGATCCTTCAGGTTCTGGTGTCTCAAACCATACCTTTAAGGCAACGGCACAGTGTATTAATTGCTGCAAGCAACAGGTATTTTGGTAGAAATTATCAGCTATCCTGATTAAAACCTGTAATAATAACCCCTTTGAGACCACCTTGATTACTTTCAGAAATGTGATTGAAGGAAAGTCATCAGGAAAACTTCTGTGACTCAAGTCTCTCTAGAGTTATTTTAAAGCCCTATCTTCAGTATCTAAGTAGGTTTCAATGTTTATTTTACTGAAAATATTTTTGTCAAATTTGCCTTTTAATCAGACATAAAACCTAAATATCCATTTTGTATCAGTTATCCCTTACATTTTTAAGTAAGTCAAAGTGGAAAGCTACATAAAAGTCACTAAAATCAAGCACCAAACTTGCACAAGGCATTATCCTCTTGTCTAAGGTGTCGGGTTGGTTGTCATCTTGAGAAATGTAGTTGTCCTTTAATCCAAACACCATTTTATGCACATAATAAAAGTGATTTCTACCCAGTAGTCACATCTAGCCATTGGCTCATAAATTCTCACCAACCCCATCTTGTTGTCCCTGATGAAGGACGTTCCTTTACTTGAAGCCAAGAGCAATCAGGTATTAAAATCGCTTCCAGCAGGCACTTACATGGTGAATTATGAAACAAACAACTGTAGGCATCAGAATTAACAGAGAAGAGTTGACTGGAACAGTTAAACCAAAGCAGACTTAGCATCTGAGCCTTCACTCTGCTGTGATGCCTTCTGAAATAAAATATAGAATTATGCGTGTGTGTGTATAAATAAATGTGTGTGTGAATGAAAATGCAGTGCTTCTCAAAATATTTTAGAAAATATTTTCACCGTGAAAGACAAATGAAATTCTTCTGGCAATTCTGTTCATCTGTCAACCATTAGTAAATGAAGAGTGAAGTCAGGTGATAGTAAATAATAATAATCATACTGCAGACTGATTACTAGACAACTACTCAATAAACCTGGTTTATTGCAGCAGAGAAACTACTTTCCTGGAGCAGTTATGACCACAGTTAAATCAGTTTCCTAAGTAATGTGTCAATTCAGATTCCATAAAACTGTATTGCTCCACCTCAGAACACAGTGTTTTTTAAGGATGCAGTTAAAAAGTGGCCAGATAGGGCTGACATTCCCTAGAAGATCATTGTCTTATAGGACTCTTCACAGTTTAAATCAAGCTTAGAGAGTCCTCATTGTCATTTCCTGAAGTTTTATTGCATCCAAACAGCATATAAAGTTCTTTTAATGCTTTCTGCAGTATATTTTTCCACCCCAGATAACCACTTTCTGCTTCACTTGGAAACATTGGAAGGTAGGAGTGCTTGCTATACTGGGGTAGTGTTTCAAAGCAGTAAGTGGCACACTGTCTGTCATGCAAAGGGTCTGTCTTCTCCAGTGATCTAACCAAAACCAGGCATCTTGGGCTCCTCTCTCTGATGGGCTATAGAAATAGGTAATTTCACCTCCCTGATGTAAGGCACCTTCCTTAGAACTACATATGTCCCCTTTTGAAAAGGTCCTATTCATTCCATTGATTAGAAGGTGCCCACCTGATCATCTCAGACTGCCAAAGTTGGATCAGGTGAATCCCATTCTAGATTTGCATGTTTTTGAGGTGGTTCTGTGATGTAACTGCAAACAAGAATGCAGTTGAAAGACTTCGTTCTGAACCACTTTGCTGATGTTTTCCAAGTTTGTAGTGTGGTCCTAGACTGGTACTGATGGGGCAGCCAGTTGGGCTGGTCCCTTCCTTCGGCTATTCAGCTGGCCTAGCTCCTGTAGTCATTTTTTTTGTTGCTCTTGGTCTGCTATCAGAATAAGCAAACAGAGCTTCCCATTGCTTGGTCTGTGCCCTACCACTCTTCGATATTGCTTAGGCCAGTTATGTAGGCTGTCTCTTTTTCCATTTGGAGGAGGTAAATTAATAATCCCTTTGGTTACATGATTTCCCCAGCAGATGGATGGAAAGGAATGGGGAAGAACAGCTATCCCTCTGTTTCCCCACCTCAGTAACAAGCAACTCTTAAGGAGAATGGACCAACACTGATCCCCTGCTCAGAGATCTATATCCTATTTAGGGAATATGACATAATTTATTTGACAGATGTGACCGGGTGGCAGGGTCAGGGAGAGACACAGAGAGTTACTGGGAGCACAACTGTGAGTATGTATAGGTGGGGGAGGGAATTCAGTACCTTGGAAGAAAACGCAGGAAGGTGGGGGAGAACAGGGCAGGGGTAGATGAGTTGAAAAGGAATGGAAACGATTATCTGGGGAAAACAGAAAAGTGGGAGAACAAAATCTGAGGTAAGTAAGACCAGAGTCTTACTGCTAAGGAAAGGAACAGTTTTAAGGAGGAGAAACACCTTTGGGGAAATGAGAGTTGACAGATAATGGTATCAGTTCCTAAGTTAAGAAGAAACTAACTTAAGGATAAAGTATCTCCTAAAAGGAGGGAAGGGTCACTAAAACACATTCTAAATGGAAAGGAGAAATGAATGAAATTAAAAGGTGACTTTCTAATTTGACAATGCAGTTATTGTCAACATTTAACAATAATTTGAAATCTATGTTAACATTGCGTGCACTGCAGTATTTTAGTGTCTTGACAAAATGCTATTAAAACTTCCCTAGACAAGAGCACTAGTGTGGATGTCTCTGATTCTCCTTAGTAGCACTAAGGATGTTAAAGTAGGCAAAGGCACTCCTCCTCAAGCTTTTGGCAGTCTTTTAGGGATCCCAGTTGCCGATCATTAAGCAGCTTGAAGTTCAGACTGAACTCTTATACTTGACATGATATCCAGTAGGGAGCCAATTTAGAGAGCAGGGGACAGGTGCATTATGTCCAGGCTCTAGCTTCCTCCAGGCTGACGGTTTTATGCTTAGGTTGATTGTGTTGTTTTAAGCCAGTCAGGAGATAATGATGACTTTTATAAATCTGAAACCTCTTTTTTTCTTTCTTTCTTTCTCCTGTGAGGGCATAGGTGATATTAGGAAATGAGTCAGGACTCATGAAAAAAATCCCAGCTAGTATTCAGGGATTGTAAATTCAGATTAGGAGCTAATCATAGCTGCTGGGGGTGGTGTTTACATTGGAATAGTATAAGCAGGTAATTGGAATTGTTGTTCTTAACCGTTGTTAAAAAGATGAGCTCTGTGTTTCTGATGTGTAGTTTATGTTTCTTTTATTTGGAGAGGGGCGGATATTTCATAATAGTTTTTAGACATGGAAAGAGACCTCTCATCTTTCAATTTTTATAGAGATCAACTTCATTGCTGCATTGCACTGATTTCCAGAATGTAAGGGATAGGGTTAGAAAGAATACAATATAAACAAGTTAATTATTAAATATATATTCATGTTATTATATTGCTCTTAAGCAATATCTGCAAAACCTTCATTGTTAATATAATATTTTAACCATCATGACAAATGCTTATTGTTTGTCTTGCACTTCACAGTTTCATAAGATTTTACTACCTCTATTCTGTTAGCTTTCCATGCATAAAATAGTGGTTTTATCTACTTGGATCCACCAGATCAGTCATTTCATGACCTTGAGTGTCTGTGTGCCTTTGCATAGTAGAAAACAGAACAGGATCCCACTGGCATACTTAGCAATTATAAAGATTATGAGATTATATACTTTTTAGTATATAATAGATTATACAGATTATAGTTATATACTTAGTTATTATAAAACTTAATTCTAATAGGTTAACCCTTCAAAGTGTCACACTGGTGGCCCAGTGCTGCCTTTGTGGACCTGCTTTCCTCTCTGAGTGGCATCTTTTATAAGGCAGAAGGGGAACACATTGCCATGAGTCAGCATGGATCATCCTGTGAGATGTATCCATGACTGCAGGTCCTGGCTTGGAAGAGAAAGAAGAGGCATGAAAAACACTGAACTGTCTCAGTGTAGCTAAAACTGACCCCAAACAAAGCATTTGCTACCTTGCTTTGACAAGGCTAAATATTTCAGTTGGTTAAAGCTTTCTTTTTCTCATGGAAAATTTGACCTTAGGGTCGAAATCTTTCATTTTGAGGAGCTTAAATGAATAGAAGTTTTGGGGGTTTTAGGTGTTTTGTTTTTTTTTTTCCCCAGAAAGTTTTCTGGTTTACAGTCTGCATTATTCTGCAGTCTTTGTTGATAAGCCAATGTTTACCTGAATTTTAAGGATCTTCAGCAGCCCTAGAGTCCTCTAGAATAAATGAGAATTTTTCAAAGTAGTTACTGTGGCTAGCATCTACATTGAATCCTGGAGAAATTTCAGAAGCTGGAAGTTATCAGTTATTCCTGGAGTTCCTGACCACTTTAGGCAAACTAGAAAATTTGAAAGTTCCTTGATTTTGAGTAAAATGAGCAAATGAATATGTGCAGGATATACATTTACTGATATTTACTGGTATTTTTAACTGTTGTTCCTCAGGGGCTGAGAGGAATCTCAGCAGTTAGGGCTAGGAAGCAAAACTCGGTTTGGTGTTGTGGCTCTCACATTTTTTCCTGGTTTGTTTTTTTTTTTCTTTCCCCCTGTGGGTTCCAACAGTTTCATTGACAGAAGTGTGGTGTGCACATATGGGAACTATAACATTAGCTGGTATGATCTGTGTAGAACATGACTTAGCATATGGACAAGAGTGAAATTGCTGTTTGGGTTTGTCAGCTGTACGTATTTGTGAGCTATGTTTTATTAAACAGACACCTAACTCCTTTTTTTTACACTAAATCCTATAAATAGTCTTTTTCATAATACCAAATGAAAAAGAAATGTAAGGAAGTAATGACAAAAATATTTTAAGAAATAGGAAAAACATTACTTCATTTTGACAAGATCTTCCTTGTCTATCTAAAATAAGTCAGTGAAGGTCAGTTAGAGATATGCAGTGGAAGTAGAAATTAGGACTGAAAAAATACCTGAATAAAAATTACTTTATATTATTCATTGTTTCAATTTGTAATAATGTATAACAGGCATGAAAAATGAAATTAATTATTCGAAGAAATGTCCTACAGAGCATTAGAAGTTCTTTTGGGGGGGGTTGTTTCCTAAAGAAACACAAATTTAAAAGTGTGTTTCTTGAAAATACTACTAGTTATATAATTTTCATGTGCTGTATTAATTGTAGAGTAGGATCTGATTTAAAAGTACAGAAGTATAAATTCAGGATTGTGGCCATTTTAAAAATTAGCATGATAGGAGGTATGGATATGGTCATAGAATCATAGAATCGTTTAGGTTGGAAAAGACCTGTAAGATCATCAAGTCCAACTGTTAATCTAACCCTGCCATCCCACCACTAAACCGTGTCCCTAAGCACCTCATCTGCCCAGCTTTTAAATACCTCCAGGGATGGGGACTCGACCCCCTCCCTGGGCAGCCCGTTCCAATGCTTGACAAGCCTTGCAGTGAAGAAATTTTTCCTAATATTCAATCAAGCAATGCCCTTCTTAAGCATATCTATACAAATCTGCCTTAAAAAGATTAGTTCTCTGAATAGTTTGGCATGTGTATAGATATAAAAAAGCATAAAAAATCAAATTAGACATCTTTCTTTGAGACAAAGAGGCTATGGAGCCACAGATATTTGACCTGGAGGATATGCTGCTTTGCAGGTTTACACATTGACTCTTTAGCTTTTAAAATGCAGTCTGAAGTTTTAATTGGACCTATGAGTTGGGAAAACCATTAAGACAGTGTGCCTAAGCAGACTGCTGAATCTCAGCCCTAATTCGGAAGTAATTTTCATTTCAATACACAGGGAAGTTATGCTACTATACCTGAAACTGGATCGCTATGACTGTCCTTCTTGTCATCTTTTCAAATTAGAAGTAAAATAAAATTTTGTTTAAATTTAAGCTTATAGAGCTGAAAAAAACCCTCAAATCTTCATGTACGCTATTTTTGAAACCATTTCTAGTTTATTGAAAGGCATGTACCTAAAATGAAAATACAGATGTTAACAACAGCTGTTAATGAAGGTCTTTGAGAAGGGGGAAAAGCCTTTTGTTTAAAGGCTTGTTTTAAAAATAAAAAAGGACATCATCTACCAGTTGTGTGAATCTCAAATTAATTTTTTGCATAACTCTTAATTGAGAAAACATAGAAATGGTGTTGCTTATTGTCTGTCCTAAATTTGACATTTCTGTAACAAAAGTAACAAATTAACATATAAAAGAAAATGTATTGAAGACAAACTTTTCATCTGGACTCAGCCAACAGCATACAGCTTTTGTAGGATTGGAAAACCATTTAGAGTAGTCTGTATGCCAGGCTCACAATTATTTACTACTATATTAAAAAATGTGCATGTTTATTCTAAGTAGTAGATTATTTAGATGTAACCTCTTAGTCATCTTTAAATATTTTACAAATTATTTTTAAAGCAAATTCATTTCATTTACTGCATAAGAGATCCCAGGAGGGATGCCACTTAAAGCTTTTTCTGATTTTGATGTGTTTTATAGAATGCCTGAATTTCCTTTTTTTCTGAGGACTTTTTTTTCTTTCTCCAAAATAATGTTCTTTTTGAAACAACTTTGGAAGATTCTGTGAAAGTCTTGTTTCTTGCAGTGCATTTCCTGCTCTCTTTCTCAGTTTTACAGCATTTCCTTTTTATGAAAAGGATTACATAGAATATTAAAGAATGGATGAGGAGAAGGTAAGCAGCAGCAAGGGCGATAAGTACTGTGGTCAGCTGGGATAACTGGATCTGAAAAAGGAAGGGGTAAAGTTTGTAAAGAGAAAAAATAGAGATTTAAGAGAGTAAAAGAATTAAAAGAGGAGCTTAAAGGCATGAAGAAAGAGCCCCAAAAGGAAGTTGCTGTTGGCAGGTGTGCAGGTTTTTCTCTTCTGCAGATACAGATTTCTTTGGAAGATATAGCAAGTGATGTTTTAATGAAGAGTACTGTAGTTGGCATGTAGGCAAAGGGCTGACTTTGACTGGTAGATGTTACTTATTCATCTCATGAATTGTTATTTAATTGCATAATATTACTTTCCATCCGGTGATTGAAACAAATCATGGCTAGCAAATAGAATAAATTAAAAAGAATGCAGGCATAGCTGAATGGGCATGGCACTTGAAAAATTTTTGGAGCTGCTCGGTATATTGCAGGTATTCGTCGGGAGGAGATTGGCATAATGCCATTCACACCAAAGAGTCTGTGCTTGGGTGACCTGTTTGGTGACTGATATCTTCATATCTCCCCTTCCAACCAGATGTAACCAAATCTCTGTTCCTCATTCTGCATAAATGAAATTATTTGCTTTGCTATATGTGAAGCCTCGTATGCAAAATGCCTCCCATCCTACTCTACTGACCCAGTTTCTCCAGTTTTGGAAGTCAGTGGAGCACTGGAGATCAGCAGTCGGTCTTCTTGCCCGGCATGAACAGTAGGAGTAAATGTCAGCAAGTTCTTAAGCTAGCAGTGGATTTTTCTTCGAAGTTTAAGACCCTGATAAACCTCTTACTGATGCTGTGGCAACGATCAACATGCTGTATGTATTTCCATTTTAGAAGAAGATAAACACAGGGACTTGACTGAAATAAAACAAGTACACAAGAAGTGCTGTGATCTTAGCAGTCTTTAAATTTCTCTAATATAAACAATCCATAAGAAGCTTTCTCTGCTTAATCCTCACTGGTTTTTAGACAATTTGTTGTCTTACAATTAAGTACAGATGGTTTGGAGCTGTAATGCTGATAAAAAAAAAGATGCTTAGGATTGCTTCAATTTCCGGGTTGGATTTTAACAGTAATCCATGTCTGAAACATAAGAAATCTGTTTTTATCTGATCTTTAATACTCGTTTACAGATAGCTGACATATTTCAGTGATTACAGTATGTATATAAAATAATACCATTATCATATTTAGTGAAGGAGTAAATCTGTAAGAAGGCCGTATTATAGCTCTTCAGTTTGTGCTACTTGTGGCATAACTTGCTGTTTTCATTTAACCATGCTGGAAGGGTCTTCTGACACAGGGGAGGTTTGATTTTACAGTTGGAATACCACTGTCAAGAAATAGGGTAACATGTGGGAAACTCTTCAGTATAATTATTTAATATGGAGAAATTAGCTGAAGACTCCCAGAATGATTCACTTGCCAATACCTTTTTAGGAAATTGTGTCTGTCTCTTCTTAAAACACAGACACGAGCAAACGTGTAAGTTTTAAGGCTGTGTAATAATTTTAACTGTTTCAAAGCTGGATGGGAGTTCCTGATAGGTTTCAAATATCACCTTTGCCATGAGTCTATAAGATAGAAGTTTTAGGCTGTTAAAAGAAGTCCAGTCCCTGACTATTGGCTCCTCTAACTGCAGACAGTCCTGTCCCCCTCTGCCTCCTTTCAACCAATATTCTTGCCTTGGTCTTTCTCAGGTGTTGGGCTGATAGAGTGAAAACAGCATTTTCAACAAGGAAATCACCCCACGTAAGACATGTCCTGAAGTTTGGATGTACCTTCAGCTTTTTGATGATGCTGGAAGTCAGTGATTCCCAATGTTATGTGTTTAAAGTTAGCAGGGAGGAGGAATGGAATAAATGAGGGTCCAAGTAAGCACCTTCCTATATTTTTATCCATGTTGGGCCTTACCATGCTCTGTGAATATTTAAATTTGCAGCTGCTAGTTGAACTGTTACTGGAAGAACATCTAGCAAACTTTAAAATAGTGGAATATGGCACCTCTTTCCTAGCAGAAAATGATCCCAGAGTTGCATATTTAGTATAGGTAGCTTCTGTCCCTGATGAAATAATTGTACAAACTCAGGGAGAATATCATGCCAGATCATTTTAAAAGATATGTGAGTAATGACCTCTGTGTGGTTCCTGACTGACAGGGCTATACTTTACAGCAGCTGTACAGTGCCAGTCACTGTTTCTGTGTTGACCCTAAGCCTTTTGTAACATTTGGCAAGACGAGAGCTTTTGTGTCAGCAAGTACCACACCAATGCTGCTGTATTAGTAGGACGTTACATACACATTGCATACATGTTCATTGCAGCTTGCTTGAGACTGTATTTTGCTTGGGCCTGATGGGTACCACATGAGGAGGTAAGAAATACCTAAGGTGGTGGAAGCTGATGCTGAAATAGTTCTCATGTTCAAAACATTCTTTTGGTGAAACATATGCTTGCCCTTTGGTACAAGTGTTGCTGTAATGGAGCAAATTTGTGAGGCTTTTTTAGCTAAAACCAGCAATGTTTCATATCCATTTCATCCAAGATCTGATTCTTTAATGCTTGGATATCAAAATTTAAGGGAATATTTGATGTGAATTTACTTGGGTTTTTAACTTGCAACATTGAAATATGAGGAATTTTGTTGATGCTGTTCTAAATTTTTTTAAATCAGTGATTTAATAACATGTGAGACCAAATTAACCCTTTGCCTGCTTCTGG
>NW_009260028.1:11246744-11247009 GCF_000687185.1 Egretta garzetta | reverse complement strand
AGAGCGAGCAGGGGAAAGTCTCCAGAAAACCAGCACCCCAGCCAAGACCATTTTGAACAAGCTGTGATGGAGGATCCCTGCTCTCTGCCCTCTCCTGGCAGCTCTCCATGCTGACAGGTGCTTAAAGTCCAGAAAATATGGAAGCTTTCACTGCTGCTCTGCAGCAGCAGTTATCCATTGTGGCAGTCTATCTCTGCTTTCCTGTCCTTCTAGCTTGGCTGGTTTAAGGTCTCTTGCTGGCTTCCACACTGGTTTGGGCATTCCT
>NW_009260028.1:11236332-11246731 GCF_000687185.1 Egretta garzetta | reverse complement strand
GCCCTTACCTCCAGGGACGAACACATGCAAAGTGAGGAAAGTCACCTTTCCCTTCATAGTCATTGCAGTAGTGATCTCTCTCACTTCTGTTCCCACAGAGAGATCCTCAGCATCTATTTACTCCTCACTTCCAGTGTTTTTCCAGTCTTTCACTCTCACCTTGCTCCCTTGCTTAAAGAGGAGGTGCCACACTGTTTAACCATGGGCAGGCCAACAGAGATGGCACTTGCACAAATTAGTCCCTTCAGCAACACAATCAAATAGAAGCCTAAATGGACACCCAGCTCAAGAGAAATTTTTTTTTCAAAAAAGATTTTATTTTTATTCCGTATTTTATTCCAAACTGTATGTCATTGAGGGCAGATGCAATGGCTGATCTGTGTCCAGGATCCGCGTACCTGGATAACTTTGTTAGTATTACCTGTCTTGTTCAAAGAAGTGTACTGGTAACAGAGCACCTGTTATGGTGCCATTCTCCAAATCTGGTCAAGCCAGTGAAGAATATTCTCAAATGAATGGGCAGAGTCTGTTCTTGAACATAATTCCTGTACATTTATGTTGTTTCAAAATGGTGATTCAGAGTTAAAACTGCATACAGAAAGAGGTAGCCATATCCTTCCACTGAAATGATCGTGAATGATTTTGTCTAGGGGAAAAAAAAAGAAAATCACTTGCCTGGCTTTGCTTTGGCACAGTGACTAAACAAACCCTGCAACATGCATGGGAGTTGACAGATGAAGAAATGTGTGCTTAGTTTTCATTTTAGTTAGTGTTTTAAAAAGAAGGAATGCTCATGTTTGTAAAACACTCAGGTGCTCTTGGTGAGGGACACAATATAAAAATAAAAGCTTAAAGATGAGGAAGAACCAGGTTTATTCAACTACAAATCACACCTTCAGAGAGCCAGTAACTATGTTAAGGACATTCCTGGTTTTGATGCTTGATAACTTTCCTTATAAGTACAAATAATGGAAAATCAAAAAGAGGAAAAATAACGTTATAGCAAAATGTTGCCGGAGGCCTGCTACCATCATAACTGCACATCCATAATTCATGGAGAGCCTGCAAGAAACTGTAGCTTTCTGCTTCCTTCTGAAGATGGTGAATCTGCTGTGAACTCTTGTTTGCTTGGAAGCATGTGTAGTTTTCCAACCTGACGCACAAACAAAACAGTATTTTCCCTTCTCTGTGTTAAATGGAGGTACTTTTATTTAGTCCAGAACATTGTCATTAGAGACTTTATATTCTGTAACATAGAATCATAGAAAGTGCTTTCTTACAACTGTTACAAAAAACTCATTATGTTTATATAACAATATGCTGAAAAGTTTCATTTTAAGTTCAGACCCGCTCTTTAAAGCCACTCCAACGGTAGAGCCTGAATTTTGTTTCTGAAGCCAGGCACAAATCCCAGGGAGACACTCACAGTGTCATTTGCAGCATGCGCTGAACAGTACCGTAGAAACCACAGCCAATGTCTAGGCCTTTGGAAATAATGAAGTGTCGTGATTCCTACTCCAGTAGGATATGCCAGAAGTGGGTTATTTTCCTGTTAGCAGAGAAGTAAGGTGAAGCAGATCACCTGGTCCATTCCTTTCCATCTCAGCCACAGCTGCATATGCTGCTTTGAAGTGTAGATGGTGCAAGGAGGGTATGCATCGTGTCTCCTTCATGGTGTTTGCAACAGCTCTTTGCTGTTTTGCAGTGCTGTTTTCCTCCCCGTTTCTCGGTTTGCTGAGTGACTGGCAGTTGCAAGGATGTATGCTGGGTCCTAGATTATTGTTTATTCATCTCTCACCAGCTTTTTTTGAGTGCTGGGTGCCACTGTGTGTTTGGGTATAGGTTTCCAAGAACTAGAGTCATCTTTTCTGTCTGCAGCTGCTTTGTAATACTGCTGTCTCTCAGAAATAATATCTGGTTGTGCCATTTTTTGTTATTTCCTTCTTTAAGAGAAAAGCCTGTTTAAAATCCTGTTTCTATGGACACTGTTGAGCCTGTTAGCCTCTGTGTCTTGCCCAGTGGCTTGACTTGTTACAGAGTTAAGTGCATCTATGTTGACCTGTTTTAAGTCTCGGATATCTATTTCAAGGGAATTAATTGTTTTGTTATGCTACTATTCTATTTCAGACAAAGGTGGTGAAAAGAAATATGAGAAGATAATTTGGAGGAGTATTGTGGCAAATGCAGGCTGTCTGGAGTGCTGTAGCTGTATAAAACACAGATGGTGTAACTGGGTACAAAAGGCTCTTGTTTCAGTGATTTATGTCTGCCTATAGGTAATGATGTAGGATAATTGAGCACAAGAAACAGCAAAGGAAAAAAGTTTTCCGTTGTTTAAATCCCCTTTCTAGTTTATATCAGAGATGAGATTTATAACTGAGACCTCTAAATTCAACATGCCTTGCTGCCAATGAGATGCAAATCAGAGGCTGGCTTCTGCAGGCTTCAAAGCCGAGCAGAAAACAAGACGCTGCATCTTTAAGAAGTGCTTATTTGGCATTTACTTATTTAGTTAAAGATCATTGCCAGGCAGAACTCCCGTGGGAGGAGTGGATGGCTCATTGGGCCTCATGGGGAGGGCGGTAATTAAACTCTGAAGGCAAGCAATGATGTTAAGCTAAAAGCTCATCTTTAAATAGTAATACACTTGCAATGTAAAGTGGAAGGCCCTCGGGTGCCTGTTGACATAGCGTTAGGAGCTGGCACTTTTTTATATAAAAGCTAAATTGAAGAAACTGTTATGAGCTCATCTGCATAAAGCAATATGATTCTGCCTGAGGGTGTGGGCAACAGGGAGTGATTAGCAAAATGTCTTTTTCCCTGCTACTCTGTTGCTCTGCTAACATGCCACTTGTCACCGAGAAATTTGAGATACCATATGCCAACCTGCATCTACAGAGACCCCCTTGCTGATTGCACATTGAAGAATTCCTCTTCAACACATGACGTGCTGTCAGAAAGCATTTCTGAGACTGCATGAAACATGCTGGAAAGAAAAATCTCGTATTGCCTTCCTATTCCTTCCTCTTGTGTTGCATCCAGCCCTTCCTAGTCGCAACTTCAGATGTGAAGCAAAACATGTTTACAGAGAAATAACTGGATGTTCTTTGCTGACCTTCATCTCCTCCTCACCCCATGTGGGATGAACTTGCTTATACAGACCAACCTTCAGCAATTTGAGGCTCTAGTTCCCATAGAGGAGTATGAGCCAGCTTGATTTCCATGGGGTATTCACTTTGCTTAACAACAGTTTGAATTCCTTCTAGCTATGCCTTCTGGGACAAGGAGGGGGTGCCCAATGGAATGATATTAATAATTAAGAGAAAATTAACATCAAGCAATAATATAATTTCCTGTCAAACCAGTTGCAGAGCTCAATTACTTACAATAAATGAAATAAAGAATACCATAAACTTTTGTTCAAGCAGTAATTTTTTGTTTTGAGGTAAAAATATTTTTTTCTGTCCTAACAAAACAAACCTAATTTTCTTTCTTAGCATTTTGATTTTCATATTTGGGATTGAGTGGAAGATTTAATATGTGTAATATGTGCATGTAAGCATGCCTCAAACTTCAGAAACAGATTTTAACATAGCATTTCAATATCCTAGATAAGTATTCTACCTGTAGTTCAGAACTGAAAAAAATGTAGGACCGTTTTCACTTTTGGGTTATTTTGGTTTTCTTTGAATGAATGTACAGATGTGGTAAAATGCAAGGCTCTCTTAAGTCTTTCCTTCACAAAAGATATCCTGGTGGTTATTCTAGAAATTAGCCTGTGAAGCCATGGAATTATTTACCCAGGACTGTTGCCATTATTGTAAAATATACCCTATCTGTCAGCTATTGCACATATTTTAATATAGACCTGAGCTGTCCAAATGGCGGCTTGTTAGATGACGCAGTCTAGACCCCCAATTATTTTGGATGCATCCTAGCAAACCTGTGCCTGGTCACATGCTGTGCCTCACTGTGTTTGTCTGCTGTGAGAATGCTGAAGTTGGTCATTTCTAGTTGTCATTACATGGGAAGAGACTGGCTTTATTGCACTGCATGCACTGAAGATCATTTCCTAAAAACAGTCCCTTGGACCTTTGGAACACCCTGTTTCAGAATACAAGGAAAACCACTTTTTTATTTGCATGGACATCCATGCAGTTGAAACGCCAAACACAATGTGACACAGTAGTTGAACAATGACATCTGGACATTCATCATTAACTCATTGATTCTTATACTAGACTGATAGGGAGTAAAACCATTTCCGACTGTTCAGTTACTAGGTAAGCAGTCTAAAATGATCACATAGAGATCCTATCCTTTATAGCAGGATGCCTATATCTCCAATCCACTACATGGCTTGCACTCTTGATGATTGTTCCAGTAATAAATCCAAACACCGGCAGGATGTTGAGGACAAACTAGGCTTTCATCTTTGGGAAGTTTGGTTCAAGCATTTAGCACCAATTCAGAGAATTCAGGGCATGAAGTCAGCATGAAAGGAATGTGAAAGAGGATCCCCCATAAAAAGGACTGAAACATAATGACAGGTTAGGTTTGGAAAGCTGGTGTAGCTACCATGCCAATGCCGTTTCTAGCCTATGCATAGAGGGCTTCAGTGCCCCAGGCTGCCTGTACGCTGAGTGTGAGGGGGAAGGCTTGTTTATTCTTCTTGCCCTGTCATATCACTCATGACAAGAAGAGACATGAAAAGCTCAAGGGGCTAATCAGTTTGTAGGCTCTGACCCATATTTTGAGTTAGCGATAATTATGAAATATAGGAATTCTCATGTTTTATTATACCTATATAACTGCACTGCTTTCACAATTGCTCCAGACTTAACTTTGTGTGAATGAGAAGTTAGCAGGCATTGTATTTTTGGAAGAAACTAAACTGCGGAAAGGAATGAAAATGAAATGTGGGTGATGATGCAAGTGAAAAGGTTTGGGGCTTTTTTGGTGTGGTGTTTTGGTTTTTGGTTTTTTTCTTTGAAGCTGTGCCAGGTGTGTTGGAGGTAGCAGAGAAAAGGGAGACAAGTGCACAGGCTGGCCACCAGCACTTCCAAAAGATAAGATCAAGTTGGTTTTGCAACATGGTAAAACAGAGATGATAACCTGCTTTCCATTCTGAAACACGAGAAACACCTGCATCTCTTGACCTCTAATGCTTTCATTTGTTAACAAGCATCTGTTTTGCAAAGTCAAAGCTGGAAAAAGCAAGCAAACAAAAATACATCCACTGCAATTCCCAATGAATGTGATTGCTGTAACAGTGAGATTCCCCACTGTGTGAATCTATAGAGCTCATGTGCCTGTAAAAAAGCGTGAAGACAAAAGCAACACAGTTGTGTGGACTCATTCTCTTTGCAAGGCTCTTTAACTGTGCTTTAACCTTTCCCCTGTGATCTGGGGTGTGGGCTGAACAGTCCTGAAGTAGGAACCCAAAACGGTCTCAAACACGACAAGGAGGTTTCTGCTTCGTTTTATGCAATAAAACTGCAAATTTCTTGTCTGGGGACACTCTAGGAAGAGGCAGTTTCTGCTGTGGCTTTTCTTTGTGTGCTGTTGGACTTGATTTTAGAGCAGCTTGAGAAGGGCATCTGCTCATAGCACTTGTAAGCTTAGGACATTATATTAAAAGAAAAATATCCTTTAATGTATCAAGAGACAAAGCTTAAAAAAATCCTGTTAGTGTCAGTGATGGTACTTATTTCTCTTGTCCTCCCTCTCTCTGTTCTTCTTTTGCTCTAGCGGCTTTGACCATTGATGCTAATTAGTACTGAAAAGGACATTTTTGGCAAGGCTTTTAAATACAGCTTTTATCTTCTCCAGCAACAGACAAAGTTGTATTTAATGGTATTTGACATCTAAGAGTGACTGCAAGGTCTTTTTTCTGTTGATTTTTTTTTCCTAAAGGAGTTCCTTATTCTTCTAATTTATTAAGAAACCAGATGTACTTTTATTCTCAACGTACTTCTATACTTGGCTGAGAACATGCTGTGTTTACGTGAGTATATGATATTAAAAAGCAAATGAGAATTATATCGGTGTTGCACTGAGTGTTCAACATCAGGAGGTTTCCTTTTATTAGGTTCACTCTGCATATTCTGTTGAGCTACTGCTTTGGATATACATGTCTTTTAAAATAATGAAATCATGTATTTTCTTCTTTTAAAGGTTTTAATTTCTCACAGCACCATCTGGTAATTGGCCCGTATAGTATAGTTGGTATACAGTTGCAAGAGGCTCATGAGAAATAGTTGATCGAAATAATTACTGTAGGTATTTCCTACTTGCCCTTCTGCAGTGGTATTTTTGCCATATATCACTGTTACTGTTTTCTTTAGAGGGGTATTTCCGTGTGGATGTTGATTTTGGCCAGGCAGCATTGCCAGATGTGACTGTGCCTGTGTTAGATTACAAGTACTGCCACTGGATAAGAATTTCTAGAACAGTAGCAATCAAATCACTACAGCCTTCAGAAACAATGAACTGGCTAGGTATTTCGCATGGATCCTACTTGCAGACTTCTTTCTGTTTCTGTTTCATGACAGGTGTGTCCCAAACCAAGGCAATCTACTTCTGCTACCCCAAACCGTTATTTTTTCCTACTTTTGATCCTTTCTATTGTAAACTGCTACAACTAAGATGAACAGGGTGTAGAACACAACAAGATGGAAAGAGCATCTCCTGGCAGATACCAGACAGATGTATTTTAGATTCAGTTGATGTATAGGTCTAGGTTGGGTTGCAGGGTGGAAATCAATAGCCTGTAGAAATAAATGCATTCTCCTTTGGCCGTCTTCCTCTTTCATTGTTTCCTGTAATTCTGCTAAATTGCTAGAGTTTATGTGAAGACCAGATTTTGGGAGGCGGGGTCAGTGCTTTGCATCTCTACTGGAGAAGACAGTTCTGCAATGTGGAACTCTTTTAAGCTACTTTCGAACTCTTTCACCATCCGTCTCTCTCTGGGGTTTAGCTGTCCAAACCAAAAGCATGTGATGTTAGTGCAAACCCTCATGTGGACTTTCATGAACTTTTGGTTAGGGTTCTTGACCCTCCAGGGGTTATAGCTGTCTGTCATAAGAGAATGATCTAACTTACACTGGCAAACTGGCCCAAGGAAAGGAAATTTAAAGATGAGCTTTCTCTCTCTCTCTTTTTTTTTTTTTTTTCATTTCTCAGCTGCACAGCATGCTCTGCCACAGCCTAGAGGTATGATTATAGTCGTAACTGTTGGACTAAATCATGGATATGGCATGTCAGCAAATCTTAGGATTTCCCCCCATCCCAATTCTCTGTGTGCAGATTTGACTTTTGAGGCTGGTTCCACTGAAATAATTTTCACTTAAATTCTATTATTTTCCCAGAAATATTTTGTTTCAAAGTGGTTAAGCAAAACACAGTTCCCTAGCTCTGCATTGCCTTATTGGAGTTACAGCTTGGATGCTTCCCTATAGGCCAGACTTGTTTGAGAAACATATTTCTCAGAAGACAGAAGAGATTTATTTTCGTCAGCTGTTTGGATTACAGCAGATACGGCTGGATTAGAAAGCTCTGCACAGGAAATAATAATGCCATTCAGCTCTCAAATTTCAGTTCCCACAAGGCAACATGTGGGCCCTGCTGGAATGATAGCTACATTACCCCTGGGAAGTGCAAATCTTCAAGGAATTGTTCTGTATGTGAGAACGATGATCCAAACCTCAGCTTCCATAATACCTATGCTTATTTTTGAATGGACAGAAAACAAGAGCTTTGGGAATGCTGAATTTTTTTCATTTTGATTGAGACCTTAAACCTACATATTTCAGAATCTGGAACCCTTTTTTTTTGCATGAATATCTGTTCAATGAAGAACATTGGTGTGTCAGCTTTTAGCCCCTAAACAACTATAACAGGTACTGAAATGTGATAATACCTGATGAGCTGGAAGTTCTGTGTTTTGCTTACTGTCAGAAGTGGGCTACTTTTTGTTAATTTCATATTTTTCATTTTATATATGCCTATACTAACTGTGTGATTCATCAGGATCACATGCTAAATGATGCACATTCTAACTAATAATTGGCATGGTGTACATAATTGTTCACATACTGCATTAGATATAAAATATTTCCCATATGAAACGCAATTGCTGTTACTCAGCAATCAGAGTGAAAAGAACTGTTTTGCCTTTCTACATATATAAATAGCTTTTCTTTGGGGATGAGAATAACATAATAATCAGCATTTGCCAGGTGGGACAATCTCTACATTCTGGAGTTGAAATCTGTAGCAGCTAACATCAACTCAGATGCTTGAATGAATATTGGGTTGCTGCTTTTGGGAACACCAGAATTTAGGATAATGCTGTCACTAGAGTGAAATTCTGTCATGAAAGACCTTTAAATTAAGCTTTTTGAACCTAATCCAATAATCTAATGGAGTCATTGAAAAGTCTCCCATTGAGTTGAATAGGCTTTGGGCCATTAGCTTTCAGAGCAGCAGTCCTGCATTGGAGCTTCTCAGGGGTGTGGTAACTAAAAAAATTCTCTTCTGTCAGACTGTAGAGCCAGCTTTCCATCAAGCTTTTAATTGGGATCATATTTTCAAACAGATGTCTAAAGTGTTCCTATCAAATCAGGGTGCAGAAACATTTTATATGCCCAGTGTAGGTGCCTGTGTTTGAAAAATTGGTTCTAAGAGTTGTGACTCTTCAGTTTGTAATATACCAAATACTTTTTTTTAGGGTGATTCTCTGCAGTCAGAATTAAGATTTCCAGTCAGGAAAAGCCAAAGAAACAAAAAGGACAAGTATTTGAATATCTTTTCACTTCCTAGTTCTGCTCTTTAAGGCCAAATGTTCCTTCTTGGTGAAAAGACAATAAAGGAAGAGAACCTTGAAACTTTAGAAGGTAAAGAGATCTCTTCCACTTCCAAAGACCAGACATCAGCATTTTTACTTGTAGTTTCTGCTTGATAATTTTGGGGGGGTCAGGGGTCTTGTGTTGGGGTTTTTTGTTTGGTTGGTTTTTAATACAACAAATACATTTTTTCCATCACTTCTAACTTCCTGTCTTTTTTTAAATCCTGCTCCAATAAACCCGTAAACCCATTTGGTCACAAGAGGATATTTCAGGAATGAGACTTTACATGCTTTTTTTTTTTTCAACTTTGTTTCTGGGTTGATGGAATTTTATCTGCTTGTATTACTGACATTTACATATCTGCCAATTTATCATTACCATTGGGAGATACTTTTATTTCATACTTATTCTAAGCCCTGTAGGGTTAAAGTTTCTTTTGCTGTATGAATGACCCCAAATATTGTTATACCTCATACAGTAGCCTGGTGGACCACCTTGCAAAATTGTTGCAATTTTAGATACACTTTGATTCCTGGCATTTCTACACATTACATGGTAATGACATTTCAGTACCTGCAGCAGTAATATAGAATAGACATTAATGTGCAAAAAGGTCTTCAGCATTCCAAAGGGCTGTTGGAGTATGGCAGTAATCTGATTAGTTTTCAGCTATTTTTTGAGAGGGATAAGGAATTTTCCTGTTAAGTTTTCAGAGCTTCTTTTTCAGAAGTGTTTTTCTGTCTCCTTCAGAGTAAAGCATTTGAAATTCACAACTTTTGCCTATATAGTCAGCTGGAAAACACAGATACCTCTTGGTCTTCAAAAAATTAACTAATTTCTACATATTGGTTATTTAAAAGGATGGAAATAAGAATTTCAGGATCTTCTTGTAATCACCTCAACACAAAAGAAACACTAAAAAATGTAGAGCATTTAAGCAACATATTTAAATAATAAAGGGTATGGAAAGAGAGGAATACAACAAGTCTTTTAAGGGCATTAAAGATTCTTTTGCAATAGCAAAATGTCGTATGTAATCTCAGATAAGTATGTACAACACTTCTCGTTTTTCTGGATCTTTGACAAAAATCACTGAGTCTTTAGTGAACCAATCAAATAAAAGAGATCTAGACATATACAGTATGTGTATACAAAAGTTCATATACCAAATAAGAGGGAAAAATATGTTTCTGGAGAAAAGAAATCTCACTTTTCAAATTTTGTTGATTATTTCATCTTACTGATAAAACCTATTATTCTTAATAGCAATGAAGTTATTGGCTTTATCTAATACCCAGGACTTCTGCATAAAGTTGAAAGAAAACCTATTTTATGTTTCACATTGACAAGAGCTGGAACATAGCAAAATAATAATTCCTATCAGGAATGACTGAAAGAAAAAACTACCAACAGCTTTTCCCCATTTTCCCCAGATTTTTTCTTTTCTACAATGTTACCGTTGGTGTCTCATCTCAGGTTTTTTTTGTTTGGTTGGTTTTTTGGGTTTTTTTGGAGTTCCACTGCTTATAGGAGGTAGTGAAAGAGAATAC
>NW_009260028.1:11156948-11236299 GCF_000687185.1 Egretta garzetta | reverse complement strand
ATGAAGACCACTGTTATATCAATCAGTGCAATTAACATTAAAGAAAGAAAACATAAACCATGTCCTTTTGTGCATTTAAATGAGGCATACATTCTCAGGACCCACAGACCAGCTTCTTCCAAATGCATGATGCCACTAACAGCTACAGAAAATAGGGGGTGATGGAGGGAAATACATTAATATTACTGAGTTCTGAAGAGCTTTTATTGCCCTGTGAAGTGTGATGCCCGGTGACTTCCTAGAAATCCCACCAAGCGTGCAGTTCAGTTACCTGCTTATACAGTCTCTGGGAAAACATCAGTGGGTTGCAAGGTGACCTAACTTCTGTCATATAGACAACAATCTAGGTGTGTTTTGAATATTTGGGATGTCTTCATGTTTATAGCAGGGCAAGGAGATAATCCTGAAATCAGAGAGGATCCTTCTGATGTCTTAATGGCAGCTGTTCAAAATTGGCTGAGCTGGAATGTGTAAAACTTGCCATTTGCTGTAGATGTTATACTCCACAGAGCTTGTTGGATCCTTGCTGTTAAGAGAAATCAGAACCTTCTGCTTGCACTGAACATGCCTCAACCACACTGAGCCTTTGCAATGACAAACCCTACAACCAATGCTCTTGGGTGTTTCCCTGCAACTTGTTAGAGGTATCAGATATGGTCATAATAAGGCAGTGCCCCAAGTTTGCTGTAGATTGCCCCTGGCTTTTGGGTTTTTGTTATGTCTGGCCTTCCTGCAACGTTGGCAACCATCCTTACAAGAGATAGTAAATGCCCTATTGTTTTTCAGCTAATGCTTTCTCCATCCAGTCATATCTGTTTGCAGTCTTCTCTAGAGCTGTTGGTGCCATTGCTGCTGTGCAATGAAAAAGAGATTGCTTAAGGCAAAGATAGGATGTAAGTGTAGCAGCATTTAATGGTGATGAAGAGCTTCAGGATGTGAGGAAAAGGGAAAAAATGAGATCACCCCAGCTATTTCATCTCTGGCATTGTCCAAATTCTGGTTGCCTGGTTGCTTTTTAACCCAAATAAAATGTCATAAACTTTCAAGTGCATTTTCCTACACACAAAACCATGCTTGAATAATGTCTTTATTGTATGTACCACTTTAGGTCCCATAAGAGTTCTCAGTTGCGTTTTGGACATCTAGCTGCACAAGAACATTATCCTTGAAGGACTTAGGTGGGGAAAGGTGGCAGCAAAAGGGTATTTTTCTTTATTGGGCTTCAGCAACTTGCTGCATTTTGTCCTTTTTCTTTTGCTTGTGCCCTTTATGTGATCCACCTGCTATGAGTCCTTCTGTTCTTTGGAGCTCTGTATCCAGGTCAGCTGTTTTTCCCTTTACTTCCGCATTGCCAGGATGGAAGCAGAGAGGAATATCAGTTACACAAATGATGGGGTCTCTATCTGACCTGCTGACACCTTGCTCCTATAGAGAAGCAGTCACAGGAATTGCTCTGTTTTCCCCCAGATTACAGAACATTCAGTACAAATTGAGTGGCTTTTGCCACTAACTTCTATTGACCATAGATACCTGTATTTTGGTTTAAGTAAAGAATAGCAACCATTTATTTTCAGTGACAAAGAGATAATTGTAAATAGTAATCCAGAAGTGACTGTATTGCAAAATATTTTTTTGTTTCACAGTGAATTTTCTTATCTGTAGAGAAGCTATCGTTTTCATCATCCTAAACCCATCTTTCTGTTTCCTTGTGGCACTACTGCTACATACTTGTTTGCATATTGGTAAGGATGTGTACACAGCATGCAGAATGATTAAAAAACTAAAGACTGCGGAATATTTTCTTGTTTTCTTGTTGCATATACACAAATGTTCAGTCTTCTTGGGATTATCTACTACTTCAGAATTTATGAAGAGAATATGTGAGAGGCGTGTATTATCACACAGAAATAAGAGAGAGAGGAAGAGACAATTAGTTGGGCCAAATCTTAAGTTCTTCCATTTTAGTCTCTTTGTTCCTGCATTGAGTTCTTGTTGCTGATGTCATGCTATTCTAATTTTCTTTGGTTGTCAGAGTAACTATCATTCTGGACCATCCAGTCATATTAAATAAATAAGGATGTCAAGTGAAGGAGAGTCAAAGAAACTAGACAGAAGGGAACATTAAAAAGGCAAATGATTCATATCAGTAAATCTGTCATGTAAACTTTGATAATTAATTTGCAACAAGGTTGAGTTTTGTGCCTGGATCTCTAAGATGCTTTTATTAGACTCTAAATGGATGTCCTCACGTATCCAGTTTAGAATGGATTTTTGTTTTAAATGTTATGTTTTAATGGCAGCCCAAAGTAATGACTTTTGCTATAGGTGCAAATTACAACTTTTAGTTTATTCAGAGTCAAGGAACATCACTTGGGTGAAATACTGGCAAGAGTTGTGGAAAATTGAGAACAACTAAAGAACTGAAACACGAAACATTTTCTCCTTCTGCCTAGTCTGTAGATAGATCACAATCTCCAAAGATGTTAATAGCTATTCACAGTTTGGTTGTCACTATTATTTGTTTCTCTTTCACTTGTGAATGCATATGGTTTCAGAATGTCAAGCTTGTTCCTAAATGCCTTCCAGATATGAGGGTATTTTAGGAAAAATGAAGCTTATTACAGAGGAGGGGAACGTTTCCCTTAGAACTGGTACAAGTAAACATGGCCAAGGATAGGGGAAAAAACCCCAAGTAGGTCAATTACTTATTTATTCCCTATCTTCCTATTCAGATTTTATTTTAATTTCTGTTCATTTGTTTTAAGTCCTCAAGACAGTTTTATGTTTAAGTCCCTATTAGGAATGCTAATGTTCATAACAGCTTTGAACTTTGAACCAGAGTTTTTTCTGTAGTGACACAATACATATAATTTAAGTGGGTAATACTTTATATTAGTTTGGAAATTAAGTTAGAGTTGCCAAGTCTTTATCTCCTTCTCATGTCTCACAAGATCATAAATTGCATTGAAGGGGTCCTCCAGAAGCTAATCCAATTCAACCCCCTGTTCAGAAAAGGTCTAATTAGATCAGGTTTCTCAGGGCCATGACTATAAAAACTAAACACCTCAGAGGACAGAGGTCACACAACCTCCCTGGGCCTCTGTTCCAGTATTTAACCATCCTCACAGAAAAAAAAAAAAAAAAATTGCTCACCTCCAAAACCAATAGCCCCAGTGTCTGTGTATTCTCTAATCAGAGAGGTCCGGACAGCAGTAAGATCTCCCTTTCACTTTCTCTTCTCCAAGTTGAATGAGCCCATTTCTTTCAGACTCTCCCCATGCACCATGTTCTCCGGCCGCTTGACTTCCACTGGGCTCCCTCCATATCATACTTGTACTGGGGAGCCCAAAGCTGGGCACAGCTCTAAAGATCAAAGATCAAAGGAATGCTTACTTAAATGGAACATCTCCATCTCTAATTTCCTACTGTGGAATCTTTCTGCCCTGTTCCCTAACACCTGGGCACCTCTCTTGGCCTTTATTTATCTGACAAGCTACAAGGTCATCTGAGAAAAAGAAACTTAAGTTATGCTGCATTATACCAACCCATGGTTGGGAGCAATAGCTGTTGCTGCAGAGCAATATGCTGTGTGTGGGTGGAGTAAAGATTTCTACCTGCTGGGAAAATTTCCATTAAAAGCTTCCAAGCATATGAGAATTTGCTGCTTTATTGCCATAAACAAATAACATCTCCTCCTCAGTAATACTGATACTAGAAGTTTGCATTTAAGTGCAAAGAGCTGAATCAAAACTTCACTGCAGTTTGGTTTTGAAGAAGATGATGGCAAGCCATGTTTTCCAGCTTTCAGGGGAACTGACTCCAACTCCGACTTCTTTCCTTTTTTTATACTCAGCCAGAACTGTAGGTGAGTGGTTCAGAGTTTTGCTGACACACCAACACCTATAAAATAGTATGTTGTACTGATGCGTGAAAAGCACTCAGCATTAAGTTCCTGAAATAATCAATTATTTAGCAGCTCATCACATTTATTGTCCACTGAAGGATCTTTATAGCAATAATGAGGTCACTGCAATCAGATTCTCTGCTTTTGGCATTTCATCTACAAAGCCTGTACACAGCCACAAAAAAAAAAAACCTTAAAAGACTGCAGTTTGGAATCTGGTCCAGTCTCAGGAGGACATGATTGCTTTTTAATTCTCCCTATCTGGATACCTTCTTGTACAACAAAGTACTCTGACTTGAAAAAGAGAGGGGCCTCCGGTCCTTAGAAACTGAGTGTGTATTGACTTCCCTGGCCTTGAATCAGGCCTGTGGAATAATGGTAGATATTCCCTACGAGGTGGGAAAGCCAGTTGGAAAACTGTGTTCAAAGAGGTTTGGGAAGCAGGCTTTCTAAGTTAAAAAAGGAATACCCCTTAAGGATTGTATGGCATATCCTCCTTAAAGGAAAAGATGCTTTTGGAAGAACAGCAGTCAAGAAATGAGTCTGAAATATTTACACATTTTTCTGAAATTTTTGAGAATCTCACTTTTTTTTTTTAAGCAAAAAGGACTCATTTTCAAGGATCTGTTATTCATAATTATTGTTTGTTTTGCTAGACTTCTGAAGGGGACTGCATTTACTGTTAGACAATAATAGGAATACTATATGGGATTGGAGAATTATCCTCATGAGGGTGGATAAAGAATTATCTTATATTAATTGTTACATGAAGGGTATGAAAATCATTGAAATTTGGGGAGGATTTTTGAAATGACAAGGTCATTTGCTGTGTTGCTGTATCTTTGGGCTTTTCTGACGTGAAAGGCTTGTGCACGGTGAAGTTGCACCTGCAGAGTGTGCAGGTGCCGGCACGTGCCCACAGCTGTAGGAGCGACTGTCCTTCCTTAGGGTTGCAGCCTGCTTCTGCAGACCTACCTTCATTTGTTACCGGTCAAAATGTGTCAGTTATTTCTAAATGTATCTTAAGGAGCTAAAAAGAGGTGTATGTTCTTTATTCTTCCCTTCCCCCTGTTTCCTCTGCAATATATGAGGAAGATTCGAAACTTGGTTTGCTCTAATCTGAGATAGTTCTTCATTTCACAAGAGGAGTTGAGGTGTTTGACATAGAATGGTTGATGTCTGCAAGAGAACTAATGACAAAATGGTGTGGGGGAATGAGATGGGGAGTTGTTAAACTGAGAAGAAAGAAGAAAAAAAGGCATAATTGGATTTACTGTTTATTTTCTATTTGCATATATGAAATATAAATAGCTAATAGATACCCTAGAGAAAATTTTATTTGTAAAAATTTTCAGAAAGAACCAGAGATTTTCTGCAGAATAGGCAAAACTGAAGTTAGACTTTTCTAATATTAAAAATACAAGCAGAAACAGATGTATTAGCTTGTAGTCAGACAGACTGATAGGTTGACAAAAAGTGTGATGTATGGTTGCGGTGAGAATTCTGCATTGCATGTCAACAGAGAAATATTTATTGGCACTACATTATGTTTATGGATGCAGTAGCACAGCCTAAATATAGTGCCATTTTAAAATACAGTGCTAGAACTCATTAAATACAAGTAAGAAAATTGAAATACAGTTTACCCTTAGAGATTTCTTGTTATTCACTAGTCCTTCATGTTAAAAACATATTAAATACAGGAGGTTGGATCCAAGTTCATCACCATGGAACTCCACTAAAACTGATGAATTTACCATAAGATTACCTTGGCCCTGAATCAGTGGAAAGCAACAACCGGTGTCGGTAAATGTCAGCTCGAGTTTACAGGTCACAATTCTAGAACCAAAGCAAAAACATTTATGCTGATCTGGGGAAGGAGTGACCTTGGCGACAAATAAATCTGCCATAGTATGGCTCCTGTAAAGGCCTGGAATATGAATATTACATAGGTGTGATAAATGCAATTTTTTGTTAGCATGCGGAAATGGCCCAGGATCCTGGAAGGTCTGATCGGCAGTCAGTTACAAATATGCCCCCTAGCCTTTTCAGAAAGCAAAACCTCTTATTTGCATTATTAGATTAGAAAAAAAAACAAACCCAAACCAAAACCAAACAACTCTGGTGGCTTTAAAAGTATTGTTTTTAACTAGTACAATATGCAGATAACTTCCGTAGATTTGAAACCTAAACTATGTATAGTCATGGTGCTTGCATGTGCCAGTGCATAACTTCCAAACAGACACATCTCCAGGTCAATAAATAAGCTGAATTTGTTATAAATGCGAGGTATACCTAAGCTGACTTCAGTTACTCAAGGACTAAATGTACAGGTTCATTCTTAAGTGTTGCAGGTCTCAGATAGGTTTATGCATTCTCCTAGGGTTTCATGGATGCCAGTGCCCCAGCTAGATGGGGTACAGCCGCACCAACGATGCTTAGGCATGCTGCAGTCATGCTCCAGTCTGTGCAGAGAGTCAGTGCCTGTACAGTACTTTCTTCACCCTTGATGTGTCTGATTGATAGAAAATTTGGGCCTCATCTATATATATTAGACTGTGGTTTCATCCCTTGGACTGGGTATGTAAAAGAAAATTATGGAACTCAGCAGGTATGCTCTTTTATGGGGAAAAATAAAAGCAATAACCAAAACAGGAATAAAATTCTTGTCCTGCTGGACACCATGGCAGTTTTCCTGTTGATTCCAGTGTGACAAGATTTCAGTCAGAATCATAAATGATTCCACAAGAAGTTTTCTCAGAGAAATATCCTTTCCTCATCTTTCTTTCAATATTTTCTGACTCTTAGGCTAATATGCAGTTGTGAAGTCTTCTATCCCATTAAGCAAATCAGGTAAACATGGTTGTGCCTAAATGCATGTATGAACAAAATGATTTTTTCATGGTTTTAAGCGAAGATGTTTCTTCAGATATCTGCATTAATCTTTAAGCTAAGGAGAGAGTAAATGGGAAGTGCTGGTGCATGTAGTTAAATATTTATTAAAGCAGATGTGGAACTAAATGAGGAAAAGTGAAGAAAATGCGAAGACCTGGAGGGGCAACAGTGTTTAGATTTATCTAAATCTAAAGAATATTTCAGCAACAAGAAAAAACTCATTTTCCTTCCTTGATCAGTTTGTAGCTGCTAAACTGCTGACAATCAGTATATTGGAAGATCTTGCCTCCCCTCTGAGATTTGAGTGGGAGATAAAAATAACACAATAGGAAAAACTGTGGAATCTCAAATACACTAAAAAAGAGAAAAAAAGAGACAACCCCCCCACCACCCCCAAATCCTATACACTGTACCACAAAGTTCTTACAATTTTTTATGTTCTTATATAAAGGACACAAACCCTACTAGCTTCTGGTAAGACTTGTGCTTGTAATCTGTTTAGATGAAAATCCCAACCTGTTGTGGATTTGCCTTTCACCACCATCCCCCGCCTCCAGACGAATGTGCATGGGCTGTATTCCTCTTACTGCAGAAATCATATGGTAACCACTTGTGCTTAATCCATCCATTTTTAATTTCTTACTGTGGTCTGTCTGTCTACATGGAGCATGTTAATAGCCTGCAGACATGGTGAGTTCTTGGCTTTTTGTCAAACTGAGGTAAATTCTGAGGTTTAAAGCTCCTTTGCTTTTTGCTGAAGTCTTTAGACTAGTACAGGAAAGAAACATTACTGACTGTGTCAATGAAACTTCCCTTTTCTGAAATCCTCCCTTTGTGAAAACATGATTTGCAACAGTTTCAGTGACTTCATACTTAGATGATTTGAAGAGTCTGAGGTTAACATGCTGTCTGATAAAAGGACGATGACTGGATGGAAATGTCTCATGGACTTTTTTTAGAGATGGAGACAGGCTGGGGTGGGGAGGTCTCTCGTGGGACTTCGTCATCCCAAGGCACATAAATTTCACTTCTAGGGCTACTGTGATGCAGCTGGAGAGCCTGTCTTCTGCATAGCTCTGTGGCTCTGGATCATACGCAAAAGTGTAAATTCCGTTACTACAAATTTGTCAGCCTTATGTGCATTTATTATATTTTTTAATAATACAGATTGTGTTAAAGAAAGCAAACAGAATTGTCCCCACTACCTTTTGAAAGAGGCACATTTTTGTGAAGTTTGTTCAGTATGAAAAATGCAATGGAAAAATACATGGCAGTCAACAACAGACAAGGACGAAATGAGGCTTTTTATTTCTCACCTACTTCCCATTTAGGAAGAGAAACTCAAGTGGTTTGTTTATAAATTACCGTTATCTGAAATAGATGCAAATAACTTTTGATCTCTTTCCAAGATGCTGCCTGGTCTTTCATTCAGTTCTTGAAGATTCTTCCCAAGCTGATTCCTGTACTAGAACAAATCTATGCAAAGACAGAACAAAAAAAAAGTTGTTATATTTCCATGGCAACATCAATTCACATGCTGCAGGTACAACAGCTGCCAGTTAGTCCACTCACCAAATGAAAGCTCCTGAAGGCTCTTTATACTGTAACATTTGGCCAAAAATAACTTGGCATGCCACAGTTTTCCCACAAACCCACCAAGAGGTTGAGATTAAACTGACTGGCAAGCAGACTGTCAACTCGTTTAGTGTCTTCATGCGAAGAGGAAGAAAACAGCCTCTAAACATTTGAGAGGGAAAAAAGGAATGTTTATGGTTGGCACATTATTTCCATGGCCTAAAAGGTAAAATATTTATGCTGTTGAAAGGAATAGGAAAAATCTCCTGCCTCGTTCACCCCAAGGGCACCAGGTAATTTGTTTTCCAGCAGAAAACTATTGTAATTACATACATTCTGATTTAGAATTAATTAGCATTTTTTGAAGTTACAGTGACAAAACTAGGCAGTTACTTGAAATGAATTCTAATGGAAGGAAATCAGTTTCTCTTAGTCAGACTTGGACTTTCTAGTGACATTTTCTGAGGGAGACATAAAATTATTACTTTCATAACCATTTTATGATGAAGTTCTGTCAGTAATTAGATATTACCACATAATACTAAAATTGGTATCACTGTTACCTGTCTTGAGCAGATCTTAATGTGAAGCAGGTGTTGTATGAGCACTTCGTAGGAGTATTCAATATGAGGCAGTAAGAAAAAAATGTAAGGCTTTTTCTGGCAAGTGCATAGGTAGTGTTTAGACCTGTAATTACAACTGATTAACTTAATTAAAAATGGGACAGACAATCCTGAGCTGATTTTTTAGAAACCTGTGCAAATAGGCCATCATCAAGAAGGAGCTGGTGTGATGTATTTTTTAATGGTAGTCTTGGGAAAGTGACTGCAGTGTGCTGAAAAGCAGCTCCCGCTGGAGAAAAAGTGGGTATCTTACCATTTAAACCTAGACAGAAATAGAATACCTTAAGGAAAGTGGTTCTTTCTAATTTAAATTTGTAAAGCAAGTAATTTAATTTAATGATAGTATTTTCTTGAGAGATTTTGCCTTTATTCATCTCCAAAGCTCTGCAGTCCTGCCAGCTACCTCTTCGGGAGGTAGCCGGCCTGCCAAGTAAGTTAGACTTTTGGGTACAAGTTAGATTTAGGCCCGTGAAGCAGGCTGATTTAGGTTATGTTGGAATTAGGATTTTAAGACCTCTCTGCCCATGTTAGCAGATTTATACATCATTCTGAGCTGCCATTGTAAGCTCTAAGCATGCCCACCATGAGCATGTTCATGCGGTTAAAAGGCTGCATTCGATCACTGAAATCTACAGCTGCAGAAGAAAAGATTGTTTACACACAGGCATAGAAAGTGTAGCCCCATGTTATTTTTCTTTTTTATTTATTCATCGCTGCTGGTGGATGATATTACAATATTGTACAGTGTATTTAAACCACTACAAGTGACATTTAGTACAGTAATGTATTCACTGTGGCTTTGTCACCTTAACTGTTGAATTGCTTACTGATTTTTTTATAATGTTTGATGCTTTTGATAATGTAATTTTTCATACGTAATAATGACTAATGTAATCTCTTTCACTTTTGGCCAATTTGTTTGTATTTTAACTTTTACCTATAACATAGCCAATAGTAGGAACCCCACTTTGACATTTTGAAGATGCAAGGAGCAAATATTGCCACCTAAACATAATCAGATTCTCTGGAATATCTGTCAGTTAATGTATTTCTTTGTGAATACTGCTTTTGAAACTCTTCTCGCATATGCCTTGGGAATGCATCCAGGAATACTAGTGTGCTTATTTCGTTTTAAGACCTAATGTATATAGGGACCATATTTTTTTAATTTTTTTTTTTTAATTTGTGACCTCTGTTGCAGAACGTGTGTGATGTATCCTTTATCTGAACATGAGGTGACTCACAAGTGTGTATTAAACACAGACCTTCTGGTATGACACCTAGTGGGCAATCCACACAGATAGTCCTGGAATGCTCATCACATTAGGCAAGGATGATTAGCTTTTATCAAATCCACAAACACAGCATGTGAGAATAATATGCGAAGAAGGCATAAACATTTCCACGGTGTCCTTACTGATGGCAGTCTGTGTTACTTCCATGACCTGTAATGCACCACTCTTCTGTCATTTAAAGGAACATCAGGTATTTCCCATCTTGTTCACACCATTAGATGCTACCATTGGCCATTAGAACACACATCAGTGCAACCTGGTTGCTTTTAATAGTGTCTGTAAA
This sequence comes from Egretta garzetta, assembly GCF_000687185.1. Lineage (NCBI taxonomy): Eukaryota > Metazoa > Chordata > Aves > Pelecaniformes > Ardeidae > Egretta > Egretta garzetta. Next base: position 11,225,724 of record NW_009260028.1, on the reverse strand, counting down.
TAGAGGAGAAAGTCGGACAAGGCAGTTCACATTTTGGTAATGCACTGTTAAAACGCAGAAAAAAAGAATAACAGTGAAAACAGTAGAGCCATTAATTCACCTCATTTTCATTAGGAAAGACGATGGGCTGCACCTCTGGTCATTCTGAGAAAGAATATTCTCACCAAGTAAAGTGTTGGTACCTCACTCATTAAGTAAAAGTAACTTGAATTCTATGGGGTGCTGATAAGGATTAGAGCCTCCCTCTCTTGTTTCTATAAAAACAGAATCTCTGTATTTTTCTAACCTGTGCCTTTCCTGTTTTCCATAAAAATATTTATATCCTATTTACTAATAGTATTTGAAGGACCCTACTGTATTTTGTGTATTGAGTACTGGTATTTAGCCTTCCACTGCTCTGAGGAATAGAGGTGAGCCATCATACTCTCTAACAGATTTGGAACTGAAGCATAGAGAGAGGTAAAAGAGTGAACACATACAGTCAGAAACAAAACTCTTGATTCTCATTTTACCATACTAATACCCTGTAGGCCTTCTTAATCCACACTCCCATGTTTTTGCACCTTTTCCGTTGCATCTACCCAATGAGAAATGTTGGTAGTACTTCATCATGCACAGTCACATACTGGTGCTCCAGACCCTGATGCAAGCATGGAGATGCCACCTTTAGAAACCTTCTTTTGAGCTATCTTTGATGGAGCAAAGAGTAATCTAACAGCGTGGTGCTCCATGCTGTCTCATTTTAAACTGCCTCAGATATGCTCTCCAGCTGTTTTCTGCAGCAATGGGCCAATAATCAGCACATCCTGCCTATGTCTAACTAATTAAGCAGAGTTATTAAATAATTTAATCTGCCACAACTTCGCTGTGATAGCATCTTGGAGGAATTAACATCCCAGTAAAACTTTATGCTATGTTGTGCACTCTACAGATAAGTATATTTTGAAGGGGCAGTGTGTCCTACAGAGCATAGGCCATGCCAGCAGACAAGGTTGCACTGCTGAACAAAGCAGTCCCAGGACAGCAAAGGGCTGGAGTGACTGCTGTGGAAGTATGGAAGGAGTCATGTAACAAAGTCATTATCTCAGCTCACCAAAAGGGATTAAGGTGACAACTTCTTAAATCTTTGACAGGACTTTGTGGGATACAAAGGTTGGCTTTGTGCTAAGGAGACCAGTGTCTCCAGATTTGCTTTATTGATGTAGAGAGGCTGCCACTCAGAGACATACTGCAGAGGGACATATTTCTCTTCATGGGCTGAACGTTTATGGTTCCCCTGTTTCCTCTCATTCTTGAGAGGTTACATGGAGAAGTTTGTTGGTGATGCAGTAGAAGAGGCAAAGACATGGAGAGGTGCAAATGGAAAATATACACCCACAGGCCACAGTTTGCATGCTCTGGAAAAAGAGGGAGATCCTTGCCATTAAAAAAAAAAAAACAGGGGAAATCAGTGGACTGTGCTGGAAATAATTAATTTTCTTTCTAAATGATTAAGCAATTCAAAATGGTAGTCAACTGCAGATATGAAAATGTATACCAAAAAGAGGTCTCTGTAGTTATCAGTAACAGGAAATAAATGAGAGGAAAACTAGTCAGGAGTTTGCATCTGGATTACTTGGGAGTGGGGCACCTAATGGAGATTCAGCTCCTAAAATTACTCCAGCACCTGTTCTTTTACCACCACCTCTTCTCTGGTACTGTGCTTGGGCTCAAGTGAGGATATTCTCCTGCCTCTCTCTCAGACAAATACCAAATATAGGTTGCCACTACTACTGACCAGTTTGCAAACTTTAGTGAGAGACTGACCTAGATTTTCTTGTGGATTTTCCTGCATAGCGTGGCTCAAAGGCTGTAACCTCATCCTCCCTCCCTAGGCTACAGATCCCATCCTCTTTGAGGCAGAATGTCTATCTGAATTTCCCTAATCTTTAACTCACAAATTTTCAAAGCCATTTTTCTCTTCTTGTTTCCTTGCCACTATGCTGTTCTGTCTCCTCCAAATACAGACAAGTAAATAAATATCCCAAATCAGTATACTTTAAAACATGTGAATTTTTTAATAGAATTCATGGATTAGAAATAAGGCTTAAGTGCTGGGTAATGAGGTACATTTAGCAATAAATGAAAATATAATTTTATGCCAGATAATGAGAAATTAGACACTAGATAGATAGAATGGACTGCTATGGAGGTAAGAGCTTGTTCCATGAAGAACAAGTGCCCCAGTGAAGGTGGCATTAATTTAGGAAATAAACCCAAGCAGCAAATTTCAGTATGTTTACCCTATAGCAAATTTAAGTACATTGGTCTTAGGATCCCCAAATACCTGGTGTTCTATAGCCTATCTTCCATCTTTTCTCCACCATTCTACTCTCTCATTTACCTTCAGAAAATATTTAATTTTGACTTCTTTTTCTTCCAAAGTTGAATATGTTTTTCCAGGGATAGCCTAGTTGTTGCTAAACTTATACTAAACATTTCTGCCATGGGATCTAATAAAATAATCATAGCAAACTCATGATAATGACATATACTCCCCAAAACAATTAAGAGCACAGTTTAATTTAAACATAGAAAGAAAGACTGGTCGTAGAAAAGAAGCAGAACATACTGAACTACAGCATTCACTGTTAGCAGAAAGCAGACATATTTGGCTTTATAGGATTAAAATAATTTGTATTACTGATTTAATGTTATGTTTCTATTCAATACACTTCCTGATATAGTAATAATTTTCATAACAGAATGAAATCATATTTCTTTGGAATCTATTTTTTTCTGCTCTTTTTGACTGCAGGAGAAGTGAAAAGGTCACTTTCTTTTATAAAATGTGTCAGTAATTTGTGACTTACTGAAACAAAGAAGTCTGCCTTTCTTGAGCCAATTCCACAAATCCCCCAGGTGCTTAGTTAATAATATGGTCACCACATTCATGTGTTGTGGACACACATCCCACATTAAAATTTGTGTTATTGGATATTAGTCTATGAGAGGTTGATAAATTTTGCTCACGATGAAGCAAGGTTGGACTTGTAGACTGGGAAACGTGTTCCCTAAAACTTTCAGTTCCCTGCAGTCCCAGTGTGTTACCAGAGAGAGTCTGGGAATCTAAGTGAGCTTGCTTTCCATGTACTTGAATTTAGGCCATTTTGGTGTTTGCCCAGCCCATTCTGAAGTTTGACATGTCAGTTCAGTCATAGACACTAAGAGACATCTGCAAGTATGTGATAAGACTATCACAAGAATTCAAATGCAGTCTGCAAGACTTTCCTTTTCCTTTTTGCTGTTTTGCAAAGCCATCATTTCAGGTGCACATTAATCTGATCTGACCAGGAATCGAACTAAAAAAAAAAAAAAAAACCAAACTCACAAATCCAGGCATAGGAACATGGCCATTAAGCAATGTTCTCTGCAGAGCAATGCGTTCAAAAGTTAATTACAGCTGAATCTTTCTTGACCTTTGAACTTTTTATCTCTTGAAGTTTGGATAGATTTATTTCTGGCTGAAAGGAAGAAGCTAAAGAAACTGGTTAAAAGCCCACAATCACATAGTGTCATTAATTGGTTTTCCTGCAGGTTAAAAATTTGTAGGTTAGCACTGGTGTTTGGTACTTGCAATGACTCATTAGTGAAACATTCAGTACCAGCTCCTGGAAAACAAGATCAGCTGTCTAAATTGAGTATCTTTAATTACTTGAAATAGTCATTCTTTCTCCCCTTACTCAAGACCAAATGCCACATTGCTATTATTGTCTCAGCACACAAGTGTTGGTGGTAGAGATAAGTCTGTAACAAAGCCCTGACAGTAGTCATTTGTCTTTAAGATTAACAGGGCAATTCTGTACATTGGTTATGTATTAATGAAACATGAGTGTGGTGCATTGTAATGAATGTTTCTCCAGCAGCCTGTGAAGATGCTTAGTGGCAACATAAGCCCACTGAGTGTGGTTGTTTCCATTCACTGTGAGAAACTGTCACCGGTACTCCTATTTTATATGATCTTATGTCACCATGCATGTGAATGAAATTAAGGCCAACTGTTTATTATTGCCTGTCCTCATTAATTACAAATATATGTTTATTTCATCGTAATCAGCAAAGTGTGAGGCTAAAATATTTTTATTCCCGGTCCCTGAGAAACTGCAAATAGCACTAAGAGTGTTTTGGGTTTCTTTAATTAGAAGCACAGTTTGTCACAGTCACTGGGCAGACCCCAAGTGACTGTGTTGTGCGAGTGGAAGTCCCAGGGGAATAACATAATTGGAGTACTCGAAACTGAAAGTTACTCTCTGACCACCATCTGTGCATTAGCCTGGTTGCTTATCAGCATAGGCTACTGTGATTACTGTAAGGAGGTATGAAATGAAGGAAACTCAACCACGACAATGCTGTTATAGTCAGATTTTATGGTTGAGAATTAGAGCACCAGTAAAAAAAGTAGATGTTACCATCAGGAAGACTGCCATATTTTCAAAATGATGGAAAAGCAATTTAGGTTAAGTCCCTTGTTTCTAAAGATTACAAAGTATTTAGTGTGAAATTCATTAACAGATCTGGGAAACAGCTACCGCTTCTCTGAGCCCAAAGGATTTATGCAAAGTAATGCAACAGTAAGCAACTTTTAAAAATCTAACTTTTGTTCCCAAATTGCCTGATGAAAGAGGTGAAATCTATACAACACAACATGGGAACTTCAATTGAAGTTCAATATTTTCAAAGGTTTCTAAGGGATTTGACTTGCTGATTCTATCAAAAATCCGCTACCAAGTTTTAAAGAAAAAAAAAATGCCAGTGAAACAATAATTTTTTATTCAAAGACGATGTGATTTTTCTTCTTTTGAAGAGAGGATCAATTCAGAAAGAATGCTGAATGATTCAGCCGTTGGTATTATATACTTAAATCTGGACTTACCACCAATGAGTATGACTCTAAAAGTGTGTTTTCAAAATAATGAGAATAGGAAAACTGTGGCCTCTTTCTAGATGGCTTCCTAGAGTCAACAGATGATATAAAAATATCCAGCCAGGGTTATCACCATATCAGCTCAGCCTTACCAAAAGTAACAATACTTGGGGAAGCGCTGTGCATACACATATAAATTGTTGTTATCACATTCATCATGGGCATGACAGAGAAAAAGTTCTGTGACATGAAAAAACTTTTAGTTCGTAGCTGGATAAATAAGACACCTTTTGGAAATTAGGAATGAGGAGATTGGAAAAAGACAGACAGACTAACCCCATATTATTAAAAATAAGCAACTGTCTTTCTTTTCCTTTCGCTAATTTAGGTATTCACCCAAAGTGACACAAAGTCCTTGAATTAAGTTGAAGAGGAGGTCATTTCTTTAAAGCAGACATAGGATCATTTTGTTGGAAAAAACCTTTTAGATCATCAAGCCCAACTGCACGTATCCACTACTAAATCATGGCTCTAAGTACTTCATCTACCCATCTTTGAAATACCTCCAAGGATGGGAACTTGTCCACTTCCATGGGTAGCCCGTTCCAGTGCCCAATAACCCTTCCAGTGCAGAAATTTTTCCTAATATCTAATCTAAATCTCCATGGCACAACTTGAGGCCATTTCCTCTTGTCCTATTGCTTGTTACTTGGGAGAAGAGACCAAACCCCAGCTCACTACACGTTCCTTTCAGGCAGTTGTAGAGGGCAATAAGGTCTCCCCTCAGACTCCTCTTCTCCAGGCTAAACAACCCCAGTTCCCTCAGATGCTCCCGATCAGACTTGGGCTCCAGACCCCTCACCAGCTTTGTTGCCCTTCTCTGGGCATGCTCCAGCACCTCAATGTCCTTCTTGCAAGGAGGGGCCCAAAACTGAACACAGAATTCGAGGTGCGGCCTCAGCAGTGCTGAGTACAGGGGAAGGATGACTTCCCTGGTCCTTCTGGCCACACAATTCCTGATACAAGCCAGGATGCTGTTGGCCTTCTTGGACACCTGGGCACGCTGCTGGCTCGTATTCAACCAGCTGTCAACCAGTACCCCCAGATCCCTCTCTGCCAGGCAGCTTTCCAGCCACTCTTCCCCAAGCCTGTAGGGTTGCATGGGGTTGCTGTGACCCAAGTGCAGGACCTGGCACTTGGCCTCATTGAACCTCATACAATTGTCCTCAGCCCATCGATCCAGCCTGTCCAGGTCCCTCTGTAGAGCCTCCCTACGCTCAAGCAGATCAACACTCCCACCCAGCTTAAGTGTCACCTGCAAACTTACTGAGGGTTCACTCAATCCCCTCATCCAGGTCATTGATAAAGATGTTAAACAGAACTGGCCCCAGAACTGAGCCCTGGGGAACACCACTTGTGACCAGCTGCCAACTGGATTGAACTCCATTCACCACCACCCTTTGGGCCCAGCCTTCCAGGCAGTCTTTTACTCAGCAAAGAGTTTGCCTATCCAGGCCATGGGCAGCGCCGCGATCACACAGCCCGAGCTGCGACCACTCTGCCCGCGACCGACCGACCAACCAACCGACTAACCCGCCCGAGCATGATGTTCTATGGTATCGAATAGCTCTTTGGTCAGTTTGGGTTAGCTGTCCTAGCTGTGCTGTACTCCCAGCTTGTTATGCACCTGGGCGAGCAGGAGAAGCTTAAAAAGTCCTTGAGTAGTCTGAGCACTACTTGGCAACAACTAAAATCATCAGTGTGTTATCAACATTCTTCTAGTACTAAATCCAAAACACAGCACTATGCTAGCTACTGTGAAGAAAATTAACTCTATCCCAGCTGAAACCAGGACAGCGAAACAGCGTCAAAGTCTTTACTAAAGTCTAGGCACACTATATCCACAGCCTTTCCATCGTCTACTAAGCGAGTCATCTTGTCATAGAAGGAGATCAGGTTAGTTAAGCCAGATTTGCCTTTCATAAACTCATGCTGACTGGGCCTGATCTTCTGGTTGTCCTGGACGTGTGATGGCCCTCAAGATGATCTGCTCCATGACCTTCCCCAGCACTGAGTTCAGACCGACAGGCTCATAGTTCCCTGGATCCTTCCTCCAGCCCTTTTTGTAAATGGGTGTCACATTTGCCAACCTCCAGTCAAGTGGAACTTCCCCAGTCATCCAGAACTGCTGATAGATGATGGAAAGGGACTTGGTGAGCACCTCCATCAGCTCCCTCACTACCTTTAGTTGGATCTCGTCTGGCCCCAGAGACTTGTGTATGTCTAATTGGTCAAGCAGACCACTAACCATTTCCTCTTGGACCATGGGAGCTTTGTTCTGCTCCCTGTCCCTGCATTCTGGCTCAGGGGGCTGGGTACCTGGAGAACAGCTGACCTTACTATTAAAGACTGAGGCAAAGAAGGCATTAAGTACCTCAGCCTTGTCCTCATCCTTTGTCACTATGGTTCCCCTGCATCTAGTAAAAGATGGGGATTCTCCTTGATTCTCCTTTTGTTGTTACTATATTTATAGAAACATTTTTTATTATATCTCTCTGAACTGGCCAATTTTAGCTCTAGTTGCTCTTTAGACCTTCTAATTTTCTCTGTGCATTATCTTATCCATGACAGTATCTTAGACAAAGACAGAAGTACTTCACTGTACCTGGGCAAAAGTCACTGGGGAAGCTCTTCAGTCATGGTTTTCATTTGAATTGTGATATCTCAAGCTTTGCAGTGTCTCAGGCTTTGATTTGTTTCAGGTTTTAGAGCTGTAAGTAAAGGAGAGGAGGCTCAACTGTGAAAGGTTCCTTGTCCTACAGCTTTCACTTATTAAGTGCCTGCATCTCCAAACGTCATTTCTGTAAATATAGAACATCACAGGGTTTTAGACTGAACTGGAGCTTTCTTTGGAAAAGTTTTCCATTTTAAATTTTGTAGTTCTTGTAGGTATGTGACACACTGAGTATCAAAGCTCAGGTGGGTAAGACTAAAGACATATGTCAGCTCAGTGGGAAAATGAGCACTTGCTTATTTGCTTATTCTAGTTATTGCATGTGATAAGTGACAAGAGGCAGTATTTTCATGTCAGAAATGTTTTAATAGTTTTCCTTTGGTAATTCAGAATGGTTGGTGACTAAAGTAACTGGAATTTGCCTGTCAAAGTTATAGTCCCAGCCAAGGCTGTTGTGTCTGCAGTAAAGCAGTGGTAGATCAAGTCAAAACAACTCACTCTAGTAAGTTACTAATGTTCCTACGTAAGCCTTCAGGGCCAAAAAAGACAGAGAAAGTAAAAAAAAAAAAAAAGAAGAAAAGCAATTAGATATTACGATATGTCAGAGGACTATATATTTTCAGAAATAGGAAAGGCAGAAGGAATGAATGATAATCTGGTTTCCCGTTATGGATAGCATAAGCCGTATAATTTAATGCAGATCTCGATAACTACACAGTTTAACTAAAGTATTGAAATATGTTTCCATGACACTATTAATGTTGAGATAATAATTATATTTCCCCTCATATTTCAGTGTAATTAACTTTTAATTTACATTTTCTAAGCTGTTAAATGCAGATATGCAAATATACTGAGATATAGCTTACAGTTATAAATAACGGTCAACTAGAAAAACACTGAAATGAAGAAAATTTTTAGTGTTTTTTTCTGTGAAAACTGCTGAAAATAGGGCTGGGGAATAGTTATCTCTTGGTTTGGCTGCAAACTTGAAAATGGAAGAGGAAAAACATTGCTTAGCTCTATTTTTTTTTTTTTCATCTTCCACCATCCCCTATTGAAATGAAACTCAGAAAATTATCTGTTGAGCACATACTGGAGTACCAGAGAGAGTAAAGTGAGACACTGCCTTTCCTGAACTCTTTGAAGCATGATATTACAAAATAGGTCATGTTGGTTTGAGTGTTAGAGAAAGCTTAGAGTTAATTCACATCACTGAAGTAAACGAAACAACAGGCAATGGAGATAAAAATCTTAGACCTGGATGGGAATGGCAAGGCTTCCCTGCTGCCTGCACTGCCACAAGCAACTAATTCATGGAGGGAAACCCAGGAGAGGAAATGTCAGCCTTGCCTTGGGCCTGAAGCATGCACAAGCACTGTCCAAATTGGACGTGGACGTGCTCTATAGCAGTGACCACGTGGCCCTTCCATGTGTTCTTGCAGGAGTGGCAGAGGCCAGTGTTTACTTTCCATACGCTTGATGGCAAAAAGGGAACACCAAGCAAAATGAGGAAGTACCTTAAAAAAGGAAACTAAAAGGGGCAGCAGAAAGCACTAAATCTTTGCAAGTGGCATGGCGACTGCTAAAAGACCACATATGTGAGACAATGTTATCTATTTAAAAGGCTATAGAAAGACTATCAAAAGCTGGCATGGTCAAACAAGGGGGTCAGGGAGGATAACAGAAGAAAGAAGGCATCCTTCAGAAATCTAATGTTACATCCAAAAGAGGAAAATAGGAAATAACTTAACCTCTGACAGTTTTTATTCTGTAGAAACATAACATGCCAGGCTACAAATATTTTTAGCAGAAACTTGGAAAGGTATTGAGAAAAGAATACATCCACTTACAGACACAATGGAAACAGAAATTCTGCCAGAGTATGCAGAGGGCCAGTAGATTAGGAATGTGTGAAAGGACTGCTAAGAGAAGATAAGGCTGTAGCAAAAGAACTATAAAGGATCAGTTGCCAAAGAGAAGGTCTATTGGAACATATAGGCAAAATGAATGCTAGTAAACTGCTAGCACCAGACACTCACAAACACAGATATCAAAACAAAACCCCAAGATCACATAAGAAGTACCAAAAAAGCACCACTGGAAATCTAAAGCTGTTAAGGAAGAAGTGCCAAAAAAGCAACAAATGAAAACCAAAACTGTTGAGGAAGAAGAAGATAGCTCCTCACCAGTATAAAAACCTGTCTAAAAAGTAGGTCACAGTTTTAAGAGACTTCTTTTGGGAAGTCACCAGCAAGAGTGTGAAAGGGTGTGAAGAATGAGGTGACAGAGGCTGCTGACAGTGTGCAGTTTTTCTGAGTAACATACGTGAGGGCTGATTCTGAGAAGTTAAGTAACTGTGTGACAAAATAGGAAAAACTTGGTAATATAACTGCAAAGTAGTGTATGTATGTGCCGTGTAGTAGTCCATGAGCTAACTGTTGACATTCAGATGTTGGATCTGATATTATGGTAGTCCTCAGCTCAGCATTCTTTCAGGTCAGAACCAAACTAAATTTTAGGAACTGAGGAAGGGCTAGACTCCAAAGCAACCACTACCATGCTGTTCCGTAAATCCGCAGTGTATGTCAATCCATGCTGTACCTGAACACTGTGTGCAATTCAGTTAGCTTCCACCCCAGGAAAGAGACAGATTCAGACAGATTCAGAAGAAGGTGACAGAGTTGGTTGGTATAGATCCACTTGTGCATACAGAATTATTATACAGTGTAAGGCTTCAATCTAGGAATAAGACAGCTGAGGGGGTATATGACAGAAAACTACAAAATCCCAGCTGCCATGGAAGATGTAGTAATGAATGTTTATTCTCTTTCTCTCTCCTCCCTCCTTTTCCCCCCATAAGAATAAGCTATCAGATTGCATTATCTGGTGGTAGATTTGAATGAGCAATGGGATGTACATTCTCACAACTCACATAATTAAGCTGAGAAACTTACTGCACAGGATGTCACAGATACTACAAATTTACATATATTTAAAAAGTGGTTGGACAAATTCATAGCAGGAAACATCCCATCGGGGACTATTAAATACAAAGATGCCATCATAAGCTCAGGAGTTTCCTAAATTACAGACTGCTAGAAAATGGAAAAATATTCTGCTGAAATATCAGTATATGCTTCCTGTTCTTCCAGTCTTTATTAGGCCATCCACTACCATTTGCTATCAGAGGTTGGATGGTCTGATCCAGTCTGTCAGTTTTTTGTTTTTTTTAGTGAAAACTCTGGCTTTTGTTGTGAATTTTTTTTTTCCAAAGCTGCTGAATAAAGGTGCCCCTGTATGTGGTAGATCAGATGTAAAACATATAGGAGACATGGGTCCAGATCCTTCCCTGTCAGAAGGTAATCAAACTCACACAGTCCACCTACTCAGGAGAAACACCATAGTCACAGAGGTATAAGTTATTTAGGTTCAGAGGAAGGTAAAGTGCATTCTCAGTCTCTCCCATTGACATATTCATGTTATGTAAGTAAGTTAATGTTCAATAGCACAAATTCTGGGACCATGAAATCCTCCTAAATGATTTTTGAAACTACAAGACCAGAAAATCATTCCCTTTCTCCCCTGCTCTTAGCTTCAGTTACTACTTTAATATTTCCAAAAACTAGTGTGAAGAAAGAGCCACTTTAAAAACAAACAAACAAACAAACAAACCGCAACAAAACCAAACAATAGCAATGGATGGGCTGCTTATTGCAGATGCGAAAGAATTATCACCTTCATTTAATCAGTTATGCAAAGTAGAGAAAAAAATTCAAATATGTTCACAGGCTGCTAGTCAGGATACTCTCCAAGGAAGGGAAGATTTGTGTTTTGTGCTTCTTCAGTCAGAGAACAAATTGATCATCTGTGTATTGAAGTGCTCAAACCACTAAACCATAGTTCTGTGAAAATCAGCCTTTAACACTTTTTTCACTTAGTTGAAAATCTTTGGTGAATTTCAGACAAATTTGCAAGCAGCTTGAGTCTGAATAAATTGCTTTTTGGGGGGTAGATATACCATTTTCAGAAATTCCTTGCCTAGATGTATTTGGAGGGGGTTTTTATTCAATGGTTACAGGAAGAAAAAGTCTTGTTTCTTTTATTAGGATTAATGAACAAACCCAAGTTTTCCCCATTTCTATTAGGAATTCCAAAACAGAGTTGTGTCAAACTCTGGTAGAGTTGTAATAAAAACATAGAAAATTTCCCTAGCACTGAAAATTTTCAAAGATATAAACAAAGGGAGTGAATAATCCTCAGAATTATACATTACCACTTATAATACTGACTCCACAGATTTGATTTTGTCATCAGGTTTTTAAGGGGGTTTTGTTTGCTTGTGTATGCACGGTTCTGCAACTTCATTTTCTCCAGATTGTGCCTCAGGTTATCAGAATATAAATGAAAGAAGAATTTGGCTTCAGGTGAAAGCTAAAATAAATGTAATTTTTCATGAACAAACTTCAACATAATCCAGGACACAAGCCACAGCTGCTTTGACTCTCCAAGTTCTGTAATTACTCTGTAATTTTTTGTGTAGCAATGCATAATATTTGAACTTGAAAGTATTTTATATGCTCATAATAAACTGATAACATTTATGTACAGAGCTCGATGTTGAAGTGCAAACATGAGACCATTGTTTTGTGGTAATTCCAAGAGAAGCTCTCAAGCCTTCTTAGAAGGTGCCTGCTGGTGACAACTGGTTTCTACAATATAACAGTTGTGAATCCTCTGCACTATTTAAAGGACTTTCGCTATTAGTCCCACCACAGAACTCAGACCTCAGTGAAAAACTTAGCTAGAAATGAGACCAAAACCTCTATGCCAGTGTACTATGCAATGGCCAAACACTCTTCTCAGGTTTTTTTAGGTGCTGTTTGTCCTTAGCCAGTAGAAGAAGGTATTTTGTGCCTCTTTGCTTTGACGACTTGGAGAAAGGATGCTCTGTTACTGTATGTGTAAATGCTCCCTATTATGACAGGGTCCTGGTATTGATAGAGCCTTTCCAGTAACGCAATTATTGCCCTAGCATAACCACAATTTGTTCTTCAGGTGACTTGAGACTACTGTGTAGCTTATGATTGTATCTTTTTTACTGGCCCACTTTGACAAGGAAGTGAGAAAACGGACTGTTCATGCTGAGGACAGTAGGTGAGGAAAACGCAGGTAGAGGAGAGTATTAGCATGGTGGGAGTGGATAGAATCATGGAATCAATAAGGTTGGAAAAGACCTCCAAGATCATCAAGTCCAACTGCCAGTAGAGTATGGACATATAAAGGCTCTACTCAAGGGGAGGAACATTTTTACTCTCTGCTTCCAAAAAGTAAACACACTGGTTTTGCTAATATGAGAAAAGTTCCATGAAAGATGCACAAGCATTAATTTCCTAAATAATCTCACATTACCACAGTGCTTGAAGCCTTTTTAGTAAAGGAAGTCAATAAAAAAGGGAAAGCAGAGCTTTATCTGCACACATGAACAGGCACAAAGCAGGATTTTCAACTGGCACTGGAGTGATGAGAGCAATCCCCAAAGAATGCTTCCTCCGGACCAGTCCTTGAATATTTAATAATGGTGAATTACCAGAACCCTTCAACCGTAATGAAGGAATAAGCAGGCAATTAGAGCAAACTGCAAATCCCTCGCCCTAAAAACCCTCCAGCCTTTTAACTCTCTCTGTGTATATACCATTCCCTTCTGATTTCTCCCACTTATTTAAAAATCACAGTGAGAAAAGCTTTTTACTATCTCTCAGAAACCCTCCTCCATCCTTCTTCTCAGAAAGACACTGTATTAGTATCTTCTGTTGTAAAATTCAAAGCCACTACTGCTTCCTGAAGTTTACTGTAGCATCAGTTGGTATAACAGACATTCTCATAGGAAACGTATTAGGAAACCCTCTTTCATCCATACAAAGTGCAATGTTTAATCCTTGCAGGATATCAGTAAAGCAATTCATGTTGTCAGGAGCACCTGAGGACATGAGCAGCCAGTTGTGTGTTGGCCTTCTTTTTGTTTGTTAGTAGTTCGTTAGTTAGTGTTAGACAAATCTGGCAAAGCTGAGAAGCAAATGATTTATGTCTGCAATGATAGCACATACTTCAAAAATATCTCTGAAATCTTCAAAAGTGAGGAATAGGCTGAGCAGATGAATGAACATTTGGACCTAAACTTGAAAGTAAGCCAGAATTTTCATATATATTGACTAGTATCATCTTTCTACCATTTGAAGAAATAATTGTCCAATGCACCAGATTCAGAATATTCTTCAGTTGGAACTGACCTTCTAGATTGCAGTCTTAAGATCTACTGATACATGGATGTAATGGAAAATAAGTCCTCATGGCTTATGGATATTACTGAAATGGAAGTTAAGGCAAATAATGAGAAACTGCAACCAGACTGAAGAGGATTTGGATCATTTAGGTAATTGGGTCAACAGATGGTAAATACAGCGTGGTATAGAAATATATAAAATAATTAGTCTGGGAAAAAGAAACCAATCATCCAGTACACTGATGAGGAAAGAAGTGTTGATTATTGCGGACAAGTCATTGAAATAATCAAGACAGTGCACAGCAGTAAGGAACAATGCAAACAAATCATTAGGCTGTTGTAGAAAGAGGATAAAGATAAAACAGGTGATCTCATTTCTGTTTGGAAGATCTGGCTTTTACATATGGTCCTCAGATTAAGAAGCAAAATCAGTATTTCCTTATAAGTGATGCTTAAGATCTTCACTTAATAGATATGTACTGCACTAAGTATTCATAGCCAAGAAGATAACCTACACCTGCATAAGAAATTTCTGGACACCATATAGTATTTTTTTATGTGGCATTGCTCTATGGGCGGTAGGAACAATATTATGGTCTTGGAATGACCACTTAACGGAACAGAGTAGTAGAGGATATTATGCCATACACAAAAGTTACTGTAGTTAAATTTATTTTGTGTGGCTTTCAGTAAAGATTTTGAGATGTTCAGAATCATGGTTGTTGTTGGAGTTGCCTAGTTTTTCACACTGACAGGTGACAAAACTCTCCACATTCAAAGAAATATAAATTAAGAGTAATAGTTTGACAATTCAGAGTATTTACATAGCTCTAGGTGGACTAGAGCTCCTGTAAATTCTTGAGCTGTTTGAGAAGCTCTGTAGTTTGTATTAGCGTAGGCTTGAACACTGTACCTTTTAGCAGCTGCAGAGATGTTTTTTTCAAAACACTCCTTTGACACAGCTTAATCTTTAAAGTCTGCTTTCCATTTGTACTGAGACTGGATGACATGCTAACGAGATCTGCACCAAAAGTCGCTGTCAGGTATTGAAACCAGAACCTCTTGTTTCTCATATCTACACGCATGCTTTTTAACTACGTTATTTGCCAGCATGTATCGTGTCCTAAGCCATTGCAGTTATGTGAAATATTTTAAGAGGTCAGGACAGGGGAGACAGAGTATAGTTGAGCCTAAGGGCAGGTCTATGAGGGTGAGAGCAAAGGTGAGCTTTTCTGTCCATGGTCTGAACAGGCTATGTGCAAGCCAGATCCAAGCCATAAGTTGTGTTATGGTTTAGAGCTAGGGAATAAGCTCTATTGAAAGGGAAGGCAGATTGTTTTTAATATGGTTCTCCACTTAACATGGACAAACATCCTTCAAACTGTATCTGATTCTGCTCCAGCCTGATGAAAACATGGACTAATAGGCTTAGATCTACCCATAGTCACCTGAAAAGTCATTTCTCCTGAGAGAGAGGAAGGTGTTGAAGGCTGGTGGGAAAGGGAAAATGAAGGAGGGGAAACAAATGCATGCAGTTGTTGCACGCAATGGACTTACCTGATAGGAACTTTGGGATGTGTGGCTCCCTCAATGAATACATTTTAGAGGTTTTGGCAAGAAACTAATGGCCAATCATATAAAGGGCAATTAATTAAAAGTACCCAGTACTAGTCGACAGTTCCAAAGGGGAAAATAACCACCTAAAACTCAAAACACTTCATTTCCTGGGTTATGGTGGAAGAGCAGGTATCAAAATAGACATTGTATCTGGCAGGAGGCACATTAGACTGCCAGCCTTGTCTTATTAATTGCTGGCCTTTCTTTTTATTCTGATATCCTCTGCATTATATGTTTGAAATTAACTCCTTTTCACTAGTAATTTTCCAAGACCTACTCTAATATGTTGTTGAAATGGTTACTTCTACATCTGCATTGAATTCTCGGGGTCTTTGGATTTCTTCATCTGGGTCTGCTGTTCTCCTGAGGAAAAAGGATGTCTGTTTAGAAAACAGCTGCTGTTGACTGGAGCTTCTGGATTATCTATGATTTACAGCTATAACTTTTTATGTGAAAGGACGTTTTTGAGTTCTAATTAATTCCAGAAATCATATACAGCAGTTGGCCTAAACTGCTGTTTCAGTAGCCTAGATGAGTGCAGATAATTATGGATTAAGGAAAGAAACATATTAGAGTTGAATTCAGATAGAGAGATGTGATTGTTGAAGGTTTTTCAGAAACTGAAGTGATAATATTAATGATTTGGGTATTCCAAAGCATATACATTTATTAGAAATTAATTGTATCAGGCAGGACAATTCTTTCATTAAGAGCTTGGTTTCTTCATCTTAAATCAGCGCACATACATGAACCTTATCTACTGCCTTCCATAAAATGAAGGGTTTTCCCACCCTGCTCTTTCTGTTGATCTGTAACACAAAAGCCTATTATTAAAGCTATTGTTACTGCTATATATATGAATCTTTATGTTTGCAGTAATTTTTCTAGACAGCAGATAAAATTCTTTTCCCTGTCTCAATCTATTAATGCTTCTCATGCGTGTATCGCATGGTGTTATCTAAAATCACAGGGCTGACAATGTTGTTTCCTCTTACTTTTATAGACTTTAGGGAACACATTGTGTTTTATAATCCACACTTCCATCTTCTTCTTTAGACAAATAGTAGAATATGTTGCAAAAAATTGTTGTGAAGTAACTTTTTTTATTGTTGTAGCAAAGAATTTCTAGTTCCTCTCCTCTAATTGTCCTCAGTTGGTTATCATATTGTTGTGGTTTTTTCAACGTGCTTTTGCAACAGTATTTTGCCAGAAATTATATTCCATCTAAAAGTGGTTTATTCAGGGCTCTGAATAATAATAGAAAAATAAACATTTTTACACATTCCTGCAGCTTGCTTTCATGTTGCAATTGCTATCAGCTTTCTTGTAACATATTGAGATGTTTTGCATGTTTCACTGTTTTGACCATTAGGTATGCAGACAGAGAAAAAATGGCACGTGGCAGACGTGATGTTCATGGCATGCTTTCTTGCATCACTTGATGCATCTGCAGGTGTATGAAAGCCTGGAGGGCACAAAGCCTCCTAGCACCCTATGTAGCATAAGGTTGTGCAGCTTTTTGTATTCTTTTAATTCTTCTTCATTTCGTAGTTTATTCTTATTGTCTCATTGTCTAATGATGAAATCCTGACCCCCTTGATACAGGTAGCAAACCTCCCTTGCATAAGTTTCAGTCAAGCTATAATTGTACAACAGATCAGTCTTCAGATGCAATATTTGGAAGAGAAAGGCAAGTCAAATAGTTCTGTCAGTGACAAAACTGTACTGTGTATGTATAGAAGAGGTCTTTCCTCTTACAAATAGAAAAAACCCCCACAACCCAGTTCTTTTAGATAGAATATATGGATATCTTGCTCTCATATCTTTAAAACACTTACAAAGAAAAGGTTATGGTTTTGAAGTCTGTTTTCAAAAACATTTGTAGAATGTTTGTCCAAAGGGAAGTTCTTGTTCAACTGATATACATGAACCTCAAAGAGTTCTCCTTGAAAGGAACATTGCCAGAATATCCTTTCACAAAGGAAGGGGATGGGAATCTCTCAGCTTCAATTTTCACATAAAAAAGGGATAAAACAACATTACATTGTTCTTACTGCAGTAACAATGGTGAGATGGGTTACTGTATTAATCTTTATAAGACTGAATAAGCAGTGTTTTAGAGGTGGTCTAGTTCCATTGCACAATCTTAGTAATATGAGGTGTATTTATATTAATTATGATAATGTTCCAGCCCAGTGATTGATTGGCAAAGAAGCCATAGAAAAGTCTCACCTTGAGAAGTAAAGCCATAAACTTCATAGAAACATAGAATTGTTTAGGTTGGAAAAGACCTTTAAGATCATCAAGTCCAACCGTTAATCTAACATTGCCCTCCCACCACTAAACTGTGTCCTTGTCTACCCGTCTTTCAAAACACAGAGTCTGCATTGCATTCATACAACATTTCTCCTGAGTTCTGCAGTGTTCTGTTCTGGGCTGTCCCATTGCACAGGAAACCTTAGTGTTTTGGTCAGTAGAGTAACATGGTAGCGCATACCATGATTCCATTATTTATACTTCTGTAAATCAGGAATAACTTCCCCGCAGTCAGTGGAGTTGTAGCAATACAAACAACTGGAGAACTGGCACTGCAAATGTTGACTTCATTATCTAAAAGCAAAAATTTATGTTAAAGTTGACATTAGAGCATCTAAGTCCATTAGATTACAGAAAAGAAGAACTTCTATTTCCTTTTTGGTGAACACAGCTTTCAAAATGGTGTGATGAAGCCAGGGATGGAACACTAATAATAGGAAATAATATAGTACAGAAGAAATTTTAAATCCAGCAGTACAAAATGTTGCATTAATTTTGAAAGGCTGCAGGCTGCAATATTTATAAAATAACACTGCTTCAAATTTTTGACATGTTTGTTGAACCAGAAAAACCCCATAATGGAGCAACAAAATATTTTGTGGAAAAAAATAAGCAAAACATGAGCAGAATCAGTTAGCAGCAGGTCATACAAAGCAATTACCTCAATTTAAAAATGCTGTAGAGGCTATAATTATTTTTTGTTAATGTAAAGGCTCTTGTAGCATGTTTTATTTCCCTTCATTTGGGGAAGTAAAAAGGAGAAAAAAAGCAAAAATATAAACAAGTGTGAAATATGCTTGTCTTTGTATGGCTTGCTTTGATCCATTCAGGAATCAAGGTGATCAGCAATACCTCTCAATAATTGCTGTTACTCACTTTTTTCCTTCTGTCTTGGCCACTTTCTCTCTCACAGCAGAACTTGAGATCTTCCATGATCACAAACAGTTTTTCAGTTTGCTTTTTATTCGGCCAAACTTTCTTAAATTCACTAGTGAAAGACCATCTTTCACATATTTATATCAGGCATAATGTCTTTGCCTGATCCTCATCATTTATAAGAAGGAGGGAAATTTATAGTTCGTTCTGTTCTATTTGTCTTCCTATGTGCAATCTTGTATGGCAATATGGGGACAAATTATAATTGCAAATTAATTTTCTACAAAACATTGAGATTTTCTGTGTCATAAAAGGGAATCTTACAGACTTATAAGAAAACTGAAATTATTTTTATTGTGCTTTCCACAGAGGACCCTAAGAACACTTTTCCAAAGGAATGAACCTGTAAATGGCTGATAATTGAATGTTGGGATTTCGTAACCTCCTTGGGCAGTCTGGTCCAGTGCTGCAGTACTTTGTTATTAAAATATTTTTCATAAATGAGGAGTAACTTGATTGAAGTCAGTGGACTCCCAGTAGTGCAAATGACCGATGAACTGACACTATAAACTTTATGTCTAAGAGGAAAGAACTTATGTTAAAGCTAATATAATAGGGTCTAAGTCCATTAAATTACAGAAAATCAGTGAATCCTCTTAGAACACATACCTGGGCACAAGAAGTGAGAAGAAGGTGATTGAGAATGGCCAGCATGAATTGAGACCTGGTCAATCCAATCTTTCATGGTCAGCCTGATTGCCTTCCATCATCAAATGACTAGATTTGTGTGTGAGGAGAGAGTGTCAAATGTCATTTACCTCCAACTTTATCAAGGTTTTCAGCAATGTTTGAGAAAATGTTCTTGTTTCCAAGTCAGGACATTGTGGTCTGGATGAATGCACAACTGCATGGCTTGCAACAGGTTGGATGGCTGGGCTCAGGCAGTCATAGTTAATTAATGGTTTGTACTCTTATTGAAGGCTAGTGAAAGATGGAGTACACCAGGAGTCTGTGCTGGGACCTGTCCAGTTTAACATTGTTATTAGTGACCCGGAAGTGGCAAGCGAGTGCACTTTCATTCTGTCTGCAGATGACACCAAACTGGGATCAATATACTCAAGCGCAGGGCTGCCATACAAAAGGACACAGACAGGCTACAGGGATGGGCCAGCAGGATTTTTATGAGATTCAACAAGGACAAATGCAAAGTCCTGCCCCTGCAATGGACCAGCCTTCTGGCAGGGCACAGGCTGGGAACTGCTTGGCTGGGGAGCAGCTTTGCAGGAAAGGCCCTGGAGGTGGAATGAGCAGAAAGCTGGACATGAAGCCACAGCATGCCCTGGCAGCAAAGAGGGCCAACTGCATCCTGAGTGTATGAACAGGAACAGCCAGTAGACCAAGGGAAGTGACTATTTCCCTCTGCTAGCACTTGTTAAACCTCATCTGGATAACTCTCTGAAGTTAAGAGGTGATCTAATGGAAACCTGCAGCTTGAAGGATAGTTACAAAAATGACAGAGGAAAACTCCCTCCAGCAAGGGATAAGGGCCATAAGTTGCACCTTGGGAGATTCAGGTAGGACATTAGGGGGGAAAAAAAGGCAGTAAATAATAGGGAAGTGCAATACAACTGTGTTGTATACAGCAGTGACTATCAAATGACTATGCTGCTTCCAGATGTGGAAATTACTGTGTTTCTTCATGGTTTCATGTTAGCTGTCCCAAACCCACAGCAGAATAGTCCTGTTAGAGGTCCAAAGTAATTTGGACTGAAAGATTAGTACAATGAAGCAGAATGCTGAAGTTTGAGAAAATTCTTTTATGGATGCTATTTTTTGTTCAGTGTTTGCACTGGGTCTGTTGAAGCAAAGCTATGGTACACAGCAGTTGCTCTGTGCCAGAGTGGCACTACCCTTACCAATAATTATGTTTCTAAATCATCTCCAATAATGAAAAAAGAAAAATAATACATTAATGAAAAGGAAGTATGAAAAAGTTTTTATACTATGTAACTTTTTAACCATGGAGTATTTACTGAAGTGGACATAATGAAATGCATTCTTTCCTAACAAAAAGACCTTGAACTCCAAATTGAAATTCCACTGTGGATAAAGAAAATCAAGTATTGAGACCAGCAGAGTGAGGGAAGTTACTATCCTCCTCCGGCTGGTGGTGGTGAGGTCACAGCTGGAATACAGCTGTGGAGTTGTATATGGAGAAGCTGGAAATCCTCCACTGGAAGGCAACCAGAATGGTCAGGAATCTAGGGCACAGGTCTCTTTAAAGTAATGTAAAGAAATAATTTCACCTCTTAATGCTAGAGTTTTAATTTCTTGAATTCTAAGAGTAGTTTATACTTGGCGGTAAATTATTTTCTTTCCGTTAGCTGGATTTAATTCAGTAACATACAGTGTAGTCACCAGTACATAAAACAGCTGTGGAAGAAAATTAGACTTTGTGTAAACTCTTTCTTTAATGCATCTGATATCTTTATAAGTATGGGGATTTTTACATTTGGAGTCTCTGTTCTGACTCTAGTCCTTTAAAAATGTGAAGAAATTAATAATAGAACCCTGGAATCAAGACTGGTCTAAAGTTTAATTTATGGATAAATTGTGAGAGCCATCAATTTTACCTTAGTCATGTCTTGTGAATAAAAGAGATGATTCACCATAGGGCTGGAAGAAGGAAAACAAACGCAAAGTATTTGCGTTACATAGAAGTAAAAGGCTGGTGCACTGTAGACATCAATAATTTAATGAGCTATTAAAAAGTACCTAGCCTTTGCCAGGGTTTGGGCCATCCATAAATTTCACAGGAATCTAAATTTGAATTTTGCCTTCAGCTGGCCACTTGGCAAAGATCCCAGCTGACTCTCAGTCCTGGACACATAATTGAAAGTTGTGAATGTATGCAAAGATTTCTTTTCTCCATTGCATTTTGTGAATACAACATTGTTTTTACACAAGATCCCTCTGGGGTTGCCCTTTGGATCAGAGCATTCTTCCAGGTCAAATGTCAGTCAGTACGCTAAGATTACAGAGCTCACAAGTAATAAAAAGGAATAGGATGGTCTGCTACCATAGTAATGTTGCCCCAAGCTGCCATTTGCCTACTAGTTCCAGAACACTGCAAATGGGACTGTTACTCAGCTGTGAGAGATCTTGAAGTGAGTATAGTCACTCATCCACATAAAAATTTGCAGAATGAAGTCATTAGCTCAACTACAGCTGAATACTGAGAAACAGTAAGACTTTGGATGAAGACTTGTCCTTTTAAATTTATTGGGAGTTTTGTCATTTATTTCAATGGGGCCATATTTTTGCCTTGCAAATAGAAGTCATTGACAGTACAAGAACATCCTGTTTATGTCACTTGTTTTATAGATGAAGAATGGAGTGGAACAGATTTGGTATCACACATAATATAGAACTTATGTCTTTGGACAAGTTATCCTCTGGTAAAACCAAGCAGTTTGCTTCACATAACAAAAAAAGATACAACTACAATTTCTCCATTAGCTTATTTTTCATCTCTCATTTTCTTTTCCTTGTCCAGATTTATTTCCATCTCCCTAATTCTGTCTTTCCATTTTCTGTGTGAATGTGTTGCCCGAGATAGACAGGATGTCTAGATTTACACAGAGAAACTGTTTAAATTGCATCTGATCCTGAGAGTTGTTTCATCATGCATCTATCCTATATAGCTATTCTGCTTTATTTAATAGCTTCTGGGGTGAGGGCACTTGCAGACTGTATGGGAGTGATTCCTTCATTTCTTTTCCTTCAAACACATCTAGTTATATTTAGAAGAGGGAAATAAACTGACAGGAATCTTTTCTTCAGTCTTCTGAAGCAGAGACATATTTTTTCATTCTGATTTCTTTCTGAAATTTTAAATTCCATTGTGATTTTACCTAGAAGTAGAAATACTTTTTTTTAAAAGTCAACTTCCTTTTGCAAATACAAGAGAAGTAAACCCAGAAGTTTCCTAAGAGTTCGCTCTTTTCCTTTTGCTTAAGCAAGTCATGACTGACCCTCCTCCTCAACCCTTAAGGGAGAAAAAAATATTGCCTCCCAGTACAGATGTACTGGAACTTGTGATGCCCTCTGACATCAAATGAGTTGCAAAGTCTCTGTGAATCCACAACCCCCTTGTGACTTCACAGTTTACCAGCAGTGTCTTCTGGGAATTTTTATAACTTCCAATATTTTCCACCATATTTTTGATCTGGAAAGAATACAGATTCTGGCTTTGATCATCAGAGGAGCACTTAGACAAGAATAAATCAGTATTTAGTTTAAACTACAAAGTGTATTTCTTCATGGGCCCACCTAGGGACCCCAGGAAAGCAAACAGCTACTTCTCTTTCTCCCCCACCCCAACACTCCACCTGTATCAAGTATCCTAAGGTGGACTTAGAGAAAGACTTTGGTATCTCGTGCCATTGGCAGAACAACCAGGCAACAGGAACTGCCCTCAGCCCATGTTCTCTAGCCTTTCAGTAGTTTCAAAATATTGTAATTCTGGCTGATCTTTACTCAAGAGTTTTCAGTCCTTCCTGAACTAGGACATATCAAGCCAATTTCTTACAGGAAGTTGTTTGTCAATGTCAGTTCCTAAGCTTTTTCTCATTCCGAAAGCAAGCGTGCACTATCAATTGTGGTGGCATTTAATGTGGCACAGTATGAATGGAACAAATATGGCCATCACTAGAGCTCAAAGGCCACCACAAATAAATTTTTTTTCATTACTTTAACAATCTAGGAAGAATTGGAATTAGTTTTATAAAAACATCGATGAACTGAGAGCAAAGCCTCTCAGATCTGTTTTCAGAAGTATGAACAATTGAGCTAGAAAGGAGGAAAGCAAGGTGGAGAAAGAGTTTGGGGCCGAATGGATTGAGATTTCATTCAACTTTAGAGTATACATGTTTAAAAGATGCTAAGCAGTGCAAGAGTAAGATTTTTGTAAAATATGAGCAATTAAACACTATTTTTTTTGTAATTTCTATTTAATTCTAATGTTGAAAATTAAGTCTGTAAATAATAATTCTGTAAATAATAAAGAAGACTCTACACTAGCTTTCAGAAACTCATGAAACATAATTTGTGCCATCTTCTCATGCTCAAAAGCAGCCTTTAAATCATGTTCTTCTTTGAGCTATCATTACTGATGCTGATGCTGAAAACAAGATGTCTTAACATAACACCGTGCTAGAATAAATTCGGATGTACAGGCCCTGTGTAAAGTGTTGAAAGGGTGAGGAGAGTATGTCTGAAAGACAGTGCGTGAAGACAGAACAATGTTTGACAAGCTGAAAATGGAGGAAACCTTAGGGGGATGTTTTTTCTAATGTGTTGGATCAATTAATCCTAAATCCAGAGTAAAAAGAAACTATCAAAGCAGTTTGTTGGGGTGGAATCACTGGACAATCTAGTGGTTAGGAGGTATGAATCCTATTGCCTGTAGGCTACCATCTCAAACCTACAACTCTAAAGAGTTCTAAATTATTCCTCTGGCCTATATAAAATGTTGGGTTTGTCCCTTTCCCTCCTTGGCTCTAAATATGGCATTCCTAGCACCAAATTTGAAACAAACCTCCTGTAAAATTCAGGACCACAGCTATACATTAATTTCTGGTTATTAGCTGGAATGAGAAATGCTGAAATAACTAGGAAAGATATGATTGTGATTGGAAGGAAAAAGAATGAAAATCACATGTGAAAGGATTAAAACAGACTTTGAATGACTATCCAAATGACTAATAGTTCACATACCATCTGCTGTTAATTTTTGCTATTGCTTTGTACAGGGACAAGGGAAAAGAAGCTTTTCCTCCACTAGTGAATTTTGTTTATTTTGAATTAGACAATGATAGAATTTACATTATCTCTTAAGTAGTTGCGTTTGGGACATTTTAAATCAGCGTCTCTGAGATGCTTTTATAAAGCCCTATTTTTGTCCTCATTTTTGTGCATTTGGGCCACTCAGTGGCAATACTGCAAAGCAAGAGAGAGAAGATATCCCTGCCTTGCAAGGTGAGTAGCAGGCTTGAGTGTGGGCACAGACATGCTGTTGCCCATGATTCTTCTTCCTCTCCATATTGTTGGCTGCTAGTCCGTCTGTAGAGCAACCTCAAGGTGAGCATATAATTTTTAAGAGTACAAATCAGACAAAATTATGTGGTGGGTTATGCTGTACTATATTTGCTTTTCCACCACTAATCTGTCCAGATGACACAAGATTTTTGGACCTGTAGTAAGATACCAAGTACACTTGGGCTCTCCTATTGTGGAGACATGCAAACTGTCTGTCTGTATCATTCCTGCACGACAGATGAGTCCATTTTTCAGAACAATATAAAACCTCGATTTAATTGACATTCAAAATCCCCCATGGCAAAAAGGTATTGATGGGCACAACAATTTACTCCTTATGAGTAAAGAAAGCAGTGGAGGAAAAGTAAAGGGTCATGTTAGGACTTCTGAGTCACATTACAGCAAGTAGATCTTGCACAGTCTAACATTTTCTAAAGAGAGATGCTGACCAAGTTCCTTGAGCATAGCAGTTATTAAGGTCACCATGAAGTGGAAACCAAGGCAGTAAATGGATATTGAAAAGGGAATAAAAAGGAGAAAGTGCAAGTGCTGAAGTAGGCATACAGGACAGCATGAAAATGTATTGAGGTGATAGTAGATGCAAGACTGAATTAGCTAGCTGTTTTCAAGCAAAAATTTCTGGAGATTGAGGCGAGCCATGTATGTATCCTTCCAAACCCGTGACTTGTATTTGAGCCCCCGGGAAAGACTGGGCACTGGGACTAGACTGGAAAGAGGTACAATGAGGGATTCATAACAGCTGCTAGATCAGGATTTCCTAAGATAAGTTGGGCCCCTGCTCTGAATTAGTAGCTGAAGGGAGTATGCATGTTTTGACTGACGGTGCGAGGAGCCTAAGGAGAAATCTACTCTCCTGGAAGTCAAGTTCTAGCGTCTAACACATATTGGCTAAATAGCATATGGTGCTAGCTGCAGTTGCAAATACAATTCAGTGGCAAAGAGCTGAGAGCGCCTCTAGAGTTGTCACAAGCCACCTAACCTTACAATAAAAATGTGTGCTTTGCAGTTTGTCTTTCATCCAGCTTTTTTATCATTCATACAATCTTGTTTATAAAAATTTCAGGAACTGTGTTGCAGAATGGCAAGGACTTAACATATAAAGTGCTGCTGAAGCATCTCAGAAATACCATGTTTTTGCCCAACTCCATTGATATACTCTCAACCCAAAGTAATTAATTAGATTAAAATATTTGTATGACTTGCTAGGATCTAGACGTTTTTAAAGGTCTAGATTATATTTTTTGAAACAGCAGCTTGATCTAACACAGAGACCAGATATTCTCTTAATAATTACATCAGCATCACAGCAGCTCTGCTTTAATTAAATCTTCACAATTAGACAGGCTTGTTATTGTATGTCATTAGTCTTCTTAATACCATTTTACCTATTATCACCTCATTTTCAAGCATGCATCTGTCAGAGGGAAGCTACTTTTCCACCTCACTTCATTGCTTGCTGATTTACACCTAAAAGGCTTTAGGCAGTTATGTTAACAATTATGAATTGTCTTGGTGAAAGTCTAAGGAATGGAAAAAAATGCACTGGTGCATTGAGCTGAATATAAACATGAAGAACAGATTCTGGAATTCAGTAAGCTTTTTCCTTTTGGGGTTTGCATAGCCATTTGGCTTAATTCTTTCAGAAATGTCCCTTCCAGGAGATCCCTCAGTACAAACTCTTCACTCAGTTTGCTTTCTGAACACAAGGGATGCAGTGAAATTGTTACATTCATTGGCTAGAATGGTAGCTGAGCATCAGTGTTTTTCTCAGTTTTACATCTCTGAAAAATCAGTTAAGTTGTTTAATAACAATGTTAAAAAAAATCTATGACATTTTGATTTTGAGCATATAAAATATTACGCAACTCTTCATTCACACTAATGTCTGATAATCAGCTTGTACATGGTTTTAAGATATGTTTGTGGTGTGAAAACTGGACAGAATTATTGTTCGGCATGTCCCTACATGCTTTGGGTTTTATGATCTTCCAGTAACATTCATGGCAAAATTACAATGACAGTTATAGAAGAATAGAATCATAGAATGGTTTGGGTGGGATTGGACCTTAAATATCTTTTAGTTCCAATCTCTCTGCTATGGGCAGGGACTATTTCACTAGATCAGATTGCTCAAAGACCCATCCAACCTGACCTTGAACACTTCCAATTATGGGATATCCACAGCTTCTCTGGGCAACCTGTTCCACTGTCTCACCACCCTTATTGTAGAAAATGTCTTCCTTATGTCCAGTCTGAGTCTACCTTCTTTCAGTTTAAAACTTGTCCTACAGGCCCTGGTAAAAAGTCTCTCTCCATCCTTCTTATAAGCCCCCTTTATCTATTGAAAGTCTGCAATAAGGTCTCTCCAGGGCCTTCTCTTCTCCAGCCTCAACAAACCCAACCCTCTAAGCCTTTCTTCGTAGGAGAGGTGCAATTATGCAACCATTCTCTTATTTTATTGTCACTAACTTTCTTCAAATAATGGAATAAAATAGCAATCCAGAACCCACTAAGCAAAGTGCTGATAACTGCTTGCCCACTTGAAAATCTGTGGATCTTATTTCCCCTTCTGCAGGAAGAGTTTCTTTGGATTTATCTCTCCTCTTGCACACCATCTATGAGTACAGTTAAGTAGCAAGTTATTTTGCCTGATGGAAAAATTGCTATAGTACTTTTAAAGTAATAATTAAAATGATAATTTATGTAACTCTCAAGCAACATATCCTGTACATAGTAAATAAACAAGATTGGCATAGACTCTAGTAGGATGCTGAGAAATGATTGCCATTATGAGAAAAATAAAAATATCAGAGGTTTTTTCCATTTTTTATAGTAACTATTCAGCAATTGCATATTCTATCTGTCCCAAAGAGCAAGTAGTGAGCCATGGCTACAGTATTAATTTCAGTGCTACTAATGTCATCTAAGCTGCTCAACCTCTTTATTTGTCAACCCTTCCATAATTCATGCATCTTCTAAGATAGTACATTTTGTATGTCACAGTAAATTGATTCTTGGCTGTAAAAATACTTTGCTGGCAACTCGATAACTTTGAAGGAAATTTCCCTGCAGCTGTTAGTCCTATCCCATGCTCAAATCTTTGCCGGGATCATCAGCAGCGTGGAGCCTAAGGTGTGAATACAGATTGCTGAAAATATCCTGACCTCCCTTTGTGGATAAACTGTTACTGTTTTGTCCTATTGCAGAGTCCAAGTTCATCCTCTCTAATAATCTTAATTCTGTTCAGAAACTGAAGGTAGCAGGTGACCTTGCCCAGAATAGATGTTTCTCTAAGAATATAAAAAATGGCCAGTAATTACCACCCCATCCTAACCCCTACTTTTTCCTCAGAGGCAAACTTCACTATTTTTTTTTTCCAGATATGAACACTTATTTTTGTGTTGGCTGTGTGGGATTTGAAACCTAAGGGAATAGTCACTTGCTGTATACCCCTATACTGTTACAGTGGTAGTGTTTCATCTGTCTGTCTTTAAGGGTGTAAGAGAGGCAGTATTTGTATAGACCAAATGAAAAAATCAATAGACCTGAAGAAGTACCCAAAAGCTTGCCTGTTTCTTCCATTTGTTTCAGTTGATCTAATAAAGGATATTACCTCCCCTTAAAATCCTTGCTTCTCTGAGGCTCTGTGCAAACACCGAGCAGCACGACAGCCACATGAGACACTGCAGAGCAGATGCTTGCAGACAGATGGGGGAACAAGGAAGCGGTGAGACAGTTCTGGTCAACATGGTAGGGGCAGCATGCAGCAGAAGCTAAGTGTTGCTGAGTTCTGAAGGGCATCAGGGCAGAAGGGAGCCTTAGGAGGAAGGCTGAAGGAGGCTGGTGTTTGGAGATGGCTGAGGAAATCCTACCAGGTGTGAGTTTGTGAGAGATGCAGGGAGTTGGCACTGCAGGGCAAAATTACCCCTCCGAGGTGGAGTGAGAGATGATGGGAAACAAGTGAATGGGAAATAAAGTGCCTTGATGGGAATGACAAGTAACTTCTGTTTGATGTGATTGAGAAAGGGGAAGCCAGTGGAAGAACAAAAAGAAAAGTGACACAGACAAAGCAGCAGACAAGGAAAATACTTCTCCCAGCAGCACTCTGGTTAGATTTGAGACTGACAAAGTTATGTTATGTTTGCCAAGACAAAGAAAGGTAACTGCAATAATTATTACATGAAATGTCAGGAACCTGGAATTTGGGTCAAGAGGAGGATCATGAAAGGACACACCAAAAAAGAAACTAGCAAGGCAGGAAGGGAGGGAGAGCTTGGAACCACGAAATTGAAGAAAGGCAATGTTACAGGAAGAGGAGCAAGGGTGACTGGGTTGGACAGAGCTGTGGGGTCAAGAAGAATGACAATGTAGCCCTGATTTTGTGGTTTGGTTAAGATTATCTTGTTAGAAGTTAAGATGTTAGAACAAGGCTTAAACACGTTGCAGTTCTATGTTGCTAGCTGGCTTATCTGCTTGCTTCTGGCTTTACTGAATGTAAGTTGTCTGCAAAGATGGTATTGGATCGTTCCCATTGCCCACTTCATACTGTCCTTTTTTATCCTGAGCCCCACCATTGATGGGCATAGAACTATGCATTGGTTTCATCCCAGCCTGTTTTCTGCTGTCCTGTTAATTAGCAGGTTCTTGGCCTTCTCCTTGGTCACATGAACAGATACATCTGTAGGGTGTAGGACCCACATATGGGCGACCCTCAGGATGGGAAAGTAATGGTAAGAAACACAAACTTCCTGCCACATGCTAAGGGAATTCATTATCAGCTATTGTCCATCTTTCAAGATCAAGCTGGGAGTATAGGTCTGTAGAAGCTCTTTTAGTGGCATCAGAAGAGGAGGACAGTGTTTTCCCAGAGTTTAGCTTTTCAGAATACTTTAACATATGCTTTCATACTACCGATTCCAGCCTGTTGTCATCTTAGATTTTCTGATGTTTCAGTACATACTACACAGTATGTTATAGTCCTTCAGAGAGTGAGTTAACAACTGTGATTATGAAATCTGTTTCTGTGTAATGTGACACATGCAGATTTAGTGGAACTGAGAAAGTAATGAAAATTATTCAAACTCCAGTTCCATAATGAGTATTTAAGAAAAAAAATAAAACTCATTCCTTCTCTTTTACTCCAGATTTACCTTTCTATATAATTTTTAAAACTTCCTCCATCTGAAAAGTTTTAAATCAAGACAGATTAAACAACACAAACTTATAGTCTCT
Source organism: Egretta garzetta (assembly GCF_000687185.1). Classification (NCBI taxonomy): domain Eukaryota; kingdom Metazoa; phylum Chordata; class Aves; order Pelecaniformes; family Ardeidae; genus Egretta; species Egretta garzetta. Next base: position 11,195,643 of record NW_009260028.1, on the reverse strand, counting down.
GTTAAAAGTTAGAATCTTTTATATGTGTGTAAAAAGCACTTGTGCAATGCTCTAGAGCCATGACTTGTAACTGTTGTAAAGAACAGGGTCTTCCAAAAAGTCTATACAATTTAAACTCATTTCTACAAGATCTACCTATGCTATTAAGAAAAGTAATGACAGATCACCATCGGAAACTCCACATCAATAGCCAACTCAGTAAACAAACACTTCAGATCAGTAGTCTCTGACTGAAGGAATTATTAGTGGTCCACCATATTCACAAAACAACTGAGATATATTACATTATTTAGCAAAAAAACTCAAACCAAACCAAAACAAAAAAAAAAAAAACCAAACGTGGAAAAGAAAAAAAAATAATAGCTTGCTTTTTCATTTTTACAGTACTGATGGAGGCCAGTCCCTGTCTCATTTCATTAAATTCCAAACTCACATTTTTCCAAATTAAATCTTTTTGTTTATAAGAGACAAAGAACATTCACAAACCACTTTTTTTGCCATTCTTTTTTAAACAGGCACTTGGCAGGCTGAAAAGACATTTCAAAACCCCAGCCACCCAACTGTGTGAAGTATAATAGAACAGACAAGTAATACACCCGTGAGAACAATGCTTAAAATTTAAAAAGCTGACAGAACACATACTACAGTGACCCGGGTAGGTGTCATGATAAGTACAAGGAAACCAAAGTATAAATATGAAACACAGTCTCTATTTTTTTTTTTTTAAGTCAAACATTACTAAGTAACTGAAATTATGGTTAAAAAAAAAAATCAACCAAAATAGAGGCCATTTTTGGTCTCTGGCAAAGCTTCATCAGATTTACCCCTGTTTCACCTCTACCACGGGTTTAGGTGTATGTTAAGAACTGTCACTTCAGTCTTTAAGGATATCCTTCTTTTTTAACTGCTAAAACTTGAATTCAAGGGGATTTGAATGCTGTGGTATCAGTTCAAGACTGTCATATCAGAATGAACCTGGAGGCTCCCAGCTGATCTGCAAAAATGCTGATTGTTTTTCAAAGGCAAGATTTGGGCCTGTCTTATGTCTCTTGTCTGGATTTCTTCATCTCTTAGATTTGAAACATAGTACTAAAAATGCAATTTTGCTTCTTTTTCTATCCAATTTAGTGAGACGGAATAGGGTAACCATTCACACATTAAATAAAAACCCTTAAAAATAAGCAAAACAAACCTCACTGCAACTAAGAAAATTCTACAGGGAAGAAATGAGAAAACTGGAGAGAAACTGGAGAAACTCCATAATGTTTAAAGGTCCATGAAGTCATAGAATTCCATAAAATGCAAAAAATAAGAATTTTTTTTTTATTGTTCGTTGCAGACATTGCATAATTTGCCATTCATTTGCCAGCAGTAGTGAAAATATGCTGGCATTGTAGTAGTCAGGTTGTCAAAGTGACCTTTTTTAATGTCACATGTCACAGAATTTCATGTCACACTAAGACAACATGACAGGACAGAGCCAAGCTTTTCTAATGTTTCCCCTTCACCTTCTCAAAAGTGCTTGCATCCTAAAGAAGAAGATGAAGGCGCTGGTATATTCATTGCTTGATGATTTTGATGATTCAATGACCACACTAAAGAGAAAGGTCCCATGGCAAAAGAGCTTGTGCGTTTTGGTGTTTTGTTTTGTTTTTTTTTAAAGAAACACTATAGAATTGAAATAAACCGGCAAAACAGTTGTGGTGCTTTAACATTAGGTGACAAGAACAAACTTGAAATGTCAGAGCTGGTCTGGAATGTCACTCAGATGTTTTATGTGGTTATCACTGTACATCTAACAAATGCAAACTAAATGAAAAAGCCCTATTCCAGCTCCAGTTTTTAGTTGGTGACTGTGAGAACACAGGAGGACGTAGATTGTGCAAGTAACAGATTCATTTTAAGACACACACAATATGGTTGACTTAATCCTAAAATGTGGAAATCAGCTTTCATATGTCCCGCTATTGATATTGAATATAGATATGCAGATTATAAGAAATTCCATTTATGACTTTTCAGACCTTTTTGTTGTTGTATTTAAAATAGTAGGACTGAAACTATGACATGAAGCAGATCCTTGATTTGGTACTTAATTTTTCATGTTATTCACCTCAATGTAAATGTGCAGCAGAACACAGTTAAAATGAATAAAGTTATAATAGATTTTTCCTGTTCTAAATGTAACAGGCAGATGGTAATTTTTATCCATGATTGCTATACCACGTGTATGACCAGTTCTTTAATTCATATAAATGTAGTTCATAATTCATCCACAGATGCATATTATACTTGTGTTGTCAAATGTCTGGATAGAAACAGATACAGCAGAGATAGCATACTTAATATAGTTTGCTACTGTTTTCTAAATTTTTACTATTAAATTAATTTCTCTCACCAAGATTTCTCTCATCCAGGTCGGATGGGGCTCTGAGCAATCTAGGTAGTGGTGTCCCTGTTCACTGCAGGGGGATTGGACTAGATGACCTCTAGGGGTCCCTTCCGACCCAAAACATTCTATGATGGTATGAAGAAGAATATTCAGCCCTGTCCACATAAAAAAAACAAGGGAATACTTTTAAAGACCACTTTCAAAGAAAAAAAGACTTATCTGATCTTAAATCATAGAATCATAGAATGTTTTGGGTTGGAAGGGACCCCTAGAAGTCATCTAGTCCAACCCCCCTACAGTGAGCAGGGACACCGCTAACTAGATCAGGTTGCTCTTGTTGCTGGTATTTCTATCTGTGCCTGTATCCTCCTTGCTCTCCCTCCCAGGCCCAGCAGCTTTGGAACCTGCCAACTAATAGGTTCTGTGAGCAGGTGTCAAATACAAATGACTCCAAGAACGTCATACATTCCTACAAGTTTTGAGGAAATACAAATATGGGCCGAAGCTACATCCAGTGTTCCAGCTGAAAGGATGAATACACGGGGGGTTCAGCTCTCATTAGACTCCTAAGGATCTGAATGGGAGATGGTTGCTGTGAACACCCCAATTGTGCAAAGAGCTTCAGTCAATACTGATGCTCTATTACGCACCAGAGATGCCAGCACAAGTAAGAAAATGTTTCATTAGTTTTGTTGCTTGAGTGACAAATTGTCAACTCTGGGACTATATTTTCCATTTCATGTGTAACATACTTTTCTTCTTTTCCTCCATTAAAGCCAGAAAGGCAAGATTCTCAGATAATTTAGATTACCAGCAGGAACTTCTTACTGAAAATCTGGATCTTGACCTCTTCTCTGGAAGGGTTTGATTTCATGTCCATGTTCCTTAAATGCCTTAAAGGATTACATAATTGTAGGAACCCTTCCCTCAGACAAGGTGTTATGTTCTTTGAGGGCAGAGACAGAGCAGACTTTTGTTTTTGAGTAAAAGCAAGAAGAGTCTCATCCCAACTGTGAATCATACAATGAGGCAGGGAAGGCTGATCACCACTTTCCAGAGTCATGGACCACTCAGGGACAGTAGAGGAGGAACCCAGAAAGCAGGAAATACCTGGGTGGCAACTGCTTGTTAACCAGACTGTCAGAGGAGCTGGACATGGTCTCTGGACCTGAGTGGCCCTAACTGATCCAATGGCAGGAATAAAACAACAAAAAAATAAAGTAAACCTAGCATGTAATTTATCTTTCCTCTTGTTCTACTTGTTATGTGTTTTGTTTGATTGGAAAGTCCTCTGATGTTATATGTCTTAATTAAAGCTTGTGAAAGTCAGGCTTGTATGATCTTGATGCTAGAGGAGAAAATTGGAGCCCAGTAATTGTTGATAAGAATAGAGTGTACAACTAGCAATAAGCATAGAATTATCAAGTTTAGTATTAGCTCAACACCTTAATTGTATATAGCATTGATTTATGTTCAAAATACTATTGGGAAATTTATTGTTATTTTTATATTTAAAAACCCCACACCTTTCTTTTTTTTTGAGAAGAGAGGAAGAAGAAATTCAGTTTTTAATCTGCCAAGTCACAATGACCGAGTTACAGTCACAGCTGGGAGTGAAAAAGGTCAAAATTTCCAGGGATCTCTCCTAAGTGTACCATCATGTCATTTTCATAGAATCATGGAATGGTTTGGTTTGGAAGGGACCTTTAAAGATCATCTACTCCAACCCCCAATTTCATTTCACTAGTTCTTTAATTGAAATTGTCATTCTCTCTTCCCTGTATCTGCTATCACTTCCCTTCCCACAGAGCATTTTGGGATGTTTACAAATGCTTAAACATTGCCAGAGCAGAAGCATGGAAATGTTTTTAAATCATAACAAATGGCTTCCAGCTGATTTGCAAGGAGGGGTGCCTTCCTACACATTTACCCTTATTCATCCTGTAATTATGGCAAACTGATTATAGGAACTTCAAATGCACCAAAAAGAACCTTTTGCATGTGTAGCAAATCATTTCCAGTCTTTAAAGGGAGTAGGTTTAATCACCTTGATTGGAATTTGAACTTTGTTACGGTAGCTTACAATGAAAAACTCAGAAATACAGTGAATGTGGGTAGTTTTATGAGTGGAGTAGTTGCCCTTATTTGAACTAGATAGTTTTTAAAACACGTACTTTGTCTATGTTTTTCCTTTGGTATCTGCATTTCAGTATAGATTCTGTTTTATTTTTAAATCAATGGTACAATGAAAACAGAAAAGCCATTGTGTTTTTAAAAATTTGCACCAAATTAAAATTATTTGGCAGTGGTTTAACAAGAAGTCACAGAGGCTGGGTCTGCTTTTAAAAATTTGATTTCAGGAGTATATATGCTGGGATCCTGAAGGCAAATCTCAGTCCATTGGATGTCACAGTCTGAGCTGCAGATGAGAAAAGATTGGTGGTAGTGATTACCAGGAATACCTTCTTGAGGTGATTTTTTTTTTCTTCATGTGCGGCAACAGCTAATAGAAAACCTAATGTAATTGAATAGTTTGAGTGTCCACAGGTATGTTCTCTCTGGTTTATTACTGAATTTCATGCCTGTCAGGACTATCAAGAAATTGTTCCAGGAATTTTTTATCATACCTTTTGTAGATGACCATGCTCTGAATATGGATATCTTTAAGACAGATAGCAGAAATACCATTTCAAAAGATTTATCTAACATTAGCACCTGTAATGAGTTCATACATTCAAATAATGCCTCTCCCTGTTCATTTTCATCAGGTCCTCGGAGCAGGTACTAAATAAATTTTACATTTTCCATCACCACTCATTTGATGAAAACTTGCCCTTGAAAGATGAGCAAGCCAAGCACTAACTCGGTAAATGCCAACAGCCATGGAAGCCAGAAGCAGTACTGAAACAGTATTTTTAACCTTCTATGCAGAAGCCCAACAGCACTTTGAGTGTTAGATTTGCAAGTTCAACATTTGATTATAGCCTGGGCTGCTCTTATAAGGACTAGTTGCAGATGCAGCCTGACCTGTGTCCTCACACCTGTGCCTGGTGAGAAGGGTCTGACCTTCCCTCCTAACTTAGCTTTTCTGTGGTCATCTAACTCTCAGCTGCCTCAGGTCTTGGATATTTTGCCTCGCTTGAGTGGGACTTGGGATGTCATATGGCTGCTGGAGGCATAGCTTCCTGCTTGCAGGTGATTTACCAGGTGGGGAAAATGCAGTGCCATTTTTTTCCAGTTTTTGTGTCAGAGCCAACCTGTTTCTGGATTGTACTGTTTCTCATGCATCACAGTTAAATCATTTATTTCTTGGTGACTTGAGGGGTTACTGTTCTCTCCCGGTGATACCAGCTCAGCTGCAATTCACTGAAGGTGCAAACTGCTATAGGATGTTACCAGTGACGACTACTCATCTTCTCTCGTTGTTTGAACATTAGAATGATATATTGGCATTGCAGTTTATAAAGCTCAGATTTTCCTTGGCAGATTTCTGAGTTTGGACAAGGGGAACTAGAAAATGAAGGTGAGATCAGACAGTATCTTACAGCATGTCTAGGATTCCTACTAGGACAATCTGTGCAGTTGTAAAACTTGTGATAGAAATCAGAATGAAAAAAACCATGGTATATCTTTGCATTATGGGACCTGTAAAATCAATTACCATACTCTAGGGAAGTCTCTGTGGATCTATTTTCCTTTAGCCACAAGCGATAGGCTAATATTTTGACTACTACGCGACAAAACTCTTTTTCTCACAAGTGTTAAAACTTCAGACATGAAAGCAACCTTTTCAGTACTGCATGAGCAGAGTTTCCTGAAATAGATGTGTACCATTCCATTTCTCTGTAATAAAAGCATTTCCCAAATAACAGTGATGTGCAAAGAAGCAATGCATTGGTTTCTGCAGTGTTGTTTTGAGTAATGATATCGAGCAATTCCTTGGAGGCTGAGGCTTTGCTTCAGTCTTTTGTAAGGGAGTTTTATGCTCCAAGTTTGAGAATGACAACAAGACTGCTAGACTCCTAGGAAAAAGAGCTCAAAGCAGTCACTCCTTTGTGTATTGGCGTAGCTTGAAGGAAGCTTTAGGCATGTCAGTAAAGCAACCAGAACTGAAATATGCTGCCCTAAAGATGAGGGACCTGAATCACAAGAAGTGACTAGTGGCAGAAGGAAGGGGCAGATGCACTTAGAGGGTCCTGAAACGGGCCTTGATGCAGCAGGGGAGGCGGCAGGAAGGCATCCAGCATTTATTCTTTAGCGTAAGTTATGAATGGCCGCTCCTTTGCATTAAATCTAAAGAGGGCCCAAAATACATGAGCATTTTGGTCCTGGTCCCAAAGACCCTAAAATGTAAATAGACTTTACTAATATTATTGCTCAACCATGAAGCACAGCTGAATACAAGAATTCTAATTTTCCAGAACACAGATGCAAATTGTTGGAAACAAATTCATGCTTTGTCACTTCAGTATTTTAATTCTACAAGTGACATGAAAACAGTTCTCTCTCATTATAACATAACTTGCACTGTAGGCAATCAAATACTTTTAATACAACATGTGTCAAAAAATCTGGTGCTGAAATGACACTGTAAATTTTGAACACTATTGTGATCTTCGTTTTCCTCCGAAGGTATTTGGATTCTTGTTTTAGCTTATTGCTCCTTTACAGAGGAAAATCAACCTAAAAATCACTTACATTTCTTCCAGTCCCAATTTTTGTAAGTGTTTTGGCTGAGGCAAAGAGAGTTCAGAGTCAAAGAAAAAAAAAGTTAATTTACTCCTTACTTTTTGTACATGCATATGTATAGGAATTTTTACTTAAACAGCTGAAAGGCTGTACTGTACTTCATGTGCCCTTCCTCTTTCTCAAGCTCTTAGACTTGCAGCAATCCATGAGAGGCAGCATGATGTCATTATAATCACAGAACAATTTTCTTCCTACTGGAAAGAAACACATTGTTCCCCCTCAATAAAAGAAAATTGAAGCTTTGAATGTTGCAAATAAAAAAAAAAAAATTTAAGTTGCTATTTATCCTTAATTACTGTAGATCTCTCAGAAGCAAGCAGGAGATGTTGCATTTCAAAAGCAAATATCTTTCCTTAGTCTTTGTTCTATTAAAAACCGTGGCTTTGGTTTTCTTCCTTCCCACCATCTGCACAAAGGTTGTGTTTGTTTGTGTGCATGTGTGTAGATTTTTTTTTTTTGTGATCCAGGCAGCACCAACATAGCACCTGGGGCTGTTTCAGACAGCAGGATTGACTGGTCCCTGAATGTTTGTTGGTCAGGTATTTGTCATACCTGAAGTACCTAAGTAACTACCTGGGGTGACACACAGTGTCTCATCAGTATTCAGAGCCAGTGCTGAGAGTGGGAGAGGGAAGGGGTATGGTGAGGGGGGGGATCACTCAGAAGTAAGACAAGATAAAAGGAGCATGCTGAGAAGAAAAGACAGTTGTTTCCTAATTGAGCTGGGGAGGAAAATAAAATGGCCTGTGGTACGCTCCCTCTGATCCATCCTTCCTTCGCATGGAGGGATGATGCTGTACCTGGCAAGTTGTCAGCCCTGTGATAATACATAAGAACAGTCACAGATGTCGTACATTGCAGGTGGTTAAAACATACTATTATCCTCCTTTGCAACATTTGCTACGCGAGCAGAAGTGCTCAGTAAGAGATTTACGCATATGCTATGAACTTTCTGTCTGAGAAGGTTAGTTCCTTCCTCAAACCAGGATAGTTTTTCCATGCTGTATACAGTCAATGTATGAGGTGTGAGGGGTTGCATCTCTCCTTCTCATGGGGTAGGTGAATGTTATGAGGAAAATTGAGAGCTTAGCTGTTGACATGGTGATGTTGTTTTAACTGTAAATTACTTACCCTGAGGCTAACTCTATGGTTTCCTAATGGCTGGCTGAACTGGAGGCCCCAGTAGGGGTGAACAAACTGAAATGCAGTGGGTCTCCACGGTCTCCGGTGTAGTCCTTGCTCGAGCAAGTACCTTTTCATCCAGCGAGGGTGTTGTCACCATTCCTTGGCAAAGCACAGCTTTAGCACCTTCAGTTTACAGTATTGTAGCTGTACTGCATTGCATTCTTACAATATGGTCTCCTTGGGGATAAATCTATTGTTAGCCACCGAGAGGATTTCTGCTGCTGTGAAAATCAGCATCCTGCCTCCAGCGTGAGGCAAGCTGCCTTGACTACAAACTGCACCTCCGAGGAAAGGTTAGATTTCTTTTCCAGATGGTGCTCAAGGAGTTATCCAGGATTTTTAGGTGGATGAATAATCTAGAACTTACTGATTTGACTTGCTTGACTTTAAAAAGAGATTGGAGTGCTGTGTGTAACCTCCTCATTACTAAGTTAATGTAACTATTCATTCTCTGTGAACCTGAGTACTTGTTTTCTGGCTGTAGAGGGAGATCATCAAGCAGGGAATACATGTTTCTCTGTGGTTGAAATGAATTTCAGCTCCACAAACACAGAACCTAGCGTTACATGAACATGACAGCTGCTTCCTTACTCCTTTGTTATGGCTTTGTTATGGCTTTTCTAGGCTGTAGTGAGTGTGTGGGCACCTATTGTTGTATGGAGCAGATGAAGATTAAGAACTTGCTGCTTGTGCAGCGTAAGAAGGGAGGGCTTTAAACCTGAAAGACAGCATCCATGAAAACAAGCTGGCTGAGAAGTTATTTCAAAGGAGGAAATAAGGTTTATTGTCTGCAAAAATGAAAACGTTCTTGCAGTAAAGACCCAGAAGTGTTGAGCTTACACTGAGATGCAAAGCTTGCAGGAAACACTGAACAGTGGGCAGAATTAGGACCTGAGTGGAAATAGCTATCAATCTCTGTTCTGAGAGTGGCCATATAAATGAAATCTATAATATGCTTTGTAAAAACCAAAGACAATCATGCTGTATCTTAGCCAGGACAACAGAGTGACCAGTTTTACATGAAGTGTCAAATTAGCTATCGTGTGTCTGAATTTTACCTCTGGGGAAAATGAGCTGCAATTGCAAGCTAGTATGGCACGGGTCATCTTGTGTCACTCATAACTACACAGGGCTGCTGTTCTGACAACGTAATGCAATATGCTCATATTTTTGTACTTGCTGTGAGATGCTAAATTTACCAAACCTACAAGACCTGTCTTCAAATAAATACCTTATCTTGTCAAAAATTTTAGGGTGGTATAGATGCTGGGGTGCAGAATTTATGACAGCAGAATTCAGATTTAAGATAAAGAACTAAAGTACCTAATGCAAAAGCATGTAATCTCTTGGACCACATGAATAAAATACATATGTGATATTATTTTGTTTAAACACAGAAAATACATATGCCTTGATGATTGCATAGCACTGGTTTATTTTCAATACATTGTATTGCAATTCTGCAAAATTTCCGTGGAATTTAAGGGTCATTTACTCTTTCCTTGTTTGTAGGAAGTTTTGTGTAGTTAGGCAAATGGTTTGCAGAACAATCTGTCATGAGATTTGCTTCAGTTTCTCGCAATGTCTTTAATATTTCTGTGTTACTGAAAATAATATGTCTACAAGACAGCTGTACAGAATTAGCCGTTTAAATAGGGCTCATGTTTTAATCTGTTCAAACAGGTAAGAATGCAAGACAATCAGTCAAGCCACAGAAACATAACATGACTAAATATCCAATTTAAAAAAAAACCATTAAGTACTTTGAATTATATTTTAAAGAGCCTTTGGAAAAGCACTGTTTTGCAATTTCAAGCTCAAAACTGCTCAGAATAATTTAATGGCATTTTATTTCTTTTCTTTTATTTTTTTCCCCTTCTCTTTTTCTCTTGGATTTATAGCTACAGCCCTTTTTTTGAAACATGGCTAAAACAGGAGCTCCACAATCGTCCCCACCTTACAAAAGCTATCTGTTTTTAACTGCTTACACATGATGCACCTGCAATCGCAGCATCACTCTTCCTTTTTGGGTTTTTGTTGGTTTAGGTTTTGGTGGGAAGTGAGAAAAAGGGGGAATAAACATGCTTTGTTGTATTATTGTCTTGAAACCAGCCTGCTCCAGGCTTCATTAGGAAGCAAGGAGGATGAAAAGTGCTGGCTGCAGCAAGTTACTTGTTGCCTAGTGACACCATCAGACCTATAAACTCAGGCTTAACTCCAGTTCTCTTAACCCTCTAGTGTCCATAAGCTGCATTTTATTACTAGACAATTCCTGTTTTGACCACTAAGGAATCTGCATTTTTAACAAAAACAATACTGTACCACTAGATGCCAGTAAAAATCAGAGAGAGAAGGATGGACAGCTTGCAAGTGAAATTAAAAAATAGTTATTTTTTTAATAGAGGACCAAGATAATTGTTTATGTCCTCTTCCAGCAAAGCTGAACCTGGAAATGCCATTGAAAAGTAACATGTAAATAAGAGCGTGAGGCTTGTTTTGCAAACAACATCATGTCAATGAAAGCTGAAGGGAGCATCACTTCCTAGGCTCTGGCTTGACGCCTGATAACTGCTAGTACATGTTTGTCTCCTAGTCATATATGTGATAAATTGTTTCCTGTAATTTTGTGCTTGGTCATAAAATGGCCATTGTTGATGAGGGCAAAATTATTTTTTCTTTTGTAGAAGCTAGAAAACTTATTCAAACCCCACCTAATTAATGAGATGTCCATTTGCTGACAATTGCCAGGGGAAGGTTACAAGGCAGAGGTGTTGTATCTATGCTTCATAAAGACATCAGTATTTTTATAGGATGTGCTTTCATATCAGAATAGCTTAAATAGCTTCAGGTTTTGGTATTTTTCCTGTTGATTTAGTTTCAGTTTTTCTACTAATATGTATTTTGAAAGACTGTAGAACATTCAGCAGCATAGCAAAAAGTTCAGAGTTTAACTGCTGTCTCTCCCCCAGCAAGTATATTTGAAAGTGATTTTTAGCACTGCTAACAGTGGCAGCAGTTAGAGTTGGAATTTAATTTAAATTTGAAATAAAAAATCACACTGTTAGTGTAAGTGAAGTCTTTCAATCGGTATTCACAAAAGCAATGAAACTTAGAAAAGCTCTCTTCTGTTGGAAGAACACATACTAGATGTATATAACAAAATGCAAAATTAGAAGTCACAGGTAGAGAAATGTACTCATTGGGATTCCCTTTTACCAATCTGTTCCTGTTTCCTATAGAATATCTGAGTTATTCTATTACCCTTTGCTTTAAGGCAATGAGGAACCCACAGGCCATGTGGTCTCAGTGCATACAATGAGGTTAACATCTCCTCTCCACCACCTTCCTCCAGCCTGCTCCCTCAGGGCCCTTTGCCCTGAAATGCTTTTCTCTGTCCCAAGGGACCAGAGGACTTTGCTCCCCACGTGCCTCTCCACTAATTACCCATTCTCCACCCTTTCTTTCTCAGCACTCAGAAAGGTTGCTGAACTTGCTAATAAGATGGGTGTGCATGAAAAGAAAAAAACTTCCCAAGGCCTTCTGTGGGCCAGAGGAGCTTTCAAGTGTTGACCTGAAATATAGATAATCTGCATTTGTGTAGAAATAATTTGCAACTGGTTAGAAAGGATGGAGTTGCTGTTTCCTTTTTTTTTTTGCTTTGTTCTCCTGAAAACTTCGCTCCTCTGTAGGATTATTTGGGAAGAGGGGGTTTCACTGGCTTTCCAAAGTACAGAGAGGTGAATTTCTGGTCCACACCTTACTGCTGGAAATTGCACAGTTGATTTACACTGGTACTGTGCCAGAGTTAAAAATCTCCTGCTTCACCGTGCTGTCTCAGATCTGGAAGATACGCAGTGGTATTGATTTGGTAGTATAGCTGAGATAACAAGCACAGGTTGGACATCATAGATAATGTTGGAAAAGTTAAGCTGAGAGCAATAGGGAGGAAAAATTTTTCAACCCACCCCCACACCTGACTGAGGATGTGAAAATCCAAAGTTTTAGCCTACGCTCACTGAAAAGTGAAATATTTCTCAGAGTAATTTTTCATAGAATTACCTGACCCAAGGGCTCTAAGCCTTCCATAACCTAATGTATTTCACAGAGATGCAGGTCAGATAGTAACTAAGGGAAATTAAACACAAAAGAAGAGATAAACTGAAACTTCTGCTTCATTAATTTTATTTTCTGCTTTTGTAGCCTGTTCTTTTTTGGTAGCGGCTGGTTAGCAATTAAAATGTGATTAGCATATAATGGTAATTGTTAATGTGGAAGCACTGAAATTCTTTGTCTCAGTAATTGCTTTCTCATTAGCAGCGAGAATTATTGTGTGTTTTAACTGCTAGCCAAAGCTTAGGAGCCATGGAACACTGAAGTTTCCTTTGAAATCATGAAAATCAGCGATTTCTGTGTCACACAATTTGGACTTACCTGGAGTAAAAATGCTTTTCAGTGACTACCTGGAAGTCATTAGAGAGAAGTGAAGACAATTTCTCGCCTTCTGTTGGGACAAGGCCATTCAGCTCCATAAGGGATAATGTTCCACTAGAGACAGATTATTTTTTATTAACCCCAGAAATCCCATAACTTCCAGACATCAGATAGACTAGGTTGCTAGACGTTCAGAAAGTCAGTAGAGTACCATCCAAAGCACAGAGAATAGTTGGTAGAGGTTGTATTTCCAAAACAGAGATGGAAGCATTAGTACTGTTATGCAAAGCAGTGTACAATTTTATTTGGAGTATTTTCTTCATCAGCAGAGAGAAATTCACATTGGAATAAGTGTAGAGAAGGCCTACTGACAGCACTTAGCGATGAAGAAAATTTCTTAGGAAACAATGCTAAAAGAGTGTGATTGGTTTAATTAATTAGAATAAATATGACAGGGAAGGGGGAAATACCATTGCCTTCTTTAAAGTGAGTAATGTGAAAACATTAGGGAAAATGAACAGCTGTTTAAGTTAAAGGAAAGCATTGTTATAAATTGATCCCAAACACATTTAGCCTGGAAACTGGAAGAAAGCTTCCAGGCATCAGCAGAAGCAAGGTTTTGAAACAGCCTTTCAAGACAAAGCAATGCGGACACAAAAGACATCCGTATGGTGCTTCCTGTCTATAAAAAAGATTGTACGTTGTGTTTGCTTACTAAAGCAGAAGCCAGTGATGGGCTACACAAGAAAGTCCCTTCAGCTTCCACTTCCTTCTGAATAATCTTTAAAGAATGGTTGTGTTAACTGAATGAAAGTATACTGTAAGGTGACCAAAGGTATTTCAGGTTAAATAACACATTTTCTTTACTTTAACTGCAAGAGAAAACATGGTAAATGTTCAAGAGATAAAGTATCAATTAAAGTGGTGCAAAGAGTTGGAAACTTGACACAATATCATTATTTAGTAAGTAGACTCTACAGCTGTTGCAAATTTAAGATTTCACTTAAATGTTTCCATCTTGATGTGGCTTGCTAAAGAACTTACTGACATGCATTATAGCTTTGCATGTTAAAAAGCCCCCAAGTTATTAATCAGGTAACTTCAATGTTTAACTATGATTTTCCAGTTAGGTATTTTGCTCTTTGTCATGATTATTTTCCTCATAGCTACATGAAACACTAATTGGAAATAGGAAATAATTTTTATGCCCTAGAAAAAGTACAATTTGAAGTTTCTTCTCTCGTCCTGTAATAAGATATCTATAAGACACATAACTGATTCTACACTGGGTTGGTTTGTATGTGTGTCAACCCAAGTTTCCCCTCCACAATATTTAAATAAATTACTAGTTATCTTAGATTTTTAAGATTAAATGCTGGTTTGAAACACAAATTTCTGTTTAAAAAATGAGCCAATTGGACAGGTTCAGAGCACCTTTTTTAAGGAGGGAAAAAAAAAGTAAAGATCAATCATATCAGGCTTTCAAAGTTTGTTTTACAAATTACTTTATTCCAGTGAAATACCATTTTCATTGCATGGTTGCTAACTGGCTCTATCTCTATCAGTGAACAACTCATTCTTCAAATAGTTCTTCCTTTTTTATTGTCTGGACCATCTGCTGTGCTGTGAGCAGCTACTATTTTGAGCCTTTTCCCTTTAAGTACAAGTTTCAAATTAAATTAAGCCTTTGTAAAAGCTGAAATTATTGCCAAAGCATGTTCATAAGTGTTGATGTGCTTTTGTGGGTTTTTTTAAAGCCTTTTCAGAAATTTTAGGCAGTAATGATAGCACAGCCCTTCTAATGATAGCAGCATGAAGGACGTCCTGAACTGTCTCTGAGGATGCATTTTAATAAGTTGGTTACAAATCATTTGTTTAAAAAAAAAAAACCAAAAACTTAGCTGAAAATAATAAAACAAATCTTGAAAAAGTATTGTGGTGAAAAACTATCAAGGAGTCCAGTTATACATGGTATCATTACCGTAATAAATAAAAAGCAGAGAGATTAGGACAGCAATTGTTGTGCATATCTGACGGCACCTGGGCATTTGCAGGCCTGCATGTTTTCCCACACAGCTAGTAAATTGTCTTTCGTGAAGATCTTTGATGGATGTAGCGAATGACACATGAAGAATGCATGGAGTCTGGTGCCAGCTCTCTGGATGATCTGCCACTAGTAATACTGCTAGTGTCACAGCTTGTAAGGGGGTGTCTACATTGCCCAGTTCAGCGATGCATGGAGATGGGCGAGCTTGTCCAAATACTGGAAGCATTATAACCTTCTGAGTTTGGCACTTGGCCGGGACTAATTTACCATACTTCCTTTGCTCGGTACTCTTTCCAACATCTGGATGAGTTCAGGTACATGGCAGAATACTGAGCAGTGCAGACATGCTCATAGTAAGCAGAAAATCTTTTTCACCACGTGTAGAGACCGGGTAAAGACACATTTTATAAGTGCAGTAACAGATTGACCACAATGGGTCCATTTAGGTGGAAGAGGGAATAAGATAAAAGAAATGACAGAATTCAAGCCTCTAATATGAGTCAGTTAAGTTTCAGGTTTGACATGTTTTATTTTAGGTTAAAACTGTAAGCTAGTAGCTAGATTCAGCTGTGATAAAGTAGCATCATTATCTAAGTCCACTAGTGTAACTAGACAAATATTCTTATTTCAAACCCATTCGACTGGACTGGGGTTGTTCCAATGACACCAGCAACTCTGGTTGAGAACTGGGATTTAAGGTGCCTCGTCCCCTCATTTTGGCCCACATCTTCGTGTAGCATGAAACACAAATGTTATTTTTCAGATTTTGTTCACTAATTCAGATGTAGGGCTTAGAAGCCTTGATTTTCATGACTTCTAGTTGTGTAGTCCTCTTTCAAATAGAGGATAACAGCCTCTGCTCTTCCCCCTTCCTTTGCACTTTCCAGCTGCACCCAGAGGCAAAGTGGGAAAACCTGTGCATGTGTTCCGAGAAATGATTGGTAGAGCTGATAGCGTATGTGAAACAGCATGGAGGTTTCGGTATAACTGTTGTAACGGTTTTTGTCTGAGATGATATATCTGGATATGAATTTGAAAGTCAAATTTGTAATTGCTTTTCGTATTTAGCTAATATTCTGTGTTAAATATGATGTGGCACAAGCAGCTGATCCTAGCCTGAAACTGAGGAAAATGTATGAGTTTGCCTGCTTATCCTTGGAAATGTGTTCTAGTGTAGCTATGCAGCACTTGTAACCAGAAGAAATGCTCACTGTAAATCACTCTTATGGTTAATGTCCAACCCAGGGGTAAAATGATGTCAGCAGAATTGTTTTAATGAAAAGTGCTTTTTTTTTTCTGAAATTTTACTACAGGTTCCCTTCAGATTTCTTCAGTACATATATATGTGTTGATTGTCTTCTATTTGATGCGTTAATCTAAAATTCAGAGAAATACTGCCTGTAAATAGACTATATCCAGCAGTTCTTCCCTTACTTGAAAGCTCAAAGATTAAAACTGTGAATTACCTAAACAATATCAACAAATGCTTCTTTTAGCTGTCTATGAGCATTGAAACATAGTGTTAATTTATCCCTTACTACTTTAAAACTTAATGCATTGCGTCTTGGTTTATTTGCCCCATTTGTGAAATTGTCATTGAATATTTTGCAAATAAAATGCTCTGTCACTGTGATTTCAATAACAGTAATGCACAAAAACATAATGTAATTTTATCTATTTTCTTGATATATAAGCCAAAAAAACCCCCCCAAATCCCAGGTGGGCAAAACATACTAATTAATGTGCCTCTCGGTAAGTCTATTTTTAATATACATATAAGTATGTTAAACTACTTCAGCATTTTTCAGTAACACAGGGGAGATTAGTGCATTAAATTTGCTAAGTGCCAGAGTGTGGGTTTTTTGCTGGTATCTCAGCTCTGTTAGTTCTGTTGTCTTGCTACTCACATCTAATACTGTTGTTGTCGGTACTGCTGTTCCACCTACACCTGTACCTAGCAATATGCACTCATTTCTTCCAAAAGCCTGCATCTCTTAGCACTTCATCTGCTTCAAAACTTAAGGAGGCGTGGTGCACGGCAGTACTTGAACAGGTAGCTGTTGAAGAAAAATCAACACTTCTGCTGTAAGTAGAGCTGTTGGGTTTACAGGCGACTCTTAAATACTTGTGTTTCTAGACCTACATTCCCTCTGAATGATGAAACCTCTGTGAAAGCAGTGCCTTCTAAGAGCACAGCTATAACCTCACCCCATTTTGGCTGACGCTGGGGGGCTTTAACTGGAGGGATTAACCGGTCATCCAATAGCTTTGTATTTTGTGATAGTTACTAATTTTTTTATTTTGCATCAGTTCCAGCTACTACAAATTCTTCAAATGTTTCAATATTTAATTTTAAAGGTATCCTGGCAGAAGAAGCACTTCTTCCAGGTGATATATTGAAAATCATGATAGAATTCATTGGCATTGTTAATGTTATATATAGTGCAAGGTACCAGTAACTATTACTGGATTCTGGCAAGTTATGCTTTGTTCCATGTACACGCATCATACTTTAGCAAGCAGTTTAGGTCTTCAACAACAGGTTATTAGGTATTTTCTGTGCATGATTTTGACTGTGAGATAAATGGGACAGATATGGATTTGGGGGCTGTACAGCAAAAAGAGGGAGCTCTTCATATTCCCTGTTTCTCATGTGACCTGTTAGTCTCCAGGTTTCCTTTCTGTTTGGCTGGTGTCTTTGAGAGATAATAAACAGATGATATCTAAGTAAATAGCAATGAGTGGCCCTTGACAGCTTTATTATGGCTATTATGTTATGGTACATTAAGTTTTTAATGAAATAAAATATGGCAGATTGCCAAATTATATGATGATAATTTCAGGAAGCTGTAAACAGGTTACTCAGTAGTTCATAATTGGTGCAGGTAATTTAGCATACAGGAAACTTCCACCCACTGATAGTAATTAAGATCACATTTTGGTTATGTGCGTTGATTATGAGTATCTGATCAAGAGAATCTCTCCCTTTCTTTCATGTGGTATTTCATCCTTAGTATTTTACTCTGCTGGGAGCAAATCTTGCCTTTTTATTTCACATCATGGAATGTGTCAGAGGAAAATACTGTAACAACATGTAATCTACCTGTGAATAACCTCACTGCATGTGACTGGAGTTCTACTGTCAGAGAGCTCTGTGCTTCTGCTTAAAATGAAAATTTCCTTTATGGGGCTGCCTGGTGGAAAGCAGTCGGCTGGAAAGGACATCTTTCAGATCTAGTTCGGCCACAATGAAGCCTTCAGCTCTTCTAAATGTTTCATTAAGGTTGTGTGGGAGAAATTGGCCAACCCAGCAGGTGTGTAGGGATGCTGTCAAAATAACCAGAAAATGCAGGAACTTCCCGCCTGCTGCGGGGCCAGCATGGAAGCTGGATTCAAGCGGGCTGTCAGCAAGATGCCAGAGCCACTGTGATCCGGAGGGAGCATCCCCAAGGATGCAGCTTCCAGGCCACTGATAAAAGGGAAACCGAGGCAGGCTTGAGGCTGGGAAATGGCACACCTGAGCTGACCATCATAGTCTGGACCACCACCCCAAATCAAGCCCCAGGAATCCCAGCATCGGCATTGTTAGGTGATCCTGTGCAACCCAAGTTGGGAAAGAGGGTAACTGGGTTACTGCGGCGGAGCATCCTCTGCCTCCCAGACTTGTGTAACTTGCCAGAATTGAAGCCCACGCTGGGAGAAACAGTGCTGCCACGTTGCCATGGCAACGGCAGGGACCTGTCAACACCTCTCTCCCTAATAGTGACAAATGGTACTTATTACATCAGCACTAATTTCATCCGATCCCTTTCAGATGAAGATACTTAGTCCTTGCTGATCAAATTGTGTCGCTGTAATTACTGAGAACAGACCTTATTAAATGACAGCGCTCCTTACTCATTGCCTTGTCTCATGCCGAAGCTTATCATTTTCCCTGTTTCCCTACTTTTGGTCGTGCACTTGGCTGCCCTCAGGGCACGCTCCCCATCCAAAAGCGGTGATTTTGCGTAGTTCACAGAGGGTGCAGGTGATGGGTAGGAGGCTGCATCTGGTTCCTGTATTTTAATATATATGAAAAAATTAGACCCAGAGCTTCAGAGCACATGAAGCAAAACTTAAACGCATGTGAAACTGCACAGGCCTTGCTGCAGAAAGAAAAAGTACCTGTCTACATGTTTGTGGAAAGTAGCCCAACCTTAGGTTGGGCTCACTGCATTTATTGGAGAGCACATGCTGCAGATATCACTACTTGATATTCCAGGTTTAACAAAAGACTTTATTGAAAGTGCAGTGAAATAAGTACAGAAAATCACCTAGGGAGGAGAAATTTAGACTGGAAATCCAGAGGATGCAAGCTACTCTCTGCCATTGATCTTCAGGCTGGTGTCATATGTGTGATTTTCCTCCATCAGCTCCTAACCATGAGCTCTCCCTCACCTGCAAAGGACTGGAAAGTCCTATGCAATGAAGATAGTGATTTGCATAGCATCAGGACGCTCCATTCACAGATCAGGACCCCCTTGTCACATACAAATTAGAGAAGATGTGCTCTGCCCCTGTGGACTTTTGAAGTCGGCATTATGGTTTTCCTGCTCTGTCTGGTGGTTGATGCAACTATTTCTAGCTTGCAGGTTCACTTTTTGATTTTTCCCAAAGCTGGGATGGCAGGTTTTAGTTTGATACCCTTCTGCTTCAGGATTAACAAAGCAGTGACTAGAAGAAGCCTTTAGAAAAGGATGGCCTTTTGTTGTGGAGTAAACAAACTGGGAGGAAAGGGAAGTTAAGTAGCATCCAAGTTAGCACTCAAATTCTGATACTGTTTTGAAAAAGATGAGTGTGAGCAAAGTGTGACAAGTTACACAGTGAGTCACAGGGCAAAGAGAATTTTAAATAAGTATGTCCTTCATTTCTGTCATTGTTCTTAAAAGGAGAGTTACTTGTCTTTTACAGATGTCATATGAAACTATATGTGCAACTATTATTTTTCACAATGTTATCACCTTGACATTATACAAAAAATTCAAGAATACTATTAGTATTATTGCTTGGTCATCTCATTAGTTGACCAAATCATACAAGACTCCTATTACTATGCTTTTCAAACATACAGAATTCTGAATATCTGCTAAAGGGATAATAAGGTTCATTTTATTGTTATACAATAAATAAATAATAATAAATCCATTCACCTTATCATCAGAAAAAACAGAGAAAGTCATAAGGATAATGAACGTAAATTTAAAATCATGGCAACTAGTTTATATCACAGCTAGCAAGAAGTGGGAGATGCTGGAAGAACTCCTTCCCAGGGTGTAGATAAGTGCATTGTTGCTCATTTCAACCTTTATCAGAGACCTTTTGTTAAAGTTATAGTTTGGGACAATTGGAAAGTATTTAGTAGGTCTCAGGATGATAAATTTTCTGTGCCTGATTGCCATTTAGATGTTAAAGTGCTATGTTTTTGTTTGTTTGTTTGTTTATTTTTTTAATTTACATTGGGGTTTGGTCATTTCATAGAATTAGAATAGAATGCATTATTTCACTTGGAAGAGACCTACAACTACCATCCAGTCCAACTGCCTGACCAATTCAGGGCTGGCCAAAAGTTAAAGCCTGTTATTAAGGGCATTGTCCAAATGCCTCTTAGACACTGAGAGGCTTGGGGCATCGACCACCTCTCTAGGAAGCCTGTTCCAGTGTTTGACCACCCTCTCAGTATAGAAATGCTTCCTAAGGTCCAGTCTAAACCTTGCCTGGTGCAGGTTTGGACCATCACCACATGTCCCATTACTGGATCTCAGAGAGAAGAGCTCAGCACCTCCCTCTCCACACCCCCTCCTCAAGGATCTGCAGAGAGCAATGAGGTCGCCCCTCAGCATCCTTTTCTCCAAACTGGACAAGCCCAAAGTCCTTAGTGACTCCTCACAGGCCATGCCTTCCAGCCCTTCCACCATCTTTGCTGCCCTCCTCTGGATGCATTCAAGGACCTTCACATCCTTCTTATATTGTGTGGCCAAACTGCACACAGCACTCCAGGTGAGGCCGCACCAACACTGAATACAGCGGGATAATCACCGATTAGGACAGCAATTGTTGTGCATATCTGACGGCACCTGGGCATTTGCAGGCCTGCATGTTTTCCCACACAGCTAGTAAATTGTCTTTCGTGAAGATCTTTGATGGATGTAGCGAATGACACATGAAGAATGCATGGAGTCTGGTGCCAGCTCTCTGGATGATCTGCCACTAGTAATACTGCTAGTGTCACAGCTTGTAAGGGGGTGTCTACATTGCCCAGTTCAGCGATGCATGGAGATGGGCGAGCTTGTCCAAATACTGGAAGCATTATAACCTTCTGAGTTTGGCACTTGGCCGGGACTAATTTACCATACTTCCTTTGCTCGGTACTCTTTCCAACATCTGGATGAGTTCAGGTACATGGCAGAATACTGAGCAGTGCAGACATGCTCATAGTAAGCAGAAAATCTTTTTCACCACGTGTAGAGACCGGGTAAAGACACATTTTATAAGTGCAGTAACAGATTGACCACAATGGGTCCATTTAGGTGGAAGAGGGAATAAGATAAAAGAAATGACAGAATTCAAGCCTCTAATATGAGTCAGTTAAGTTTCAGGTTTGACATGTTTTATTTTAGGTTAAAACTGTAAGCTAGTAGCTAGATTCAGCTGTGATAAAGTAGCATCATTATCTAAGTCCACTAGTGTAACTAGACAAATATTCTTATTTCAAACCCATTCGACTGGACTGGGGTTGTTCCAATGACACCAGCAACTCTGGTTGAGAACTGGGATTTAAGGTGCCTCGTCCCCTCATTTTGGCCCACATCTTCGTGTAGCATGAAACACAAATGTTATTTTTCAGATTTTGTTCACTAATTCAGATGTAGGGCTTAGAAGCCTTGATTTTCATGACTTCTAGTTGTGTAGTCCTCTTTCAAATAGAGGATAACAGCCTCTGCTCTTCCCCCTTCCTTTGCACTTTCCAGCTGCACCCAGAGGCAAAGTGGGAAAACCTGTGCATGTGTTCCGAGAAATGATTGGTAGAGCTGATAGCGTATGTGAAACAGCATGGAGGTTTCGGTATAACTGTTGTAACGGTTTTTGTCTGAGATGATATATCTGGATATGAATTTGAAAGTCAAATTTGTAATTGCTTTTCGTATTTAGCTAATATTCTGTGTTAAATATGATGTGGCACAAGCAGCTGATCCTAGCCTGAAACTGAGGAAAATGTATGAGTTTGCCTGCTTATCCTTGGAAATGTGTTCTAGTGTAGCTATGCAGCACTTGTAACCAGAAGAAATGCTCACTGTAAATCACTCTTATGGTTAATGTCCAACCCAGGGGTAAAATGATGTCAGCAGAATTGTTTTAATGAAAAGTGCTTTTTTTTTTCTGAAATTTTACTACAGGTTCCCTTCAGATTTCTTCAGTACATATATATGTGTTGATTGTCTTCTATTTGATGCGTTAATCTAAAATTCAGAGAAATACTGCCTGTAAATAGACTATATCCAGCAGTTCTTCCCTTACTTGAAAGCTCAAAGATTAAAACTGTGAATTACCTAAACAATATCAACAAATGCTTCTTTTAGCTGTCTATGAGCATTGAAACATAGTGTTAATTTATCCCTTACTACTTTAAAACTTAATGCATTGCGTCTTGGTTTATTTGCCCCATTTGTGAAATTGTCATTGAATATTTTGCAAATAAAATGCTCTGTCACTGTGATTTCAATAACAGTAATGCACAAAAACATAATGTAATTTTATCTATTTTCTTGATATATAAGCCAAAAAAACCCCCCCAAATCCCAGGTGGGCAAAACATACTAATTAATGTGCCTCTCGGTAAGTCTATTTTTAATATACATATAAGTATGTTAAACTACTTCAGCATTTTTCAGTAACACAGGGGAGATTAGTGCATTAAATTTGCTAAGTGCCAGAGTGTGGGTTTTTTGCTGGTATCTCAGCTCTGTTAGTTCTGTTGTCTTGCTACTCACATCTAATACTGTTGTTGTCGGTACTGCTGTTCCACCTACACCTGTACCTAGCAATATGCACTCATTTCTTCCAAAAGCCTGCATCTCTTAGCACTTCATCTGCTTCAAAACTTAAGGAGGCGTGGTGCACGGCAGTACTTGAACAGGTAGCTGTTGAAGAAAAATCAACACTTCTGCTGTAAGTAGAGCTGTTGGGTTTACAGGCGACTCTTAAATACTTGTGTTTCTAGACCTACATTCCCTCTGAATGATGAAACCTCTGTGAAAGCAGTGCCTTCTAAGAGCACAGCTATAACCTCACCCCATTTTGGCTGACGCTGGGGGGCTTTAACTGGAGGGATTAACCGGTCATCCAATAGCTTTGTATTTTGTGATAGTTACTAATTTTTTTATTTTGCATCAGTTCCAGCTACTACAAATTCTTCAAATGTTTCAATATTTAATTTTAAAGGTATCCTGGCAGAAGAAGCACTTCTTCCAGGTGATATATTGAAAATCATGATAGAATTCATTGGCATTGTTAATGTTATATATAGTGCAAGGTACCAGTAACTATTACTGGATTCTGGCAAGTTATGCTTTGTTCCATGTACACGCATCATACTTTAGCAAGCAGTTTAGGTCTTCAACAACAGGTTATTAGGTATTTTCTGTGCATGATTTTGACTGTGAGATAAATGGGACAGATATGGATTTGGGGGCTGTACAGCAAAAAGAGGGAGCTCTTCATATTCCCTGTTTCTCATGTGACCTGTTAGTCTCCAGGTTTCCTTTCTGTTTGGCTGGTGTCTTTGAGAGATAATAAACAGATGATATCTAAGTAAATAGCAATGAGTGGCCCTTGACAGCTTTATTATGGCTATTATGTTATGGTACATTAAGTTTTTAATGAAATAAAATATGGCAGATTGCCAAATTATATGATGATAATTTCAGGAAGCTGTAAACAGGTTACTCAGTAGTTCATAATTGGTGCAGGTAATTTAGCATACAGGAAACTTCCACCCACTGATAGTAATTAAGATCACATTTTGGTTATGTGCGTTGATTATGAGTATCTGATCAAGAGAATCTCTCCCTTTCTTTCATGTGGTATTTCATCCTTAGTATTTTACTCTGCTGGGAGCAAATCTTGCCTTTTTATTTCACATCATGGAATGTGTCAGAGGAAAATACTGTAACAACATGTAATCTACCTGTGAATAACCTCACTGCATGTGACTGGAGTTCTACTGTCAGAGAGCTCTGTGCTTCTGCTTAAAATGAAAATTTCCTTTATGGGGCTGCCTGGTGGAAAGCAGTCGGCTGGAAAGGACATCTTTCAGATCTAGTTCGGCCACAATGAAGCCTTCAGCTCTTCTAAATGTTTCATTAAGGTTGTGTGGGAGAAATTGGCCAACCCAGCAGGTGTGTAGGGATGCTGTCAAAATAACCAGAAAATGCAGGAACTTCCCGCCTGCTGCGGGGCCAGCATGGAAGCTGGATTCAAGCGGGCTGTCAGCAAGATGCCAGAGCCACTGTGATCCGGAGGGAGCATCCCCAAGGATGCAGCTTCCAGGCCACTGATAAAAGGGAAACCGAGGCAGGCTTGAGGCTGGGAAATGGCACACCTGAGCTGACCATCATAGTCTGGACCACCACCCCAAATCAAGCCCCAGGAATCCCAGCATCGGCATTGTTAGGTGATCCTGTGCAACCCAAGTTGGGAAAGAGGGTAACTGGGTTACTGCGGCGGAGCATCCTCTGCCTCCCAGACTTGTGTAACTTGCCAGAATTGAAGCCCACGCTGGGAGAAACAGTGCTGCCACGTTGCCATGGCAACGGCAGGGACCTGTCAACACCTCTCTCCCTAATAGTGACAAATGGTACTTATTACATCAGCACTAATTTCATCCGATCCCTTTCAGATGAAGATACTTAGTCCTTGCTGATCAAATTGTGTCGCTGTAATTACTGAGAACAGACCTTATTAAATGACAGCGCTCCTTACTCATTGCCTTGTCTCATGCCGAAGCTTATCATTTTCCCTGTTTCCCTACTTTTGGTCGTGCACTTGGCTGCCCTCAGGGCACGCTCCCCATCCAAAAGCGGTGATTTTGCGTAGTTCACAGAGGGTGCAGGTGATGGGTAGGAGGCTGCATCTGGTTCCTGTATTTTAATATATATGAAAAAATTAGACCCAGAGCTTCAGAGCACATGAAGCAAAACTTAAACGCATGTGAAACTGCACAGGCCTTGCTGCAGAAAGAAAAAGTACCTGTCTACATGTTTGTGGAAAGTAGCCCAACCTTAGGTTGGGCTCACTGCATTTATTGGAGAGCACATGCTGCAGATATCACTACTTGATATTCCAGGTTTAACAAAAGACTTTATTAAAAGTGCAGTGAAATAAGTACAGAAAATCACCTAGGGAGGAGAAATTTAGACTGGAAATCCAGAGGATGCAAGCTACTCTCTGCCATTGATCTTCAGGCTGGTGTCATATGTGTGATTTTCCTCCATCAGCTCCTAACCATGAGCTCTCCCTCACCTGCAAAGGACTGGAAAGTCCTATGCAATGAAGATAGTGATTTGCATAGCATCAGGACGCTCCATTCACAGATCAGGACCCCCTTGTCACATACAAATTAGAGAAGATGTGCTCTGCCCCTGTGGACTTTTGAAGTCGGCATTATGGTTTTCCTGCTCTGTCTGGTGGTTGATGCAACTATTTCTAGCTTGCAGGTTCACTTTTTGATTTTTCCCAAAGCTGGGATGGCAGGTTTTAGTTTGATACCCTTCTGCTTCAGGATTAACAAAGCAGTGACTAGAAGAAGCCTTTAGAAAAGGATGGCCTTTTGTTGTGGAGTAAACAAACTGGGAGGAAAGGGAAGTTAAGTAGCATCCAAGTTAGCACTCAAATTCTGATACTGTTTTGAAAAAGATGAGTGTGAGCAAAGTGTGACAAGTTACACAGTGAGTCACAGGGCAAAGAGAATTTTAAATAAGTATGTCCTTCATTTCTGTCATTGTTCTTAAAAGGAGAGTTACTTGTCTTTTACAGATGTCATATGAAACTATATGTGCAACTATTATTTTTCACAATGTTATCACCTTGACATTATACAAAAAATTCAAGAATACTATTAGTATTATTGCTTGGTCATCTCATTAGTTGACCAAATCATACAAGACTCCTATTACTATGCTTTTCAAACATACAGAATTCTGAATATCTGCTAAAGGGATAATAAGGTTCATTTTATTGTTATACAATAAATAAATAATAATAAATCCATTCACCTTATCATCAGAAAAAACAGAGAAAGTCATAAGGATAATGAACGTAAATTTAAAATCATGGCAACTAGTTTATATCACAGCTAGCAAGAAGTGGGAGATGCTGGAAGAACTCCTTCCCAGGGTGTAGATAAGTGCATTGTTGCTCATTTCAACCTTTATCAGAGACCTTTTGTTAAAGTTATAGTTTGGGACAATTGGAAAGTATTTAGTAGGTCTCAGGATGATAAATTTTCTGTGCCTGATTGCCATTTAGATGTTAAAGTGCTATGTTTTTGTTTGTTTGTTTGTTTATTTTTTTAATTTACATTGGGGTTTGGTCATTTCATAGAATTAGAATAGAATGCATTATTTCACTTGGAAGAGACCTACAACTACCATCCAGTCCAACTGCCTGACCAATTCAGGGCTGGCCAAAAGTTAAAGCCTGTTATTAAGGGCATTGTCCAAATGCCTCTTAGACACTGAGAGGCTTGGGGCATCGACCACCTCTCTAGGAAGCCTGTTCCAGTGTTTGACCACCCTCTCAGTATAGAAATGCTTCCTAAGGTCCAGTCTAAACCTTGCCTGGTGCAGGTTTGGACCATCACCACATGTCCCATTACTGGATCTCAGAGAGAAGAGCTCAGCACCTCCCTCTCCACACCCCCTCCTCAAGGATCTGCAGAGAGCAATGAGGTCGCCCCTCAGCATCCTTTTCTCCAAACTGGACAAGCCCAAAGTCCTTAGTGACTCCTCACAGGCCATGCCTTCCAGCCCTTCCACCATCTTTGCTGCCCTCCTCTGGATGCATTCAAGGACCTTCACATCCTTCTTATATTGTGTGGCCAAACTGCACACAGCACTCCAGGTGAGGCCGCACCAACACTGAATACAGCGGGATAATCACCTCTTTTGACCAGCTGGCTATGCTGTGTTTGATGCACCCCAGGATGGGGTTTGCCCTTGTGGCTGCCAGGGTACGCTGCTGGCTCACCTTCAGCCTGCTGTCGGCCAGCACCCCCAGATCCCTTTCTGCAGGGCTGCTCTCCAGCTGCTCCTCTCCCAGTTTATACTTGTGCCTAGTGTTACTCCACCCTACATACAGAATCCGGCATTTTGACCTGTTAAACTTCATCCCATTAGTCATAGCCCAATATCCAATCTATCTAGATCCTTCTGCAAGGTGTCTTGACCTTCAAGACAGTCAACAGCATCTCCCAGTTTGGCATCATAAGCAAACATGCTAATGGTGCATTCAACTTCTGCATCCAGATCATTGATAAATATTTGAACAGCACTGGCCCTAGAATTGAACCCTGAGGAACACTGGTGGTGACCGCTCACCAGCCAGATGTAGCCGCATTCACTACAACCCTTTGAGCTCTGCCCTTCAGCCAGTTCTTCACCCAGCATACCATGAACCCACTCATCCCACATTTGGACAACTTGTCCAGAAGGATGCTGTGAGGGACAGTATCAAAAGCCTTACTAAAAATCCAGAAAAACTACATCCACCACCTTCCCTTCATCCACTAGGTGGGCGACCTTATCATAGAAGGATATCAGATTAGTTATACAGGACTTTCCCTTTGTGAGCCCATGTTGACTGTGCCTGATGATTGCATTATTCTTTAAATGCCATGACGCTGGTGTAAATGTGGCAAAGGAAAGAACTTGATGTTTTCAAATGTCTGGAAGATAGAAGCAGCTGTGTTCTCTCTTTGGTCAACACTTGCAGAATTTTTATGTAACTCATTTTCATTCATGTTAAGGAAATTCTCTTGTAAATGTACAAATATTTCAGATTGCCAAATACCATTCACAGATTCCATGCCTACCATGCAATTTTTTTTTTCTCTTCATTTAATTACTGGAACATAACAGTGGTATTTCAAGGCAATGACATTTGGTCGGTCCTCTGGGAAAATGCAGCCACAAATCATCTCAACACAAGAGTAGGTCAAATGGTAATAATCAAGTCATATTCATAACTCATTGGAAATAGACTATTCTGAAATTGCTACCTGATATAGAACTAATGCCTCATTAATCAGAAATACATCAACATAGGAACACTAGTTATGTCAGCTAGAATTATGAATGAGATTACAGGGAATGCCATGTACAGCGTTACATTTAAGTAGATGCAGTCTTGCGTAGCCTCGTACATGCTTAGAGGACTTGTTTCCATCACGGAAATGTAGTATGAACATAAAAGTATGCAAAACACATGTGTGAGAAAGCAAGCTATGCAGCTTTACACACTCAGATAGTATAAACAGCCTAATAAAGCAATGCTCTTTAGCGTATCTTACAACACAGTGAATGACTTAATTTCAAATGAGTGAATCCCAAAGTCCTCCCTGTGGTAGAAAAGGGGGAGCTTAGCTAGAGCAGAAAAGACCTCAGGGCTATATTATTTATACACACACACACACACACACACACACACAAATGTATATTTGCCTAAACTGGCATGCATGTAGTCCAGAGCTATGTGCTTTAGGCAGCATGCAGTTGAGCTCTGGTACACAAGCCCACCACCTACTGTGTTCATATATGCTGAGTCTAATTAAAATCCTTAACCATTCAGCAAAACTTCATCTCCAGGTTCAGCAAAATTACGCAGCTACTAGTTCAAAGGGAGTGGAAGTCCAGATATCTTAGAATATAGGTAATACTTACTTTTATGGGCAAAGGACTAGGCAGATGGACTGCAGGACTGCTAGTTCTGAAATTACTTAGTTGGTAGGTGTTTCAGACCCAGCTCTGAAACATACCCCCAATGTCCCTTAAACATGAAACATACAACTTACGTGTATGTATTTCAAGCCAGAAAGTTGCATTAATGCCCAGGCCTTAGACAAATGAAAAAAAAACATGCCCTCCTCCTGCTCCCCAAACCCTTGCCATCCACATTTCCATTTAGACATTTTGGTGAATAAAATGGAAGTAGAACAAAGTTGCCTTGATTGATTCTCTAGTTACTTTACCTGTTCAAGATCCTTAATTTGTCACCCATGAGTTCTCTAAGCATCCAAATTTCATTGTGTACATCTCCAGAGTTACCTTCCATTTTGTAGCATTGAAGAGTCTGATTCCTATATTTCTAATGATTCTCTCAGGATCTTCAGCTAAAGTCCAAGCTCTTACACTTAGTTCAGGCATTTGAACCCTGTACCAAAACATAAAAACCAGAGCCACTTTCACACCACTGCACAGCTGTGGAGAAGCACTACTCTTGTCCTTAGGGTCTCCGTATTTTCCCTTAGAAGACCATATACATACACAGCATGATGCTTTCGCATTGCTGCATCTAGGCTGCCGTGAAAGTGTTATCCCAGTCACCTGGTTTTTTAGGCAGCAGTTTTAGGCTGAACAGTGCTGTCTGTGTGTATTGGTGGGCTCTGCTATAGGACTCTTGGATTTGGGTTTTATGCACCTCACGCATCTCAAATTCTTCTGACTTTTCCTTGTAATGCCAAAGTTGGGCTTAGAAAGAAAGACTTTTCTTAAGACGGCAAAAGATTTGAGAGGTAAATGTCTGGTTATGTTTATGTAGAAATTAAATGCTTCATTTGTGTTTTTATACAGACATCTCATCTGCATTGCACAAAGGCCTTCACACAGCTGTGCACAGGCACACGTAAGGAAGCTCTTTCAGTCTGTGGCTCACACAGGGACCAGTTTATTGCAGCTTAATGCTGAAATTCAGTTATCTGTATTGTGTTGGCTTTTGAAAATACTCTCGGGTTATGTCTAAACTGCATGATGGCAGGAGTGTTTCTGAGCTCCTGTGTCCAAGTTCATGCCCTGGTAACACTAACTCCAAATCAAGGTGATACCCAAGTGCCTGTAATTGTCACCTGCCACTCACCCCCAGTGGTCTTTCCTTGGAAAAGAAGCTCGATTAGGACCTTGAAGTGTAAAATAGCACGCCCCTACTGCATATTCTTAGCATAGCTTGAAGCGTCCTGTGGTATAAATCCTTCTCTATAAAAGAAAATTTCAGTTTAATAACATTTCAGAACTATACTGGTAGTTTGAAGCCTCACTGTGGAGGGAAATATTAGCTGACATGCAACAAAATGGTAGAAAAGCTGTAAAGTTTAGGACTACTGTAAGCTAAATACTAAAGCCTTTGGTTTTAAAACCACAGGAAGATCATTCCAGCTGTTAAGCACTGAAATAACAAATCTTTCCATTTGCCCATAAATTCTTGTATGGATGGAAATATGATATTGCTATGAACATGTAGTATTAAAACAGTACAAAGACCAGCTTGATCCTTTTGCAAAATGTAACCAATTAGCTCATTTATTTTTAGTGTCAATAGTGAAATTAACTGTCTAGTTGTGCCATGTTAATACTTCAGTCTTCCTACCAGTGCAATGGCTTCAGAAGTATTTGCACCTAAAATTAAGCCTTCGCTAATTAAAATATTAAACTTCTGAAATTCCCACAGTATCACATTTCTTATATATTCCTGCTTACCTATTTGCTGTTCTAAGACTGTGGATTTTTTCTGAGATTTTTAGTCTCTGGTTGCAAGTTCGTTTACTTGGAATATGATAGTATTTTTGATAGACAGAGGTAAAAGCAAGTCCTGCTACATTTATTTGATGCTGCTTTTCAGGATACAACCTTTACAACTGTTGTACTACTTGACAGTCCTTTGATGACACATAAAAAGTGATTTTGGGCTACCAGTTATAAAAAAAATGCTGCTTGTGTGTTTTAATTGTTGTAGTAATGGTTAGTTTGTTTATAAACCTATATTGTCTTGGCATCTAATAACTGAAAAAAATGTACAGGACTGTAAAACTTCAGAAGACCTGCTGGTTTTCCTCTTCTCTTTCCCCTTGGTAGCATATGTCAATTTAACATGCACTTCATGCACGTTCTCTTGTTGGGTAACATTTCTGAGGAAAAGACATTATGTTTGGCAAATATATATTTTGTAAAATATACGTAGCTTAGTATGTGTAGTAGAAAAAGGGAAACACAGAGTAGATTAAAAAAATGAAAAAACACATAAGAAAACATTCTGAAGATGCTGTCTGTTATCTGAATGGACAAGACAGCTGATACATATGGTCTTCTGCTCTTTGTGTATATTGTAATATATAATGAATTTTATGTCATTTAGTATGTACTCTAATACTTATGGAAAGTCAAAATGTTAAAAGTAGTATTCTATGCCACAGGCATGATTAAAGATATTCTGTTGTTGGGGAACTAGAATTATTAACATTGCAACAACTTTTAACACCACTTCACAAAAGAAATTACTGATCAAGCATTTGCTAAAGGTCCTCAGCCCTTGTCACTTTTTGCTGTGTAGCACTCAGGATAATCTTCGGAGTGTAGGATCCTTTTGTTTCAGGCTCTGCATTTGTGTCCCTTTTTGTGCTCTGTGACACTGTCCAGCTGTGAGAACTGCTCACACAAAGGGATGTGTTTAAATGAGTGAGTTCTTAAATACTAAGTTTCAAGATTCCATATTCATACTGCCTTATGCCAACATCTAATTTAGGTGTTGCTACTACTGGCATCTAAGTTAGGTACTGACATTAAGCAGCTGAAGAATGTTACCTATACATGGCTGGTGAAATGTGGCTGCCCATGCAGTCAGCTGAAGAGAAGTAGGTCTTCTGCTTGATGTAGACGTCTGTGACACACCATCCAAATATGACACTATGTCCCGATGTCAGAATAGCAGCATTGAACTTCACTCCCTGCACTTAATGTCCACAGTCCTTCCAAAAGATCTCCAAAACAATTAATGCTTTTTTGAAATACTGCATTTTAGGAAAATATGTGTGCTGTAGAACAGAATGGAAGACACCCCACTGCTGGGTTTCTCAGAGGCATTCCTTTGGGCAAGGAAAAGTTCACACGCAGAAGCAATGGTTATTCTCAGTAGAAAAGGAATTCAGTAAAGAGAAGCTTCTGGTCAAAACAGATGCAAAAGGTCTCAGTAACAGGGAAAAATGTCAATGACTTTAAACTTCGTGTTTGAGTGGGATTATTTCCAACCATTTTATTAAAAGCTGAGGGTGTGTCTCACAGTACCCTGAAGCTAGAGCTCAGCCAGCCCGAGGGAAGCCGTGCCTGGAAGTGAAGGCAAAGAGATTGCTCTATAAACAACCCAGAGTGCCCACAGGTACACAGCATGTGATCTGTGGCAAAGTGTAAACTAATGAGTAGAGAGGAAAGGAATAAAAGAACTTTAAATTGAGAGACAAATATAGAAGATATCCACTGATCAATATTTTTACCATGACTTAGAGATATGTGCTATTTAGGTATATGATTTGCTTAAAATCAGAGTGGAATAAATCTTAAATACTTGCACAGGATTACTAAAGTGTATAGCTTGGAAAAGTATCTTTAAAAAAATACCACTGAGAATAATTATGCCACAAAATTAAAATCTAGACAAGTTTTCAGCACTCTAAAGCTCAAATAAAGTTGTTTAGTTTAAATCTAATTCTACATAATTTTCAAACCTAGTAAAAATCTTTTTGAAAAAGAAAAGAGAAGAGAAACCTTTTTATCTTTAAGGGGGAAAAATCATGAATAATTTCAAGTAAAGAGTCAATTCTAGGGCTGTGGGATCTTGCTAATGCATCGTGAGCAGAAAAAAACAGTGAAATTGGATAAATAAATTATTTGTTATAAATTATTTGCAGGGAATGGTGCATCTTCTAGTTACCTGTCTATCTTGCTGTCTTGCATTTATAATGATTTCTTCTGCTGTTGTTGCTACAGGACCTCCTCGTTTTGTGAGGATTTGTTCTGATTTCTCAATCAGGTGAAGATAAATAATCTTGACATATTATGTTCCAATTATAGAATGAAAAACCACATGAAAGACATTGCCCACACAAATAAATGAAAAGTTGGTCATTCACTCAATTGTACAATAGGAGGAGATGGTAACATGGCCGGGAGCTGAATTTCTATAAGAATATTCATGAAATGCTGTTTTCTACATTTTTAGTCAAGGAAATTTAGCAGATGGGGGTTGTTCAGCTTCAGCCCCACTTTGTGAATGTGTCTGTCAGTGCATGCTGGAGTCCAGTGGCATTTACAAACCTGGATAACCATGTCAGGCACCTAAATCCATACCTCCATGACTTCAGCAGCGATGGGCTTAAACGGTTTCCATGGTAATTGTAATACTCCATTCTTCAAAGTCATGTATTCATATGTCAGCGTCTAGATAACAGCACTCAGGTCAAGTATCCCAAGGATCATCTTTTTGAGTCTGGACCATAAGTACAGCACAATTGCTTACTGGTCATATTTGATACAGGATGGTGAAGAAATACAAGCTCTAACAAGTTGATAAATGTGTGTGCATCAGAAATATATATAAATGGTGTGATTAAATGAAATATGGTTTTTGAAGAATGGAGCGCTCTGATCTGCCCTGAAGCTGTGCTGATAATGGCCATTTTGACTGTAAAGAACTGTGAGAGGGAGGAGCATAGATGGTGGTATTTCATTACCACTCTTGAAGAGGGAGGACCACGTAAAGACAACCTGTCCTTTTCTATTTATTTTTTTTTTCTAGCAGTCTCAAAATGGCTTGTTCTCAGAAATCTCAGCATGTAGAGATTGCTTCACAGAACAGCCCCAGGTTGGAAGGGACCTCAAAAGATGATCCAGTCCAACCTTTCATGGGAAAGGGAGCCTAGCTGAGATTATCTAGCACCCTGTCCAATTGCATCTTGAAAACCAACCTCCAGCGACAGGGACTCTACCGTGTCCCTGGTGAGACCATTCCAGTGAGTAATTAGCTTGATAACTAAGAAACCAGAAAATACATCTTATGTTTGGTGGCTGGTCCTCACTACCTCAGTTCAGTACTTGTTGATATTCCTGTGTGAGCTCTTTGCATTTGTAATTTTGTGTGTTCTTGGAATGAAGGCTGGTCTGGAAGGAGACTCAATATCTAGATGCAATTATAATTCTGTGCAGAAAATCATACATGTGTTGAGTTTGATTTCCCAGAATCAATATGTGGCAAACATAAAGTGTTTGCAACTTCTCTACAAAATATTTCATGTCGCCCTGGGTGAATGTTGCTTGGGATTCGTCTCATCCACCTCTGGCCAGACAGAAGTGCAAAAGTAGTCACATTGTACTCTATAAAAGAGAGCATTTAGTAGACACTGGTAGCACACTTTGATTCCAATCTAATTGTACTTTCCCAAGCAACTGCCAGTAAATCTCTTTTGCGCATACTAGCAGAACAAGTACATTTGAAATGCATAATGGATACATTGTACACAGAAGAGAGATGTACATGTGAGTGTATCTTTGAAAAAGTTTCCTTAAATAAGGATGATGTCTGAAAATTTAATAAATTCTGACTTGTCTTGGAGATTTAACACCATAAATGCTATTCAGAATTATAATGAACCACCACATAAACACAGAAGCACTGGTATGGTAGATTTACATGCACTTGGGAAAAAAAAAGACACAGCTTTTCGATCAGACTAATGGCTTGGAAGTAGCTTCAGGAAGAGTGCTGGTAATCGCATTTGACGGTCTGAATTGATGGCTGATGGCTTGTAAAGGGCAATGCACTGGAGTGATTTCAGGGAGCTTTTAATAATGCTTAGCAAATGATCAGGCTGCACAGTCAATCGCTTTGTAGATGCCAATATTCTTTTCCCCCTCCCAGTAAGTTCAAAGCATAGAAAAAGAAAATCAAATGAAAGCACAGAATTTCATACTTAGTCAAGATAATCACAGTATCCAGAAGAAAAACAAACAAAAAGTCAGATTTAAGGAATAAGCTTTTTATAGACAAGGAATAATTGTAATTTGTACTTGAGATTTGGATGCTACTTATGGATTCTTCTAGGATCCATTTTCTGTTTATAGTTAGACTGTGGCATGTCTTAAAACCTGCTAAATCCTAATTCATGACCAATATTAAGGAAGACACAATCAAAGCAGTGTTACCCAGCAGAAGGGTGTTGAGGAACAGACTCCAGTCTCTGCTTCCTGATTGTGGATGCAAATATTGCAAGATTTTTCATGTTCTTATCCTCTAGGGGCAAGTGGTAGAGGTTGTGGATGGCCATAACCCCTTAAAGTAGGATCCACACCCTCCCTTCTCCCTCCCGTGAGATATGGAAGAGCTTTTTCCCTTTTTCCAGTTACTTTCTAAGTAAAACTTATTGGAGTAGCTGAAAACCCAAGCCAAACTAGGTCAGTGACTTCTCCAGAAGACTCAAGGTCAAGAATATTTAAAATAGTAATGATTTCTGAATGCCTCCATTTCAAGATGACTTGTAATACTCAAAACAAGATTTTTAGAAGTCATAATGCTCAACAGGAGATCAACTTAATTGTATGCATTGTGACTATTTCATAGCATGCTTTTCTCTCACAGTCTTAGTTTTAACTTTCTAAGTTCCCTGTTGCCAAGAGCAACATCAAAGAAACTTGCAGGTAGTGTATTACCCATAGGGAATGGTTTGGGGAACAGTGCTGTAAGACTTTCAGCACAAAGGAGCTATGGTACTATACACACCATGTAATAATATTTCCATTTCTGATGTATAGAAGGAAAAGAATTTTCTAAGTAGCAGTGATTAGCAAATTGGAGTATTGCCATTGAATGACACAGATTACTCACTCACCTGTGAACTGTTGAACCCATTTTCTTTCTTTAAAAATCAGTAGGAGACAATCTAGCTTTGTGAGTCATTATTGTCCCCAACTTATCTAGATGATGGTCTGCTAGGACATTACATATTAATTTTGAGTAACACCATAGGATTTAAATCTTTTTATGGTCATCAATTTTTCATAGTTTACAGCTTTTTTCTGCCGATTGTGAACATGGAAGAGTGTCATCTTCCAGAGGAAATGCCCCTATCTCAAAAGATAAATAGGGGGAGTCCACTACAGATTTCAGTTTTCAGGGAATTGATTGTGAATATTTTTGGGGGGTGAGACAAAATCAAGAAATGTTGTCCATGAATCCCTTAGGAAACTTCAGAATCACCCATGCCAACACTTCATGATATTGGTTTGACTGGATAAATATGATATTTTCCAGTCTGCCTTAACACATGCTCTATTTCTCTAGCTCCAAGAAAACTTGAAGAACAAGCCTCTGTTTTGTTTTATTTGTATTTTCCTGAAGTTCACATTTGCATGTTGGTGATGAGATGCATTGACTTCTGCTTCATCTCATCTTTACCTGCATTTCCAGCAGATGCAGTGACATTAGTTATTGCTAATCAATAGATGTTAATAGAAGGGCTGTAAATAGACTGAAAATACATTTTAACTTACTCTGTTGGTAAAACTGATTTTTTTTTTTAAATAATACTGGCTTTGTTTTCCATTAATTTTACTTCTTAATAGCCTGAAGCATAGAGTCTTATGGTCATGAGCAAGTTATTGTGGCCGTTGACTTCAGTCAGTGGCTTGGGTACTGTTTTCTAATTAGATATTTTATACAGAGGACCTTAATGAAGATCAGAGAAGGAAGATCCCTTAGAGATTTCTTGCTGACCAAACTTGTACAAATAACCATTCACCAAATCATTCCCTGTTACCCTAAAGGCAGATCTTCAAGTAGTTTAAGTTGTTCTTATACCATCATACCCCTAAGACCTACACTACATTACAGCATGTTATTACTGCCTCCTGGGAGTCTAGCTTCTTCCTTACTTGCCCAGAATTTCCCTTCCACCTTGTGGTACAAAATAAATAGTATATTCTTGTCTTTCACTTTCCACATTTCTTCATTGTCCCTTACAACAGTAAACCCACCACATTAGTGTATGTTAATATTATGTGACTTACATCTTCACAGCTGGGAAATTTACATTAGCTTATGGGTGATTTTGTTGATGATGTTACCGATAGATATAAAAATAGTAATATTACACTCCAAATTTCTATTTTTGGAACAGTTTGAAGGGCAAGTTTTTTTATTTTCTATCAATTACATTTCTTAAAAGACAGTCCTGCATCTTAGTCTGCTTTACACACGCATAATTTGTGATTAGTATGCTTTATTCCAACTGCTCCTTAAAGGTGTCCAGAACTCAAGACAACTGCACTAAGAACAGTGAGCCTCATACCTGTCCAGCAGAAATATTCCGGTGGCTGTTTTTTTCAGTGACACTGTGACAAAAATAGCCACAGTATTCAAGCTGTAAATTGGAAAAGGAAGATTTTCACTGTGTACAGTTGCCTTTGGTGGCTTGACAAACCCTGTAGTTTTGCAAAGTATGACATAGTGCATGAATAGAGATTTTCATTATAATCCTCCTTGTACATACACCTCACAGTATAATCTTCATGTGAAGATCTTATACTTATTTGCGAGAAGTACCAGACAGTTTAATTTTCTGTATTCAGGGTGCATCACTGTTAACTTCAAATAAATGCAAGAACTATGTCAAATTAAACATTCAGTTTTTCTGTTAGAAAGCTTCATCCTCAACCAAGTTTCAAAAAGGTTTTTGGCCTTGTAATTCCTTGCACAGAACTGGAAAAAAAAACCTCACAAGAAAATTGATCTTTTGGTTTATTCCCAGCTGTGAAACCTTCCATGGTCAGAAACTGTTGAAATGGGGACATAAAAGCAAAAACTAACTCTGGCTTCCATTAGAATTTAGGAAAAGAATGATGTGGGTGATCAAGTTCAGTACCATGAACATAAATACATGACATTGAAGGGTTCACAGAACATCTGTTCTTAATCTCCCCCCCCCCCTCCCCACACAATCCAAAAAGCACTCCCTAAAATTATTTTAAAGAATTTGGTATACAGAATCTAAAATTACCACCCCCCCAAAAAAACCAAAACCAAAAACCAAAACCAGAACAATGTGACACAATGAAGAGGAGGGGTGAAAAAATTATATTCTACGACCCTCCAGTGGCAGGATATCTCTCTCATAAAAAAATTCCAAGTGATGCAGAGAAAAGTAAAAAGCCCAGAGGACCTTTCCAGTCTAGTTGGTATCATAATTCTTCATTCTTCCCAAATTAGGAAACTGCCTTTAAATCCTGAGCATGCAAACAACAGATGCCAGCTAAGCACTTTAGCTTTTTCTAA
The DNA here is from genome assembly GCF_000687185.1 of Egretta garzetta. NCBI lineage: Eukaryota > Metazoa > Chordata > Aves > Pelecaniformes > Ardeidae > Egretta > Egretta garzetta. Next base: position 11,157,442 of record NW_009260028.1, on the reverse strand, counting down.
GCCTTTCCCCTTAGAATGTTGCTGTTTTCTGCCCGTCACCTCGCTACAGAGGGAAGCAACCTTCCCTGTGCACAGAAGACAGTAAATACCTCAAAGAAGAGTCTGGGGGAAGAAATCTTCCTGAACCCTACAATTAATGATCAGAAGATCTCGATCATAGGATCAACAAAATGTGATACAATACATTCTGAGAAACATTAGAAAATACCATTTTTTTGCTTGAATTTAATGCTCAAAGCTTTACTTCACAAGCTTTCCAAACTCCCAGGTCATGTGACAGTCACTTCCATCTCTGTCTTAGTCTCTGTCTTAGTCTCTGTCTTGAAACAAGTAGATTTCCCTACTGCTCTGTTTGGGACACTCCCCATCTTCTCCCAATCTTCCTCTAATCTTCTCCAAATGTCTAGACTTAGTTTTATTAATGGATAATTCAAAGCCATTAAATCTCATTCCAGTAATGCTCCTTAAATGGAATAATTCTTCTCTCTCTTTCC
>NW_009260028.1:11141427-11156933 GCF_000687185.1 Egretta garzetta | reverse complement strand
TCAAATGTATTTATTTTGTTATTTACTCTAATATTATTACTGACATATTTATTACTACCTTTATTTTTGTAGCATAAATAAACCAACTTTTTAAGCCCCCTCTAAAAGAGTAGGTTATCTTATCCCCTAAGCACTTACATAGCTGATTATTTATTTTTATTTGAGATGTCCTTTGTGAACAAAATCAACTTGGATTACAGATGATATCCTAAATGAGCTGTTGCCTGTATCTTATTCAACGGCACTACTGCTTCCCTGTGTCTACCAAAACTCCTTACCTGTTTAAGAGAGGCCTATTGGGTTCTTTCAAGGCTATGTCTCACTGGTAACTCACAGCTGTCCTATTATCCATTAGTACACCCATATGCCTCTCTTTCTCCATCCCTTTAAACTGATGGATCTTTATCTCATTTAAAAAAAAAAAAAAAAAAAAAGGTCATTGTATAGTTAGTTCTGTGCCCCACTTTCAGCTTTCTCTGTGTTTTCCTGAATAAGGCTCTTGTCCTCCTCAAATTGACCAGAAAAGTAATGCTGCTCTTAAAACCAAGGGAAAGAAACACAGACAAGGTGGAGGAGGGTGGGTTCATGTAGTATATTCTCCTGTCAGCCTTTGTAAGTAAGTTTGAGAAAGACAGTAGCACATTTATGCCTTCTCTTTGGGATTATGACATTTTCATAAAGCGGATACTATGGGCACAAGATTGCATTGCACATTGTTAATGAGAACTCACCCTGTTCCTGACTTCCCTAGATTTAACAGAAATTACTTCAAGCCCAAAGAGTGCAATTGAATGCCCACGTGTTCAATTCTTAATTTCAGTCTAATTTTAATCTCTGGGAGCATAGAGAAATCTGGGGCTGGAAACTGTATTCCAAAAGGTTTTCATTCTCAGGTTTATTACACAATAACAAGAGCCAAAAATAAAAATAAATGAGTGATAAAGCTTCCCCACAGCCAGGGCCAATTCTAGGTATTAATACTTTGAGAAAAGAAATTAAGCACAAAGTACTTTTTTATTGTGTTTTGGCGCACATTCTTAAAGAGATATCTGTGATCACTTCTCCACAAAAATGTGAAGTGGACCAATGTGAAAAAATGAGCAGAATATAGCTTTTATGTCAACATGAAAAAGAGTTTTAAGTTGAAAAAAAAAGAAAATTTATGGTTTCATAATTCTGAAAGAATAAGTAGTAGGAAATCGTAAGTACCTCTACAAATTTTCTAACACAGATTAGGTTCTAATCCAGGCTGAAGACAGGAATTACAGAAATAAGAAGGAGGACTATGAAGAAGATCTGCATCTAAAATTAACGTACATGTCTCACTCACACCCCTCCAAGTCTCAGAAAAAATTTGGTTGGTGGTTGGTTCACATTATGCTCAGATCAGGCTGCCACCAACTTTTGAGACGAATTCTTGTTCTGTGTGAGCAATTTTACCACTGTGTGCGTTTTTGATAGTTGCTTTGTTCATTTCTTGAAAGGTGCTGCTTCTTTCAAGCCCCTGATTCTATTTTAGTATAGGTTGTTCTGTTATTCTTGTGTGAATGCAATACCTTCGATCTGGTCAGGAACTCAGAAGTAATGATAGTTAGAGAAATGGTTCTAGGAATTTCTTTACTCAGAGGCTTTTTCGCACAGAAGGGGACAGATGTGTCCAGCAATATGCAGAGAGGTAATTACATTATAAAATTTTGATTAATTCAGATTAGAAACGAAAGGCAAGTGTCTTCGAATTATTAGCTGGCTTCACAAGAGGAAGCGGACACCTCTGAAGAAAGCCCCCCGTAATGGGGTACTCCCCCAGTGCCTCCCAGGAACACGAGTAAAGGGGTATTCCTCTGGCCTGCTTAGACAGAGATGATGGGGCCAGAGTTTCAGTAGTAGTTCAGTCTAATTCTGCCACAGCAAAGTGTCTAATTCCTACATGTCTGGAAATTCTCATAGGAAAGACAAATGTGCTGCTTTTTTTCTAAACAATCTTTTAAACTGTTTTGACCTTCCATGCTTCTGCCTGGAATTTACCATAGAGTTCCTATACCTGGTTTGTAATTTCTGCATGAACTGTGGTGGTTTTTTGTGAATAGCCTATTGCTTAAATTTTCCATCTTCTGTCTGTTCTCAGTTTAGTTTCCACTTCCTGATAGGGTATGCTGTTACATATTGCCCTGCTAATTTAAGTCTTCCCTCTCATCCTTCAGGCTGTTGTCATGCCCCTTTATAAGCCTCTTTTTCATAACCTAAGGTCTTTGACTTTTATGGCTACCACTGTAAAACAGGGCTTCCAGCTCTTGAGTGGTTGTTGCAGCTCTTCCCTGAATCCTGACAATTTTTCAACATTATTTCAGTGAACTGAGTTTTACTTTTTTCATATTTCTTTTTTTTTCCAGTTACTTTGATAGAAAATGTTTCCATAAACAGAGCAGGGAAAGCTGCACAGTTATGAAATCTTCAGATTATTCTTCTGAACCAAAATTTTAATTGTTTGCCACTTCTCTGCAGCAGGTAGTGGGACTTCACTGAATTCTGCCCCCCAGCTTCTTGTGTGCAAATGATTTTTCCCATTGTTAACTTTAGTTCATATATTATACATCTCATCTATAATTTATCATAAAGAGGGACTGTCTATTATTTATCACCTGCATGAGGACATGCATGTGCACACATGCATATATAGGATACTTTCTTACATAAAACTAAAGATTAATGTATAAATATTTAACTGAGGTTATAGTCTAAGCAAATGTTGCTCCTAAAAGTTTTGGAAAATACATTTTTCAGCAACTCTAATATGTACCACATGGTACAGCCTGGTAAGAAACAGGTGATGCCTTTTCACAGAGTATTATTTTAAATGTAAGGAAGAATTAAGGTGATTAAACATTTTGTCATCTTATTAAAGGTATGTTCTACTTCTTTGTATTCCAATTCCTTCTTCAAAACTTACTGTCTTTTAAGAGATAATACTGGCCTTAAACATAATCCATATTTTCAAAAGAGACAGATTCTTTTTATAATTAAACACTAGATACTACTTCAATTCTATACACTGTGTGCTATGGTGTAGTGTTAAGCTGGGACTAGAATACAGTGAGACTCCCAGAACTGTCCTAACAGTCATGCTGCCTTTCATTTGAGCGGTGCCTGTCATTCAGAAGACAAGCTATCAAACAAGCTTTAAAATATGCACTCCTCAGTCAGTCAGCCTTCCCATACAAAGTAAAACTCTGTGAGAATTTTGTCTGAATAAGGGGAGAGAGAAGCCTGGGTCTTACAGAAAACATTTGTTAGTCGTTACTGAAAAAATCTGTTTCCCAAGGCACAGTGTAGCAAGAGTTTACCAGTTAGCTATAGCAAATACTCCTTCAAAGCACAGAATCAGCATTTAACTATACATTCTCAGACCTTGGGCAGCCTAAAGTAGCAATCTTTCCTTCTCATATTAAAAGATCTAGATGAACTTTAACAACGAGAAATTATTTGGTACCTGCTATTTCTGTCATCCAAGTATGGTGAATGGCGGTTAAACAAAGGTGTCTTGTGCCACACATACTTGAGGGCTGCTGATCCAGAAATAGCAGCATCTGAGCTAAAAGACAACAATATGTTGAAGTTATGCATGTTAACATAATAGGTCCCTAGGAAAAATAAGTGCAGATTAAGTTTGAAATTTTGTTAATCACATACCTTGCCTCTGAATGTTCAGGTGTTTGCAGCTTCTGTTTAAACGGGAAATTATTCTAGCAAAAGTTAGCTAAAAGGTAGCTCAGAAATTAAGTGAGAAAGGGTAGGTTTTCCTTTAAGGTTTGTTTGGGGTTTTTTGTTTTTAAGGTAGGAAGAAATTAATTAGTGAATAGCTGTTACCTTTGGTAATGTCACTTTCTTTCCCCAATCCTGGTTGTTTTTTTTTTTTTGATGGCTGCACCTGTATAGTAGAATTTAAAAGTACTTTTTATAGAGACCAGGCAGGCTTGCAGTACAGAGTCCTAGCCACCCAAGTGAAACCAGGTCTCTCCTTTGGCGCCTATCATCTCATGGGTATTCTCTGCAGACTATGCTGCAGAATAAGGGCTAGCCAGGTAATAGGAAAAAAGTGTAGAAGAGTTTCAGCTTTAATATCTCATTTTGAAAGATTAGGTCAAAGCAAGTCAATGTAACAGGTTGGTCACACAATCAGATCACATCCAACCATCTACAATTAATTATTCAAGCCTTTCTTTGTGCTCTTGTCAATTTGAACAGAAGAGCTGTCAGCTGTTGAGTCTCTATTGAAGACGAGCCTTAGATCGTTATTATTGAACTGCTCCTTACTAGACTCTGGGGCCAATGCTACTGTCAGAAAGAAAAAGAAATGAAACACAGTATATTGACTTTTGGATCTTTTGGATATTGTTTATTTTATTTTTCTCCTATCTTCTGTGTGCTTTGCTTTGCCATGTCCTGTGCTTTGCACAATGCTCCCTTTGCTCTAGAAAGAACATAAAGTCAACAAGGCTGAATTTACAGGGATTGCATATATGTTCCACATTTTTAAAGGAAATGCTCTAGGGAGGGAGATACTGTGTCTTGACTGTGGACATGGTGTAGAATGCAAATCCTAGGGTCAGTGATACAAACTCTTGGGGCTCTGCCTAAGAGAATTGGAGTGAAGAAAAATCAGCTTTCTCCTGGGAGATAAAGACTGTGAACTATGAAAGCAATAATGTTGACCCAAATAACAGTTGCTCAAGTGATTGAACCAATGCAGAATTTGCTTAGAATAAATGCCATAGAGCTGTCAGATTTTGCTACATTAATTTTCTTTTTATAAGATTCGTTTATGGCTGTTCACATCCCTAAGCCATTGGCTGTATGAAAGAGTATACCCAGATTAAAGCTGAATATCAAGAAAAGAGAAGACAAATAATTTTATTTCAGAGCTTTTTCATCATTACTTCTTTGCTGCCTGATTTTGAAAAATAGGGATAATTATTTTTAAATGTTCTTATCTAAGTGACACTCGCATTTCTTAAATGCTCACCTAAAATGCCAAGTCCCCAGAACTACACTGTGTTTACTCAGGAAAAAGAAGTACATTGAAGCAAATTGGATGAATATCCTTACATTAGATTACTTTGTTCAAAGAAAAGTACTTTTAGAACTTATGCATTTAAAGCACTGTGTACAGAGATTCGTATCTCTTTTCAGGCAACTGTCATGCACAAGTAAGAACAACAGACCACTGGCACATGACCCCACTGGTACATGATCTTAAATCCCTTTTAAGCCATGTTCTGATGGCTTAAATGAGACACACATATATGGTTCATGGGTTTCATAATGCTCCTCTACTTAAAGGTGTATTTTATCCCCATGTGCTAATCCTTTAAAGACAAAGTCCATGTATGCATTTGGCCATTGTTGTTCTACATCTACAGTTGTGCAAGGGGTCATGGATGTGTCTGACTTACACGGCGCATGCTACAACAATTGTACGACACTGATCATCGGTGCAAAGCGCTCACTTTAGATTCTGCATATCTTGGATGGACTGAACGGCCTGTAAATTGGTAGACATTTCTGTCAGGTCAATCCTGTTTAGGCAACTTTATGCTGCTTGTATTTTCTGGGAATGCTAGAAATGTCAGTAATATAGATCCTCATGTATAAATGTCATCAGCATGGTCAAGGCCATCTGTGCTAATGTTATATGATGCTGACAAGCAAGGTCACTCTGTGACTTAACATATTCTTTAATGGCTTGTGAAGATAAAGAAAGAGAGGGTGATTGCTCAGGAATACTGTTTAGGGTCCAGGCAATGCTGGTCTCTGTCTGTTTGACGTTTTAGTTTGTTGGGGTTTCTTTAATCTAATGCTATGCTTCCTCAAAAGTAAGTTTTAGAAGTGGAAAAAATGCTCTGTGTGGCTTTCAGCCTGAAGTCTAATATTTAGAATACGAGCTTGCAGTAGTTTGTTCTAAAACACCTCTGTTTTCTTAACACTCATCATTTAAAAGGTACAAGAAAATACATAGTGGCTCTTGATGCTTAAGAAATGGTAGCCCAAAAATAGAGCTGTAAGGGTTAACAAAATAGATTGTTTTAATCATTCATTGAACTAATTGCATCTTTAATTACAGGAAAATCTCAGGAAAAGCAGAAGAATGTTTAACATAGGCTTCCCTGAAAGATTAGTCTGGCAAAAGGCTATATTTTCAAAATAATTTATTCTGAGGTCTTCATACAGAATGAGCAACAATACAAGCTAAATAGGTACAACGTGCTTGCGAACACCCTGACAATTGAAATAGTAGAATAGTAGTAACATTCAGCTCATACACAGAGCTTTACATATTCAAACTGTGTCCTTGTTGTGTACCTACACAAAGGGTTGAATAGTATCTGGCAGGTGTTCCGGCACAGCATGTAAAATGAGGAGTAGGAAAGGATGCTTTTTTGCTCAAAGCCCAGGACTGGGATAGAGGATTCCCAAATCTGCCACAAACATGCAAGATAAGGTTAGACAAATCAACTAGCTTTATTGTGCCTCAATTTCCCAATCAAATAAAAATAGGCAAATGATGAAAATTACCTGAGAAATTTATTTGGGCATATTTGCATAACATTCCTGGTATCTGGACAGGCTTCCAAGTCATGATTTTCTGAGCAGTTCAGAGAGGGCAATAAAAATCCCTTAAATCTTACAGTTATTCTGAAGGAATGATTCTTGTTGTGCTTATAACGATACTTTTCTTTGTGCTGCCAGTCTAAGGGAAGTGATAGGACAGAATCAAAGTAATCTTTATGAGAAAGTCTGGAACTACATATCCTTCCTAGTTTTGTCTCACATATATCTTTGAAATCAATTTGTATTGAAATACCCCCTAATCTTGAGTTGATGCTCAGAATATATCATGCTGTGAATTTAATCCATGCTGAAAAGTTGTATTTACTGAACCCTTTTAATTGTTAAAAAGTTAGTTTGCCAGCAAAACTGTCAAAAAGTGTCAGCAAAGAGCCTAACTCGACAAAGCACAGAAAATAAACAGCATGATAATCGTATCTACCTACAACATTATAATACAGCTCACATTCAAAGAGTTTCTGACTATTGAAAGGTTGTAAGAATTATAAAACTTTGTAACCCACAAAAGTGAAGTCTGCATGCATGCTATGCTAAATCCCCATATGCTGATGCAATACAGTCTACAATCAGATTCTCAGGAACTGCTTGCAGCTGTTTCAATTTAAAATCAGTGTGTGTTTTGTTTTTTTTTTTTTCTTCCAGCAAGGTTGATTATACATGTGACTTATCTTGTATAATACTTCATTGCTATTTTTCTAATATTCCTTTATGAGGTAATTTCATTGGATCAGGATCCGTAGAAGTTCTTTTGTTTCATTACACAGTACGGAAGAGTCTTTAAATACTTCTGCTCTTACTACTGTCATCCTGATGCTCTGTCTCTTTTGTTTAAAACACTGCTTCATCAACTGTTCTGATGCTGTGCTGTATAGGAACACAATGAAGGTTCTGCATGTTTCTATACTGAGGAAAATGCATATTGAGTCCTAAAAGATGGGGCTAGCTTGTCAGGAGACTATTTTTAAATAGTAGTATGTGTATGAGTGGTAAAGCTGAAAGAAGTTAAAACGACAAATGTATAAAATGGAGCTCTGTGCCTCACCTGGCTTGTGTGGAAGGCTAAGCCAGTAACAGAAGTAGGTTCCCATCCTATTCTGTAGCTGGGTATGTTCAGTGTGGAAATCAGTGTGTATGAGGGAGGGCAAGTTTCTAGACGAAAAGTTGTACGCAGCTAATGGTGGGGGTAATTTTAAAAAATATTTTTGTTTTTAAAGAGCTGTTGAAAGGTGACTCCATAGACTTACCCCTATTGTCTTGTTAAGAAAAAAAATAGTAATATACATCATTAATTGTTTTTTTCTTCCTTTTAAAAATTATTCACTGAATGCTGTACTCTGTCCCCAGCGGACTGGCCAAGAGTCTCCAGGGGAAATTATTTAATTTACCTCTAATTCCTAGTGGAACTACTTCCTCCCACAGTGAATATTTTGAATATATTTTATCCAAACAACATAGGTTTACTCTTTCAAATTGAGTGAGGAAAAGAATAATTCCTTCTCAAGTCATACCCTAAAACCAAATCAACTTGTTTATGTTTCTCTAATTTTACATTTTCAAAATAATTCATTAGGTGAGAATACTACACTAGAATGTACCATGTGAGGTTTTCTCTGTTAGTTACTGTATATACCTTAAATAAATACTCTGAGCACTCACATGTCTTGTAAATCTCTGAATAGATTTTTTCATGAAGGGAAGTGGGTACTGTTCTAAATTTCCCATAAAACTGTTCCTTCAGGTTGAGATGCTTCATTACCTTCACAGTTACCTGCAGAATAAATGTGGTTAAACATGTGGGGCCACAGAGCTGCAGCTGCTCTAATTAATGTAGCATAATATAGATTATTGCAGTTAGTCAAAATAATACTGCTGCTGGTGTCACTTGTAATTCTGTGTATGCAAGGCTGTGATTTATTCTGATCCTATTGTCTATAACAGTACGTATTCTGAATATACAATGACTTCCAGGCTATAAACTATTAAGGTGCATATTTGATGATGGTGACATAAACCAACTGCTGTTCAGGCCAGAGGAGATGGAGGTTCTCCCTTTACTTAACAAGCCTGTGTTTAAATTTACATGCGGATAGAAGGAGAGACAGGTTATGTTCCTTGATGCTGTAAAGAGTAAAGCATAAGTTTATCTGTGCTAAGCCACTGGTCAGCTGCAGGCTATTTATTTACTTGGGATGCACCAGCAAAAGCCTGAGAGAAGAAATTTTAATCCTCAAGACAGCTCCATATACCATGGGCAAAGACGAATCCTCTTTAATCAGAGCCCCTAAAACTAGCTAGTGATTTAACATTATCTGCTTTCTTTCTAGCTGAAATAAGGAAAGCAGCTTCTACAGAAAAGTGTGCGAGGACCCAAATAATCTAAAACTGCAGTATTAAAGATTATGGCAGTTTTATTTAATATCCTGGAGGACTGACAGTTAACAACAGCAGGTAGAGAACTGTAGCTGTTCAAGCCTAATATACTCATAAAAGATTAAGAGGCTGAACAATTAAATATAAACATTATGCAATCAGTCACATTTATACTATCCAATCATAAAGTAGTAACAATTAACATAATCTAGTCTGTGTACACAAAAATACAGCTCCTACAACTATTTATGCTTTAAAAAAAAAAAAAAAAACTTTTATTCCTCTTTTATAAAACTTGAATACTGCATACATAATATAAGTGGAATTGGTATGGACAATTGACATGAAATACATTTTTTCAGTCTCAGAAAAATGAAGGGGGTAATAAAATGTGTTCTGATTTGTGTAATTTGTCTAACAGTCTAGTTTTCAGAATGGCCATTATCCTAATATCCAAACTTATTCAGAAAATGATAGCACTGCATGTGTAATAGCACTAATACTTATATGTCTTTCATTATTCTGCGATTACAGAAACACAAATGAACTCATGTTACTGTTGAATTTAAAGCAGCTAAAACCACAAACACAGATACCTGTTTGATATTTGAGCATTGCGTTCAGGCCTCATCCTGTCTGAACGTGAACCCAACACCATACCACAACTCTTGTTCCTATGGTAATGCTGTAATTGACTCAGCAGATAATCTCCCTTAGCTCCATTTATAAAGGCAGAACTGGAGCTTCATTTCCCTCCCTCCTCCCCTCCCCTTTCCGTCTTTCTCTTCTTTGCTTTTTTTGCTTTCTTTCTTTTTTCTTTTTTCTTTCTCTTTGTTTCTTTCTCCCTTTCTCTCTCATTTTAATTTTATTCACCTTATGGTTCTATATGCAGGAAATAGGCAGGTTTGCCATCTTAGCATAACAATATTGCATGCAAAACATTAAGGGAAATCTGGAACCTGTAGCTATGGCAAAATTTCAAGTTATAAGAGACAGTAAACCATTTTGGAAAGGAGAAGTAAACATCAGTGTATCTAGATTTCACTAAATCGATTTTCTTTGGAGACATGCAGAGAGCTATGGGTGATCCCTTGTATTTCTTAGAGGTATAGGTGCCAAAATACTAGTAGTTCTATGTTAACTGTTTTCCTCTTTAAGCTTTTCTGCTTTCAAGGATCAAGTAGAAAATATTTCATGACCATGCTCCTGTCCTCTCCTCGCGTTTTAGAGAGATGGTGATGATGATTGAACTGGATCTCCCACACTTTGGGCTGCTCTGACCTCCACTGGCCGAGGGACAGGGTGACTGATCAGTAACAGATTTATTTGCATCCCCTGATTCAGACTCAGCTGTCACCAAAATAGAAGCTTCCTGAAGAGGGACCTGGCTGAGGTAGAGAAGGTGAGGGGTTAAAGAGTGATGGTGTAAAAAAAAAGTCTTAGTTTTGAGACATCAGTTCTACATAAATTTTGCAAAGTTAAGAATCCACCTATGTTACAACTGGAACCATGTCAGGCCATAGGATTGGAAATGTTTATAAACATCCTTAACTCTTAGCAGAGAGATAACCTTGGTTGTTTTTTATTGAACTCAAAAGAGATTATGTGCCTATATAAAATAGAAAAATACCTCAAGGGAGGCTGCTGGCTTGTTTTATAAATTCTCAAATTTAATTCTGGGAAAACAAACAAACGAACAAAAATAGAAGAAGGAGAAGGGAAAACTCTGGCTGTTCTGGAACAAAAGAAAACTTCAGACCTGAAAGCTCAGTTTTATGATAGATGTACATCTACAAGCTTTGAGGAGCATAGAACAATAGCTCAAATATGGCAGCAGCCACCTCTGCCTCAGAAAACTTCCTACAGCTTTTATGCTTATTTCTTTCTATGTGTCAGGAAAAAAAAATGGAATATTGAAGACCTTAATTCCTCATGAGTAGCATCATGTTGACACTTGAGAAGCTTTACCACTGACTATTTCTCCCAGAAATTGAGTCATGCTCATGTTGGCCTCTCCAGTTGTCAAAACTAAGACCAGGCCATGTAATGCAGATAGATACTTGGTTCTTCAACAGGTGTGCCTGAAGGGTGGAGGTGGTAACAAAAGGGAGCACTAATTTCACTGTAATTAAAGAATTTAATTGCCCTTGGGCTGTAGAGCAGTGCTGTGGCTTCCCTCCTACTCCTGCTCTCCTGGAAGTTGCCTGCAGGTTGTGTCCCAGACAGGGAGAGAGGCAGTTAACAACACACTCCAAAGGTGCAATTTATAGACCCTGGAGCTGAGGGAATACAAGCAGCTAAAAAAATCAGTTTTATCCTCTGTAAGGTCTGCTAGCAGGGCCTGTGAGCTTGGCTACATCCCTATGGGGGGGGGGGAGGCTGTGCTGCTTAGCAGAGTGTAGTCATGTTTTGACCATCTGCACCACCTACTGTGAGCAGCACCCCAGGTGTCTCATGTAGGTTGAGTACATCATGTGAGTGGTGCTTGGCAAAGTGAAATCCTTACCTCCCTCTTTTTTTTGCTTCTCTTTCCTCATCTAATCTTTGGTTTGTGTATCAAAAGCATTTGCGGGACTGTGACTTCAGTGCACAGTTTAAGCATGGCCGCTTCTAGCACATTTTCCATGCCCAGAGCAGCAGATTGTTTTGCTTTGAGAATGATGTCGTAGCAGTGCTATAAAACTGAGTTGTAGGTTACTCTGGCTCTGTGGGGAGGTTTCTCCCCTTGCATGCACAGGTCATGCCAGAAACTTGCTTAGCAGAAGCAGTTCTATCCAGTGGAGGTGACAAGTATGGCTGATGAAAGTTTATTTGTTCTATATTACCATTTGGCACATGATTAGAACAGCCATCTGTTCTCTTAATGTCTATCAACCCAATTTAGACTGCAATAACATAATGCTGTTAGATGTGTTTCGAACAAAGTGAAAATCAAATATGATTTTTAAACCATCTTGAGGATAACATTACCCCTATTTAAAGACTAACAGCATAGTGGTGGAAAAAGGCATGATAAAAGAATAATTAATGTTACAGTTTTAAAATATTCTCATTTTCATACAAGGATGTTATGCACTAATTTGATAGGAAAGTGTTCACATTTTCTTATGAATTATACATGAGAACAATTTCACATAGGAAACCTAAACAGAATTATTTTAACTTATTACTCAGACCTGTTAAATTTTATTTTAATCTCTGATATTATGCAGTCTAATGGAAAGCATTAAAAACCTTACATAAGAGCAATTTCATAGTTGTTAATGTGACCTCTTCTCACTTATTGAAATGAACACACGATTTGCTAATGCAGCTCAACTTTAATGAAGTCACTGGGTTATTTAGGGCACTAGTCAGCAGATAGTAAAATGAGGGGTGTGTTTCTAAAATGTCATGGGATTTGGGGCCCTTAGTTCAGGTCGGTCAAGCTTAGGTACGGCCCAGTTTCCACCCCCCTCTTCCCCGTTGGTTCTCTTCAGGGTCTTACTACTTTGAAACATGTATCTTCAAAACAAGTGGTTTGGTAATATCTCAGATGAAAACATAAAGTATCAATTAATGAATGAAATTTAAGGAAATGCATGTCAATAAGGTACGCAAACTGTTCAAACGTTGGTGTAAGGGCAAACGATGAAATGGCTTGGTGAGTTGCATAGGGAGATTGGATTGTGCGATAAAGAGGTCTGATTTGAACATATGTAGTTTTTCATACAGACAATTCCAGTGTCAAGACAGACAGACAATAGGTTGTATCTACAGAATGGGAGAAATCTATTCTCAAAGTCCATGACTCAGAAAAGGAGATCACAATTTTCAGTGAATAACTGAAAGTAATTAGCCTTGATAAGAGGACTACTGTAATTCCTTGATGTATAAGTGGAAGAAAAACTTGTATAGAAGAGAGTGGTGACATTTTGCATTCACTGTTACCAGAACCATTACTGAACTTGTGTGATCCAGCCTTGAAAAAGAGCTTCAAAAAGTTGTTAAGGTGTTGGGCAAAAACTACAGGAATATTTCAAGATATGAAAAATCCACATTAAATGATTTAGGAAGTTGAATCTGTATAACTAATTAAGGAGAAAGATGGTTTAAGAGGTAATTTCCTCATGTTCTATAAGTACCTAAATGGGCAGAAGATTCCTGACTGAAGAGGAAATCTTTAATGAAGGCACAGTAAGATCCAATAGCTGGCATCAAAGCCAGATAGGCCACAAAAAACACACTAACTTTCAAAAGTGAGAATAATTAACCATTGGAATAATTTACCCAGGGGTATCACATGCTCTCCACTTACAAGAAATCTTTAATCGTGACTAATGTCTTTTTAAAAAAGCTATAGCTTAACTTCCAGATATGGACTTGATGTAGGAGTTAATGGGTGAAGCATGAAAGGTGAGAATAAATGACTCTAATGGCCTTTCTAGTCCTTGGATCTATATATTTTTTTTCAGTATCGCAGTGAGGCAAAGTTATGTATAAATGACAGATGGGATGTTGGAGAAAGAATTGTGGGTTCCATTCCCCATTTTTCCACTGGCTTGTGCACATCGCTTCACATGTGTCAGTAAGGTTCTCTGTAAACGATTTAAATATTAAATAGTAACATGTTATTGTGCTTGCTCACCTCACCAAGGCAAAAGGTAAGAGTTCCTAACATCCTTGGAACTCTTTGAATGAAATACATACTACAGATATTGGGCCAGGTCTTCAAAGGCACCAAGCATTGAAAGCCAAAAAAGATGTAAGCTTTCAATGTCTCTGAAAATCAGATGCTGAAATTATTATAATCAAGTTTTCAAGGCATTGATACAAACATTACTGAGGAGGAATAAAAAATTGGAATTATGAGCTATATTTTGACAGTGTTCTTTTTAATTGTTGTGAAGGAGGCTTCTCTGCCTTCCTCCCTCAAAGCCTGCTAACAGCCAAACAAACAAAAAGCTTCAGTTTATCTGAAAGGATGTCCCATTAAAAAAAAATCTTTATTTGGCATATTAAGTAGGTGAGTCAAAAAAATTTGACTTTGTTACAGCAAAGCAAGAGCGATTAAATTAAATGCGCCTCAAGAAGAAAGCACTTCCCTAGATCAACAGGGCAATAAGAGCTTGTCGATCCTCATCCTGGTGCATTTCTAAACACTTTTTGAAGTACAGAAGGCAGAATACTCAACACTTTGGCTTTGTCACGGCTGACAGCCTGTCGGTTTTAATGAAAATGCTCTCCGTTTAGAAGATGACAGAAATTACATGCGTTTCCCCTTTTATTTTTCTGTCATATTTTCTGTCTCGCATTTTTGCAGTAGAAGGAGGGGTTGGTTATTAAAGCATTACATAAGTATGCAAAATATATTAAGAAGAAGAGATGAAAAGGAAAAGCTTTAGCCCTGCAATTATACACAATGTGTGTTGGTGAGAAATGTATACTGTGGAATAACATATGATGTGTGGCAATAACTGTTTACTTTTAGTTATCTTTAAAGAGGGTGAGGCAAAAATCTCTAGATAATGCTTTAAGTGAAGGTTTTATTTACGATTGCCTGAGTAATTTCCAACAGGAAGATTATCTAAGCGGTGTTAGATAGCTCAAGTATGTTCATAACTTCTCTAGAAAATATAACAAGATAACACTGAACAATTTCTTGGCTCTGCACAGCTTTCACAAACCTCTTTTATTAAGTGGCAGGATTTTAATACGTGCACCCACTCTCATTGACCCAGATGTACAACTGCATCTGAGGAAACGCGCTTCCATGACTGAGGAGGGAAGGCTTCACTTGCAAATGTAAGACAATACTATGAGATCTGGAAACAGCCCACAAATCTGTACATATTCTTTAACCTGGCAGTAACCACTCCTTGTGTTTCCCCAGGTAGAAATACTGAGGAAGCGAGCTTTCAGCAGTTTTAAGGGAAGCTCGGAACTTATCTTTTAACTTAATTTCTGTGACAGTTGCTTATCCTAGGAAGAAAGATTATTAATGATGTATGCATAGACCGTATCTCAAAATTGTGCAGAGGATCTGAAAATAGTGAGAGCTTTAGAAAAGCATAGAGAAAGGAATTAATTTTTAAACTTTGGACACATTTGTATGATCTTAAACTTGCACATACTAGTAGTCTCCAACAATGTGACTCTTTGTAGAAATGGAATTATGTATATTTAGCAAAGGTGAGACTGCATCCCAGAAAAAGAAAGCTACATGAAGCCATCGTACAAGGAACACATTTCTGCCTCTCAGCTGTTTAGGTTCCGCATGTTTGATACAAATGCACAGCATGCACAGATTTACCGGAGGGACCAAAATGACCACAACCACCCCAGTAGCACCTTTTTATGTGTTCCTGGTCCTGTGATGTGATAGCAGCTGAGCAATGTCTCCACCAGCATGTACCCCCACTTAGTTTGGTAACGGAGTTACATCCCAGCTTGAAAAGTTTGACCTAAGTCTCGATGGGGCTGCAGAGGACATGTCTGCATGGCATACGCAGCACTGGGTCAGCAGCCCTGCA
>NW_009260028.1:11129550-11141415 GCF_000687185.1 Egretta garzetta | reverse complement strand
GGCACTGGTTCAGCGGCCTGGCAGTCCTGCCAGCTGAGTAGCATTGCTGTGGGCAAGCACACGTCTGAACTGGCTGCGCTGTCTGAAATACAGAGCTGGTTAATGCTTACACAGCTGGAAACAGAAGCAAGAAGAGATCGCCTTTGCTGCTTACCCATCTTTAACCCCAAGTACAGTCCTTAAATGTGATTCTTATCTCCTAAAGCTGGCGTTTTATACTGCCTACAGACTAAGGGAGACAAATGTGCTTTAATCACCTCTAGTCCTTATACATATTTCTTGGAAAAGGTAGATTTGCTTTATGAATATTTCAGTAGCACGGAATCTGCATGTGACACACAAGTCAAACAGCGTATGGTTTTCACACCAAAATTCTAAATATCCTTCTAGCTTAGAGTTAGGGGTAAAGGTAAACCTTGTTGAAGGGTACAGATGTTGAGCACCTATGTGATGAGGAGATGGGGTAGAATGGGACAAGTGTTTATGTCTGAGTAATTGGGCACTGCAAAAGGAAAAGGAAAAAGTACTCAGCATAGGACATCTAGGAGTTACAGTGTAAGAATGAACCAAAAAAAAAAAAAAAAAGAAGTATTCTCTGACCAAGAGGAAGTACTTCTGTGTGAATCATTATAAGACTTCTTCCCTTAAAGGCAGTAGGATTCCCCTTGCTGTGGTTTCGGAGCTGGGCTATATGACTGCCAGCAGGTGAAGAACAATCCTGTGACTCTTAAGCAGGTTTGCTAGGTGATTGCCTGCACACTTGCAGACTGTGCTTTCTGATTGCTAGTAGGTAACTGCCTGGTATTTGTAGAAAGCCTTGTTAGCATGTTTTGTCAAGCCAAGCTATTTCATGACTAGCAAATAACTAACTCACTAGTAATTGAGAAACTAGGTAAAACGTATTTTATTGGTTTAGCTTATTAATTGTCTATATCATTTCCTCCAAACATTATAACAAACATTAAAATATAAGATGCAAGATAGCTTTGGTTTTTTCATGTAACCTTTTCAGTGCCATATTTCAGACACCTGGCTCTGAAACCGAAATATTACCTGTTCAGGTGTTTTTCCTAATAACTCAACAGTACATTTGTTTATAAGTAATTTGTCTTGACACACAAGCATTCTGTATGCAAGCAATTAAATTACCAGAGTCATATGAAATCAATATGGCCTCTCTGTAAGAAGGACCCTCCCTAGCCTGTAACCCCCCCCTTGGCTGGAATATAGTGTTGCTCATGGCCAAGGAGAGTTCTCCTGCCATCCAGTCCTCCCTCCTCCTTCACACCTTCCCTTGCCCAGCTCTTCTCCTTCAGTAGCCAGTAAGTAGCTCAACATCTTCTATGCCTCCATTCGGGGGATTTATTTTGTTAATATACTTCTTAGAAATGGCACGTGCTATTTGAACAAACAAGGTACTTCAGAAGTATATGGGCAGTGTGGTTTATGCTTTTCTGAAGTTGTGACCTAACTGCTTCCATGTTTGTGCCTTGACTTTCAGGAGAACTAAGTCGGCCAAGACAATTTACCAGTGTGGTTATTTTATAATTCAGTATGCATACAGGGATGAGAGAGGTGGGCTGATGTTGCTTTATTCAGTATTATCTGCTCTAAGGGTCAGTCCTGTCCTGTGACATTAAATGGTTGTTAATTTTTTTTTCCCCATTTCTTTCAGATTGTGCTTTAAAAGAGATTCCCCTCTGTAATGATACCATTTTCTTTCTGTCTTTTCTTTGCTGGATTGCTTTCCTACTGATGCATTTATGAGCAAGCACCCTGACTACACTTAATTATTAAAAAGTCATTGCTCAAATAGAGCTCTGAAGAAAAGGAAGTGTTACTTACTGCATATTACTGAACATTAGTTCATAATGGGTTTCATCTTTGTGTATTCTCTCCCCTAATTTGGGAGACAGGTATATTTTATAATACATAGGTACATGTACGCATATTGTAAGAGCTACCAGCTACTAGAGAAAAAATAGCAGACATAAAAAAGAAATTAACAGTTTCTCCAGTTTAAAAGTTTTAGAAAAGCATACATAGCCTAGACTGCAGTATTTTTTAAATGGAAAAAGTGGCCAAGTGAGGCCCAAGTCTGCAATGCATTCTAACCACATTACTTCCATTTATTGTAATATGAGAAAAGCTTTAAAGTAGACATGTACCATGTAGATGTTAGCTTTTTTGTGTCCTAGCTTTTAGAACATGCATTTACAACAGAACAGAGGGATATGTGCAGGTGTTAAATGATCAAAACTGCACATATGTACATATGTACCATGACGTTTTCCACATATCCTAGAGTTGATAATAAAAAATATGTATTTGAAGAGAATTTCAACTATATTATTTTCAAATTGAATGAACACTGGGAGAAATGCTGACCATGAACATGTCAATCTTGTTCAGTCTTATGAGTCAGTCACTTTAATGGACTTAATTTTCTTCCTGAAATAAACCTTTCTGTGCAGAATTAAAATAAATAAAAAAAAAAAATTAGATATTAAATAACACGTCCCATGCTGTTTATTCAAGACCTTCTTTTAGACATAGAGTTTGTCTACCTGCTTACATTGTGCTTCTCTAATCACATACTGCAATATTATATTAAAAAAAAAGGTCCACAGCAGATCATATAATGTAATAAACTCATCTGCTGCCAGTAGCTTGGCCATGGAAGCACTGAGCTGCAAAGAGCTCAGCCTGTCCTGCTGAGGCCTGGAGCACTTTAACCCACGGGAAACATGGATGGGGTGGGGTGAGACTGTCCTGACACCTGTGCTGTCTAGCTTGCAGCTCATGCAGGTGTGTACAACTTCATTGGGCAACATCAGCAAGGCTGGTTTTGCTGTCCTCGCTTTCCCATGCCACCTGAAGCAGGCTGCGGAGCAGGGCTGTGAAGCATGTGGTTTTTATGGCCAGAATCCTTTCACAAATACATCCCATATTCTGGTGTAAAAACTTCCTCCTTTTGCAAGTTTCTCTTGCTTTCACTGATCCCTTTAGTTTTACTTTTTATGAGCTTTTTTCCCCTCAGTTTTCTGGTCTACCTGGACAACAAATGCCATTTTAGCTAATATTGTTTTATTATACATACTGTGCCAGACCATCTTTCTAACACATACAGATCTGCAGGTGCATTGTCATCATATCACCCTACGATACTGAATTAAACTGGATTAAATTCTGCATTGGTTCTTTACCCTGTATTTTATTTCAGATGCCTCTTGGATATTATTTGTTGATTGTGATATACACCATGGTACATTTCTTTCCTCCATTCCTCACATTTTCCTTACAGCTCCCTACCTTTTTTATAAAAAGTGCACATGAATTAGTATCTTGATATGCATTTGCAGTGAGTACTTAGTAAACTTATAATTGGCAGCTTCTAGACTCTGGCAAAAAACCTCTGCAGGACCCTCCAGCTTGTGTCGTCCATCTTCCAGTATGAGCAAGCAGAACGCAGTAACAACCTGCAGATATTTTAAATGCTGCAAATTCTTGTGTCTTTCAGGACCTAGATTTCTCATCACATCCACGGGAGCCTTGTATATTTTAGATGTACAGAATGAAGATGGACTGTACAACTACCGATGTATCACAAGGCACAGATACACTGGAGAAACACGACAAAGCAACAGCGCAAGACTTTTTGTATCAGGTGCTCCTTTATATATAATGTTAAATTAAGTATTGTATATGCCTCTCTCTAGTGTGCTAAACTGGCAAGGCAGGTTCTTGTGCCTGTATGCACTAAGAACCAAGTCATCTATCAAATGGAAGGTAGAAGTGCTCAGCTGTGAGATGCTGCTGTAAAATAAAATGCCTCATTTTAAAATCCTTTTTTTTGTTTTTCACCTTCTATTAGATATTTCCAGAGAGTCTGTAGGGTACACTGGCATTTAGTACAGTGATTTTCAGCAGGTTTAGAGTTTTTATAAAAGGACTGTGGATGGGATTCGTCCCTTTAAAAGTAGGCCTGCGCAGTGAAAGTGTCTAGTCACCTTAACTTGCCTTTGAAATCAAAGGTGAGGAACACTTTTAAGGGTAGTGTATCTGACCTATTTCAGCTGTCCACTTTGAGGTGAGATGAATTGCCCTGTGGGGCCTATTTCTGCTGTTAACCGTAGCAGGAGCTCAGGGCATTTAGCCCTACTGTAGGTATTTCCACTGCAGGAGTCTCAGGTTAGCTGAGGTGCATTTCAGCCTTCTTTTTCCTTCATTGGACTCCTTCCTTGGGGAAAACAGCATATTTCCCTGCTTCCAGAAGGGATCTCCAGCCAGAAGGGGTACGTGACATGTCCCAGGCCACCCAGAGTGCTGCAGGCAGACAGGAGTGTTAGCTGGTGGCCGTCCATGGGCAGAGCAATGGCCTTGGGCAGCAGGTAGGAAAATGAGAAGGTAGATGGGGTATTTTAACTTTTTCTTGTAATTATAAATCACCTCCTCATTGTTGTGTGTGTGATGGAGTGTTGGGCTCCCCACACACACACACCAAACACTTCGCGCTGTCAACACCGTGCTGCTCCAATCCCACCTTCTCCCAGTTTTGTCTCAGGGAGAGGAGGTGCCAGTTGTGGGTGAGGTGAGAAGGAGGAACAGACCCCAGGCCTGGGTTTGGAACTTGCTCTCAAACATCTCTGTATATGTTCCTCTCTGTCTCCCCTTCCTCTCCCTCATTTGCTGGGTGCTTGTAACTGCACCCTGTGTTTACGTGTGAGCAAATGTGCAATTTTATTCCTGCATCTATAGAGTTAGCTAAGTCTGTATCCCAGACTCTCTATTCTTTCTCCACGTATCCTTGCCTTATGGAAGACGTGCCCACCATCCCACTGAAAGCAACACAGAGCTTTTTCTCCTTTTCACTGTTACTAATTTGCCCTGAAGACCCAAACCCTAAAGATCAGTCAGGGTATGGTGACCTTCACAATCTAACAGTCAGTGGGGTCATTCTCCTTTTGAGCTTGTCCTCTTATCCTTTGGTCTTTTTGTCAGAAAAATAAAAATCTAGTGATTAGGTCTCAGCTCTCCACCCTCTGTTTGAGAGCCCTAAGGGAGACAGAGGTGGGCACAAGGTTTTGCATTAGTAACATACTTCATGCCCTCCTCCAAAATGGGCATTGCTGAAGGATTCTGGAGCCCTCTGAACACACAAGTCAGTACTTAAATATACTAATGATAAAAAAAATAGTGTGATTGTTCAGGTCAGAATCACTTACCAGTCAAATCCAGGAGTTTCTTCCTTTGATATGTGTCCACTGTGGGTAAAACTCTTCCCTCTGCTTTTCCCAGCCAGATGAAGAAGTAGTTTTCCTGCACAATAATCTGCCTGCTTTGGTCTTATAAGGGTAGGCAGGGTCCTATCCTTCTAGCTGGCTCCATAATATGGTCTGCTTCCGTATGAAATCATGCTAAGGCTGAGCCAGTGGTAACATAAATAAAATCAGGCTTGTATCTTGGTTACCACAGGAAAATTTCTAGTTATTTCACTGAACAAAAGGGGGAAAATGAAAGCTCTATCTTATTTGTAATTCAGGACTAGCACCCTAAAAGATGTACTCTGTCTGGAGCTCCCTTTTCTATTCTCCTCCACAGACCAAATCAAAATAGGAAATTTTACCTGTATGCAATAGCTAGCTTTTTTTAAATCAGTGGGTTAGAACTATAGAGCTATGGTGGGCTCTGATTTCCAGTCCTGTTCATCTACTGAACAAGTGCAACAATTGTGGGCAGTTTGTCTCTTAATGTTTTTCTAACAGGTTTTCTTTTTCCTTTACTGGAATTTATATTTTAAAATAGTGATTATTTTAAGAACTGAGATCAGAGAATCCACTAACATAGTTGTGAAAGGTCTGCTTGCATGAGACCTACATTTTTTACTGCCTTTTACATCCATAAATATTCTCTGCTTATTTGGCCATGAAATACTTTGTGGTGGATATTGATCATAGCCTCTTGGTAAGATTTTTGATACAAGTTAAGCTTCATTATTGTTTGAAAGAATGAGAAAGGTAATGTGCGTATAATAGCAAATACACATGTGAATAATTAATATGCCTATGACCAAAGCAAAGTTCCAAATTTCATCTGGAGTAAGAAGATCTCCTTGCAATCATGTGGCCTTTCTAATAAAATTAAAGCCAAGGCCATTAACGTGCTAGAGAATATTCCTCTAATGCCCATTATAGTTTGCTTTTCCAAAAATAATTTTGTCCAGCATTGAATACCAGCTCCCAAAATCTTTACCATTTTTTAACCCTCAAAAAAGTCCTTATGATTTTGAAAGCATGATGAGTTTCTTGCTCTGTCCTTCAAAGAAGAGCCAAAGCAGAATATTTTAGAACAGTATTTTGCCTCAGTTTTTCTGCTGTTTTCTTTGTTAGCAGTCATTTGCAAATCTGCAGCTGACTGTTAAAGCATAGTAAAATAATCATTCAAAAGAGTCCATATCACATATTGGAATTGGGTTATGTTACTTTGCTATTTGCCTCCTTGCAGGTGATTGCAGATGAACCCTGGGATTTCTTTTGTGTTTTTGCTGTTTTTTTTAACTGGAATATATGCAATGTAGAAGCTCTAAATAGGTGTCTGTTCCAGGGACATTCCAAAGAGATGTTTTTAATATCCATTTAAATATTTAAGTACAGAGTGCAAGAAAGCAGGTCACTGGAATAATATTTTGTGTATACCTGAATACATTTTAAATGCCTCCTCTATAAGAACCAGCTCAAGGTTTCTCAAGTACGTAGCTTAGCTGTTTTGCGGATGGGTGCCAAGGCTCATTTTAAGAAGGCAAAAAATGAAGTGAACCTGCTATAGAGAACCCAGGGACTGATGTGCTGTTCTTGAAGGATGAGAAATGGTAGCTGCAGAAGTGGGCTGTGCCTCCCATGGCATCTGTATTTTGAAGTTAAAAGCATATGGAGAAGCTCACAGAATCATTTAGGTTGGAAAAGACCTCTAAGATCATCAGTTACAAAGATATGAAGCTACTGTGAGTTTTGAGTAGGAATGCACAGAAAACACCTTTAAAAGTCAGTACTACTTTTTTATTATTTAATTATTATTTTCAATTTATGACATTGATGCCTTGTAGATGTAACCTTCCTAAACCCAGAGCTGTAATTTCTTGCATGCTTATATTTTTACTGAGTTAATTCCTCAGGCTGCACAAAAGAGTCTATGCAGTGAAAACATAGATGCTTGATGACGCAAAAGACAAGAAAGGAGCCGGCTAATCAATTAGTCAAATTGACATTGGCCTTCCCAATAGCATCCTGGCAGATTGTGCTTTCATGAAGCCAGACATAAACAGCATGGCAAGCTCAAAAATATAACCCATCTTGGTGCCAAATATGGACCTTGAGGCTACTGATGCATGCAAAATCATTTGTTTAACTACTGGCTGACACATTTCTAATGAGACAGACAGTAAGTCACTGTAAACTGAATGTGGTTTTGCCTTCAGTGGCTCAACATTTGCTGACACCTAGAGAGCAGAAAAAACCCTGTGGTCATCTTTCATTGAATTTGGCATTTAGGATTTTATCTAGATACTCACATAAAATTTACTTAGCCCATTTGTTTACCATCACAATTTTAGTTTCTGGATTGATAGTATAACTTGCATAGTGCTGCTAGCTATTTGCCCTCAAGCGTACCCTCCCAGGTGTGGCTGCAGTTCGGGAAGATACATATAAGCTAGTTTTAAACCATCTATCTCAGGTGCTGATTACACTATCTCTTGAGTAGCTTGAATTCAGCATGAACTGTTCCTTTATTCTCTCCAGCTCCTAACAGAATCCTGCTGCATCTGCCCTGTGAGCAGCACCTGAGCTCGCTAAGTCACAACCACTTGAAATATCAAAATGGTTGCAGTCGCACCTACATCCAGGCAATTGTGATGTAGATACACCCAAAAAGAGATCCGTGTCTCAGATAGGAGTAAAAAGAGTTGATCAGCATACGAGGCTTCTTTGTGAGAGAGAAGTCTTAGTAAAGTGTGTGCATGTGATGAGAAAAATGCTTAAATGAATATTTGTTGATTTATTGTTCAGTATTTATGTTGCAATAACTCCAGGATGGGCTTCCATCATGCTGCATGGTGCACAAAACTGTAAATCATGTCAGCCTCTTCCTCCAGAAGTTTTCAAACTTAAAAAGCTGAAATCACAGAGTACTATTTCTGGTGGGATACATGCACCTCTGGTGAAGGCACTCTGCCAGACTTCTGTGAGATATGTAAATATATGCCAGGTGCTACACAAGTGTGTCGATCTGAGAGCTGCTTTTCTCAGTAAATTGAGCACAGAAAGTTGGAGTATTAAGTTGTACGTTGGTTTTGTCATGTTAAGTTCTTTTTCCAGAGAAGAAGAAAAGGCTCGTCTGTCACACTGCAGATGGAAATTCATGTGTCTTTGCCCATTTCTCTCCTGACAAGGGAATAAGACACTCCTTTAATTCAAAGCCTTCAGACCACCGAGAAGCATGGCGAAAGTGTTAGCTTCATTCTAGTTGAATAGTGCAGGCATAACAGTAATAATTAAGGCAACACATTTCTGGCTCTCCATTCCTCTGATAGGGGACATGAAGGATGACCAGACAAATTGTTGCCACTTGGAAAAAATCCAGTGAGAGGATTTCCAAGTAGTCATGAGATGCTTCAGTAGCACATGCTGCTAGATCCTTACATGAGATATTACAGACTGATGGCTGGGCCACAGTAGCAAACTGTAGTACATAAAACACTGAGCTAGTGAGTCAAAAAATGCAGGAGAAAAAATATTGGCATATTGCTTAGTGAATGAAAGAATTGTAATGCTCCCATCAAAAACTGCTGTTTGTTCTTTCAGATCCAGCAAATTCAGCTCCATCTATTCTAGATGGGTTTGACCACCGTAAAGCCATGGCAGGACAGCGAGTGGAGCTGCCTTGCAAAGCATCAGGGCACCCCACACCAAAGTATCGTTGGCTGAAAGACAATGTTCCCTGGGAGCCTGACAGCAGATTTCGGCAGACAGTTACAGGTCTGCTGATCGAGAACACACGTCCCTCGGACTCAGGCAACTACATCTGCGAGGTGTGGAACAACTATGGGACTGCTGAGATGATAGGACGACTGTATGTAAAACGTAAGTCTTAGACCGAGTTAAGCTCTCGGGCCACTTCCCGCATGGGTGTTTGCATCGGGCAAGATGTAGCTGTATCTTGAGGTACCTACCGTTTTGTTACTTCACCTTAGCAATGCTTAAACTCTTAAAATTGTGGAACAATAGAAAGTAAGCTCTGCAGAGATGAGTTCGTTGGACAATTGAGAGATCACAAGTGCAAATAGATACAATTTATAATGTAGCTATATAATTTATCACATGGAGGATATGTAATTTAGAAGCTTGAATTGGATGCTTAAAAAGAAATTGCAAATGTTCTCATGAATAAAGCTGCCAAACTCTCATTGCCATGACTCATGTTGTTCAGTAATATTGAATACTCGTACCTCCTCTTAGTTGAGTATTCATGTATGAATATTCTGAATGTTTCACAAATTCCACAAAGATAATTATTACTCAGAAGCACTGAACTGGAAAAGTGTTATTCTTCTGTTGTTAAAAAAAAATTATTTCCTGGAATAGAAATAATGTTTTGTGAACTAACATTTCCACCTATACAGCATGACTAGCAAACTGAAAAGGGAGAAGTTTGTGAACAGTTCAGGCCATAAAAATGTCTTCACAAATAATTACACATAATGTATTTGGGCAAAATAAAACCAAGATCAGAGATCAGTAATTCATTAATTATAACAGAGGAGCTTTGCTTCTAAATGTATTCATAAAAATTAGTTTAATTCAGTCCACGTTGCATGATACAAAGTCAAAACTTCTACAGACATGATATAATGGTATCGCTATTGATACCGAAAGTACTCCCAGTGCCTGGTGATAACATTTTACTTGTGGACTCAGTGGTCAAACAGCCAGCAGATATCTTCTGGATCAGGAAGCAACAGCCGGGCAAAGGAGTTTTACCCTCCTCTGCAATGGAGGATGTGGGTCACTTTCTTGCATCATCACGGCTCTGAGATGTTGGTGGTGCACTTGAATGTGTCTATTTTGTTTAATGTGTCCTCAGCAGTTTTGAGCATTTGTGGTCTTTTGGATAGGAAATATGGAGGTGTTCAGTGACTTGTAACATGCATGTGAGCACGGATTAACTGTTGCTCTGGACCATTGCAGAGGAAAGGTCTGTTACATACATATCTGTGATGCAGAATGACTGGGGCCACTGACCTGCGTGTTTTTTTCCAGGCCTCTGTTGCCAGTGGGCCACTAAAGATTTATTCCATACATGTGTTATAAAATGTTCTGTAAAATGAGCTGAGGACATTTTTATGTATAAACATGTGTATACATGTGTGCGTATGCATGTATGCAAGCTGGTAAAAAAATAAATAGGTTGGTATGTATTTAGTATCAGCAATGGTATTGCTGTTGATAGTAGCCCCTTATCTTTTTTAGGAAGTCAAATCAAAATATGCATGAGATGGGAAAAATAAGGATGAGATGAGATCTGCATTCAGTAATGCTGGTCACTGTTAAGTGGCAGGATAAAGATTGTTACCCCTATATTTACGTTTATGACTTTTTTACAACACTGTTCATCATCTTTTTTTTACAATATAAAACTTGCATTACCTATGTCCTACTATTTTTTAAGGCTGATTTGAAGATACTGTAGTGTACCGAAACACTTACATGTGGACAGATCCTACAGATGTCTATGTGTGCACCTATATTATCATTTCAGTGTGGATCTTCCACTCTTAAAAAGCTAATCTTCTGGTTATTGACATTTACTGCACTTGTTCACATCAGGGACTGGTTTTGTAATATGTGAACTAGGTTCCTTTTGCAGGAAATTAAACCAGAATATGAGCTTCAGGAATGTGTCTAATTCATCAGTTCAAATGTCCACACTCAACTAATCTGAAGTAATGTCCTATCCTCCCGAAACATGCATAGTGCCATTGTTAAGCCCTCAGTACCAATGGTGTTACTCAGTATATCTGCTCCTACTGCTCATTTAGGCAGGGTCTAGAGGTTTATATCACATGTTAAGTAGGTTATCCCTATAGATCTATGTTTTGTGTCATGGATGTTGGTGGCCAAAACTCTTGTTTAGAGCAAAAGCAATCCTCTACTATTTGTTTGTGGTTTGGGTTTGTTTTTTTGGTTTTTTTTCTGCCCAGAAGGATATGGCAGATATGTTCTCCTTAACTGAGAATTAATTTGTTACTTGCACATAAATGCACGTGCATACTTAATGTTTTCTATTTCCTTTTCCCTATCCTTTATTTTGATTTAAATCTTCAGAACCACTCAAAGCCACGATAAGCCCACGGAAAGTAAAAAGCAGTGTTGGTAGTCAAGTGTCATTGTCCTGCAGTGTGACAGGAACTGAGGACCAGGAGCTCTCCTGGTATCGTAATGGTGAAATCATCAACCCTGGTAACAATGTCCGGATCACTGGCGTCAACCGGGAGAACCTTATTATGGATGGGATGGCCAAGAGTGATGGTGGAGCTTACCAGTGCTTCGTGCGCAAGGACAAGATGTCTGCTCAAGATTATGTTCAGGTGGTGCTAGAAGGTCAGTCACTACCTGTTTAGCAATTCTGGTCTCTGTAATATACATGTCATCTTTGGTGTTGTTGTAAAGTGAGGGATAGTGGACCCTAGATAGGAGAAGAGGGTAGTCAGGAACTGTCAGTGGGGTTTATTGTGCCCCACTCTGAGCACAAACTAATGGAATGAAAAAATAGATTGGAAAAAAAAATCCCTCATGAGCACTCCTTCCAGTC
>NW_009260028.1:11128114-11129536 GCF_000687185.1 Egretta garzetta | reverse complement strand
TCTCTATTCAACTCCAAACATCCTTCTGGGCATGGCTTTTCTGGCTGAGTGTATTGGCTGAAGGCTTGGACATCATCTTAAATAACTGACAAAATGTTCTACATGATAATCAAGCGAGGAAAGTAATCAATTTGTACAGACCCAGTTCACTAATGAGGCTGTAGTGCAGTCGTGGCATGGACACTATTTTTAGAGTCTTTATAGAAAAAGAAGAGATTACCTGCCTGGACTGAGTTACCTCGGCAACCATCTCCCGTGACTAAGAAAGCCTAAAGAGCATATTGATAATCTATCATGGTGTCGAGAGAGTGCAGGTTATCAGAGAGCAACAGCAGGAAAGATTTCAAAGACACTCGGGTCTCACTGGGAAAATAATGTCTGCTTTCATCTCCAAAAAAAGCCTGTCACTTGAATTAAAAAAAAAAAGAGGAGGAGGGGTGGCAAAGGTACATGGTGTGCACACTCACAGATTTATTGGTCCTGTGTCAACTTTCTTTCAGGTTAAAAAAAGCTGCTTTTTATTTTTTTGTTGCTGTTGTTTTGTTTTCTGAAGGATGACAGTATCTAATACGCAGCAAAGGAAAGAAAGAGAGTCAGAGATGAAAATAAATACATAAACTTGAACTCTGTCATGATGGGACAGAAATGAAAGGGAGAGGGGGGAAGAGGAGAAAATTATGAAATCAAATCAAAGACCTCCAGGGATGCTGAGGTCTTTCAGCAGCCTAAGTGTGCAGTGCCTTATCTTTTTGACTATAGGGCAAGCAAGGGAATTTTGCAGCCCTGTTTTTAATTCCGCTGTGACTCAAGATGTTTTGTGGGGAGTCTTGTGTACATCATGTACACATTCCCTCAGTTTCCTGGGTGAGGTTGCACTGAAATTGCAGTGTAAGAATTGTGATTTCCAGGGGAGACATCATGGGTCAAGCCTCCCAAACATATGGGCAACACATAGCAGAGCGTACACAAAGAGGCAGTATATAGCATGCACAAATAGTGCATCACACGCTTTAGGAATGAGATCATGAGACTTGTCAATCCTGCCCTGACACCCTCTGTCCTGTGCGACACTGAAAGGAGTTGTCCTTAAAGGGCTTCGTGTACAAGGTGAGTCTTCAAGTGGTTTTGGCCCCTCTCTAGGTAATGATGTGCCTCTTCTTTCTGTTTCTTGCAGACACTAGTACTGTAGGAGCACTGAAGTTAGTTAGCTTACTTACCACTTGGCTCTTTAAAACCAGACAGTAGCCTACAGCACTGTTGTCCGAACTTTGGACTGGATTGCTGCCTGTGTTCTGCATGCTGCTCTTGGTGTGTGGCCTTTTGCTCCCAATTACACTGAAATTCATTCTAGATACAGATTTGCAAGTATGATTTTCAAAGGAGAACAAACATGCATCGCATGATCTCAGAAAGAACTTCCTA
>NW_009260028.1:11099644-11128076 GCF_000687185.1 Egretta garzetta | reverse complement strand
GTCCTTATTTAATCCTGCTCCCTACTTGCAATCTCAAAGTTTCTGTCTCCATCCATTCTCTTTACTCACTTGCCTGGTAGAGGCTGAGTGAAGTGTGACACAGATCACACGGGAAAGCATTTGAATGCTCTCATTTCAGAGGAATATTTATCTGTAGCACAAAATGACCACAGAAAGAAATTGGCATCACTGCAGTTACTGCCAATCTGTATTCAGAAAAGCTTAATTTAATACTTTTCTAAATGTGGTATTGTGGGTCAGGACTAAACTGCATTGGCACAGCAGTGTCAAATTAGTCTATGGAAGTTATGCCTGGCTTTTGCCAACAGGACTCATCTTTAGCTCTCCAAGGAGAGCTTCTCCAATCTACCAGGAGAAGAAAAATTCCAAATGTGTTGAGGTTTTGCGGTATGTCTTTTGTGACAAACTGTGTATGGCTTTAACATTTTTCTGCAAGAACCTGGCAAGTCATATAGCTGTGCAGAGCCCTGGTCCATCTATTCAAGCGCTTTTCCTTCAGCAGAGTCAGTACCAGGCTTCTCAGAAGATGAAAAAGAAACCTGCAGTAAGCAAGGGATCATTTAAGTACTCTACTACCAAAATTTGTTTCCCTCTCTCAATAATTAGAGTTACATCCTGGAACACAATTGTTTGCATTGCTTCTAAAAAAGATCTTGGCTCATGCGATAGGCTCTGGGACAGAGGGAACAAGCTTTTTCACCATATAAGTACTATTCTCCTGCTTTTCTTTCCCTTGACAGATGGAACTCCCAAAATAATTTCTGCATTCAGTGAGAAAGTGGTGAGTCCGGGAGAGCCAGTCTCCCTTATGTGCAACGTGAAGGGGACTCCCCTGCCTACGATCACTTGGACGCTGGATGAAGAACCCATTGTGAAGGATGGCAGTCATCGTATCAGCCAGATCATCACCTCCGAAGGCAACGTGGTCAGTTACCTGAATATCTCTAACACTCAGGTCCGAGATGGTGGAGTTTATCGCTGTACTGCCAACAACTCTGCTGGAGTCGTCCTGTACCAGGCTCGAATAAACGTAAGAGGTGCTTGTCAAATCAGCTCCTCAAAAAAACACACATAACTCATTGTAGTGGAGAAGATTGTTGCATGTGATGAAATGAGTCTTGGAATGCCAAAACCAACTTACTGTTTTTCCTCTCCTTTTCTTCCTCGCTCTCTTTTCCCACCCTGCCTCTCCAGCCCCATCTAGAAAGTGTATGGTATGGTTACATGTTGGAAGAACCCTTTGGCTTGTGTTCTATAGACTATTTTTCCTATACTCATCTCTATTAGTTCACAGTTTCTTTACTTTAGTCCTGCTGTGCATGGGTTTTTTTTCTTTTCCTTCCCTCCTTTACTTGTTCAACATTCATTGTAATTATTCATATATACAGTACTTTAGCTTGCATTTCTAGCTCTACATGGCATAATAACCATCCTCATGGTATTATACTTTATACACATCAAAAAAGGAAAAAACTAACTTTGCCAGTGTTCTTGTGTGTAGCCAGGATTCTAGCTTTGTATGAGTTTTAGTATTTCACATTAATTAAATCATTCTCAGCCTTTTAATTTGTAATGCAGCAAAGATTTTATCAGGCAAGTGTTGGATAATGCAAACATATACCCTCACATAATTAGTATGTATGCTGCAGGGTGAGGAAAAACTAGAGCATATAAAGATTAAGGAAACTACTTAAGTAGCTCTTAAAAGCAAAGACTGTCAAATGCTAAGAAGTGTGTGAGCTGCATCTGTAAATGTCGTTAACATTTGTATATTCAGAAAAATTGTATGCATGTTTCCTGAAGCAAATGTGCCTGTAAATCGTTTTCAAGAGTTTCTTTTACCTTCCTAGGGCCAGCAAGCATTCGACCAATGAAGAACATCACAGCAATAGCTGGACGGGACACCTACATCCACTGCCGTGTGATCGGCTACCCGTACTACTCCATCAAGTGGTACAAGAATTCTAACCTCCTACCGTTTAACCATCGCCAAGTGGCATTCGAGAACAACGGGACACTGAAGCTTTCAGATGTGCAGAAGGAAGTAGATGAGGGTGAATACACGTGCAACGTCCTCGTTCAACCCCAGCTGTCCACGAGCCAGAGTGTGCATGTGACAGTAAAAGGTGAGGACAACTCGGAAAACCAGAGCCAAGCTAATGGCTGAGTCTTTTATAGAAACACAGAATTGCGCGCATAGGATTGTGCTGGCAGTTAGATAATGAGCACTTAAGAAGGTTAATCCAGATTTGTGTTTATTTTTAATGATGACATAGATGCTAATCAGTCCCTGTGTCTCGTTCTCTCTTGACTTTTAACCTCCTTCATTCAACTAGCAAAGTCCTGTCTTTCTAAGTAGAAGCAGTAGAAGAATTGCTAAACAAGGCTTCTACAAGCAGTTTTCACTACAATAACTAAGGCAGTAGATGAATGTTTTGTCACCTGAGTTTCACTGGTGACTCTTTCTCTGCTGGATGACAGAATTCACATTTTCATTAGCCAGTGACTTTTCTAGCTTTTAAAAAATAAGATGAGAATTTTAATGAATGCATTTCTGCCAGTAAGAAGAGACAGGAACTAAAACCATTAACCGTGCTTTCCTCTTATTAAATGTACTTTTCTGAGTGTTCAGAGGTAGCACTGTAACAAAATGTGACTTGAAATTCTAATAGGATACTTAAAATCTATTCAAATAGTCCCAAATGAGGATGTTCAGATGGACATGAAAGACTTCAGCAGTAGATGAGAATAGAAATTGTTTAGCATTGTGCTCTGACTATTCTGATATTGGCAATGTTAAGACCTATTCACGTGGACACAAAATACAGAAAATCTGATAGCAGCACCTAGTTTTGAGCAATGAGGCCACTAAATAGTGCACTTCATGTGAACCTGTAGGAAGAATTGAGGGGTAATTTCACTGTTTCTGAAGTTCTTAGAAATTTTTCCTGGGCATTTTTTAGAGGGGGAGAGGAGAGAAAGCAAGGAAGGTTGATTTCTATATCTGTTCTCAGGTAAGATTCAGAGGAGAGCACCAAGGTAAAATGACTTTGTTACAGACATCTGATCTTTTAACTCCATTCTGTTCTATTTGTTTAGCCCTTTCTTATTTTCAGTCTGGAGTGATGTAATTGCTAATTATTTCAAGAGGTTAGGGGATTAGCTTTAAGCCACTAGCAATTTGGACTCTGAAAGGCATGACATCTCATACAGCTGAGACCATCAGGGGCACTGGTCACACGCTGTGGCATAAGAAGCTAATTTCACCATTTCTTTTCATGTATGTGGTAGGTTGCTTGACGTTACAGTAAGATCTCAGATCTAATGATGCAGTTTGGATCTGAATGCCAAATTACTAATTGTGTTGCTGCTGCACTGACAGTTCACCATGGTGCAATGTTACCTCTTAAATGGGACTATTCTTCAAATGACTATCAAATTGAACATAGCCAGACAAAACAAATCCAGCAGTCTATCTTTACCGCTCAGGCATTTAAATCATGCTAGCTGATACCTCAGGTGCAATGCTGTTTTTTATTCCATTAGGTTACAATTTCAAACTTGGCAATTCCTCCCCCAGAAAGCAGATTTCCAGCTCTATCAATTTTGATTCAACTCTAGCTTTCGTCAGTGATTTAACTTCCTTGAAGTTATTCGACTGTATTTCTGGATATTCAGCTGCCGGGGCCATTGGCTGGTCAGAAATCTCAAACAGTGACCGCTTGTGCTCTGAATAACTTGCATAAGCATGCGGCACATTCGAAGAGTGCGGGTGGGCTGAGCTGCCCTGCACCTGTGATGCAGCCTCATCCTCCATGTGCTCCGTAAGGCAGATGGATCGGAGCAGCGCAAGGCGCAGTGTGGAAAGCCCTCCATACCACATACAAAGCAGACGTGTCGGTGTGGCTCATACTTATTGATCTGGAATTGCCAAAGTCGGCTGCAAAGTGCCCTAGCTACTTCAGCATGCCCTGGCCTTGACAAGACATTGTTATTTAAAAAATAAGGTTAATGTCCTGCCCTCATGCTAAGCCTGAAATGTCAAAGGTGAGCTTTGTATGTCAGACCTGAACAATTCTCAAAGTTCTGCGGTTGTAGCTGGAGGGCAGCATTGCCACAGTGGTTTTTTTAGATGGCTATGTACTGTTTTCTTCTGTAACTACATAGTGATTTTATCTAACATATTAGCAGAGAGTCAAAAGTGGCCCATTGCTTCAAAATATTAATGGTTTTGCTGTCTTCTCGTCTTACAGATTCCAAAGTTAATGTGAGGAGTTTTCAGGCACTTATGTTTGATTCCAAGAAATACAAAATATGGCCCAGCTTGCATACTGGACGTTTAAAGTACTCTGAAATATGACATTGCAAAGGGGGTTAATATCAGTGCCTGAACCTCCTCATTTATAGTTCAGCTTCTCATACCATCAGTATACTTATTTCTTCTCCTGAGAAAGAGAGGGACAATTATTGCCCATCCTCCATGTTGTGGGTCCTTTGGTTTGTTCTCATTTCTGCTACAAGCTTCCTGGATGACCTCAAACCAGTCACCTGAAGGGTGATTCAGAATAGATGATACTTAATGAGCTGCTACTTGGTATTTTGTTTCCTCCATGTTCTGTTCTGAAGCCATAATTATCAATTTCCTCATGAGCTTTTCTGAGATTATAATCTCTGTGGTATCAAAATGTTTCAGAAACAATGCTTTCATTTTCAAAACCCACCTGGATGGTCAGGAGCGCTTTGGCAAATGGCAACTAAAGCACAGACTGAACTTAAAAGTATCCACAAAATTTTGTACGTTCAATTTCAGAAGCCTACAGCTTGATTTTTTTTTTCCAGTTCACCTGCTGTTACATAGCATTTGTATGTTTGAAGCTCTGGAAGTTGCTTCTGAGAGTTCTTTTTCCTTCTTCATATCAGTCAGATCACCCAGCTTAGAAACGCCCTGGGAAAGACAGATTTAAGTAATTTAATTAGCATCATCTGAGAGATCTGCGGCAAAGGTGAAATACCGAATTTGACTCTACAGTGCAGCATTTATCTGCGTTATGCATACAACTGGCCTTTCTTGTCTGCGGTCCTCTACCACATTTACTGCCCACTTTCCAAACTCTCCAGTACATGAAGCATCCTCGTTCTGTCTTGGATGAGGGCTTGCTAAAAGCGGCATCCAAATAAAGATACACAACAGCATGAGCATGTAATTAAATACAAAAGAGCTGCCGGGTCTGTAAAGCACTTTGAGATTTACAAACATCCAAATGAAAGCAAAATCTTGAGGATGCTCTTCAGAAATCACTACAAGATCTCAGATAAGAGAACAGAAAGTTTCTTGACAATAACTTCAATACTAAATCCTGGATGCCAGAGAACCCAAGAGTGGGGCTTATAGAGCTTTGCTGTGCATCCTCCCACCTGGCAGGCTGTCAGGAAGCCAAAAGCTTGTGAGATGGGCACTTATGTGCTATTTGACCTTAGGCCAGCTGCTTCTTTGCATTGCTGATCAGAAGAATCAATTAGATGCCACGTGAAATCAGTCTTCCCATTTTTTAGGAATAACTGTTGCCCTTGTCTGCATAGCCACCTACCCCAGAGGTCTGCAGACTCCAAATAATTCGACATGCCACCCCCCACCACATCCTTTGCCTGTCCCTTGTCTCTGTCCCAAAATCTGGATCTTGGAAGCTAGCATTCCCGTAAGCTGGCTGTTGGGAGCTGAGTGGATAAGCTGGCAGGAATATATGCAGGTTTCTGCTTGGCAGACATAGCTCTGCTGGAACTGTGCCCGAGTCCTAAGGCAGCTTTTTGGAAATCAAACCATCTTGGCATTATTTTTTTATATTTAGACAAATGAATTGGCCAGGTCTAAGTTCTGACAAAAAGCCATGAAAACTACCCACCCTGTAATACATTATCTAACTGGGGGGTGGATGGGTGGGGAGAGACTACGACTGTACTTACATACTTAATTTCTGGTATTTTATACCTGTTGACCACTTGCTTTTGCAACTGTAATAATATCCTTTCAACACACTTTGCTTTGGCCTGTGTTAAATGCAATTTTCTTTTTAGCTTTTTTGTAAAGTAAACCGAACCCCTTTTCCTTCCCCTCCTGCAAACTGGAAACAGTAGTTACCAACATCCTCAGAAGTAATCTTTGAGATTAGCCTTGCTAAGGATACTGCATAGGTTCTTACCAAGAACAGAATCATAATTAGCAGTGCTAGTTTCTTACTCTGCGTTTGGCCCGGCTCTAGTGGTTTGCCAGTGGGGTTCATGCTGATGGCAGAGGACTATTGAAGTCAAACACCCTAAGGAGGAGAATATTCTGTAGAAGATGTAGGGTTTTAAGTTCATTCCTCCTAAGTATGACTTGTCCTCCTCAATCTTCTCCAGCTCATCCTTGCCCAAGTCCTGGCTCTTCTGCTCTGGATTCCAAAACCAGTCTGTCCTCCCTGTCTTTCCCATCTCAGTCCTCATTTACTCAGCACCTTGTTGTTATGACTCAAAACTAGTCTTCCCCTTCAGAGTTCCCGACCTTCCTCCCAACCTCCAGTTACAGTCCTCTCTTTCTGCCAGTCTTCATTTTCTCCATCTCCACTGGGTTTCACTCTGCCTGCCCTTCATGTGGGTCTTTGTTCACTGTCAGTGCTGTACCTCACCCCACTGCTTTTTTGTGCCAGCCTCTCATCCCCAGCCAGTTTCCCAACTTCACTTTACCAACCTCCATCACCTCTGCAATCCCACCACAAGACTGCTCCCAACTTCTGACTTCCCCCCACTGCCCCTAAATCCAATTCTATAATTCTTTTGTTATCCTGGACACCGCTTTGAGCTTCTGCTCCATCACTTGGTGCTGCTGTCTGCATGCCCAGCAATGCAGGCTGGTTCCCCACTCTGGTCCCTTGGCCCCACATCTTCTTTCTCTCTCTCTCTATCAAAATAACTTTTTTTCATGCTTCCTGGGCCCAGCCTGAGCAGCTGTATGAGTAGCAGAGAGACAAATCTGTCTGCTTTGATTTCTGACATCTCACCAAACTGTACCTGCCCTGCGTGGCTGGAACCGACTCAGCCGCTGAAGGTAGTGCTAGGATGTGTTCAGTGCAGCTCAAACCCTGGGAGCTCTCAGCTGTTAGTCACTGGAAAATGTCTTCTCAGGATGCGATGACTGTGGGGGTTTTGTCTATTTACTTGTTTTCACTCAGACTGCAAAATTTGGGTATCCTTGTGATGACTTTGCACAGAGGCAGCAAGAATACCTGATGCTAGTGCCATCACCTGCTGAAACTTAAACCCATGCTGCTAACCAAGGGGCAAGTGGGACTTCTCAGATCCTCACAGTGCCTTTTTTTCTTTTGCTTTTACGGTAGGATCAATATGTACTGCATCCCTATTTTTCCACCCTCCCGCCTTCTTCTTGGAAATGGCCAAACGGTTGTAGCTGAAACTTTCCAGCTGAAATGACTCAGCCTGAGGCAGACACCTGGCCTGGAAAATTACTATCCAAACAAAAGTCAAATTGCAAGCAAATGAAAAGAGTCTTATAATGAGAAGTGTTGGCAAACACAGAAAGAGGTTATATTACCCACCCCATCTGTAAGTTTCATATTTCTGTTGAAAAACAACCCTTCAGGTGGTAAGATGGTTAAATAATAATAGCAGCACCTCCTCTACAGCATTTTAGTAGATCTCAAAGCATTTTAAAAACAGGAGTGAGTCATTATCTCCATTTTTTTATTATGTAATTTATAGTAATAGTTTTCTCAGCTCCAGTAAAAACCATCAGTAGTAAGCGATGATTTTCTTTTCATCAGTCTCATGGGACGCGCTTCTCATGTAAACAGCCTGCTGCTATTCACACTTCTTCGACAGAAATTAATTGAAAAAGAAGCCCCTGAGAGGGAAGGGTGCAGCATCATTAAAATAAAAAGTGCAGTGTTTAAAAGGACTGTTTCTGATCTTGCAGAGCTTACATATCTCATTGATTTAGAAGGCTTCTCTTTGCCTTATGCCAAAGTGATAGCACTTCACCTGTTGTGAACCACGTAAAAGAATTGTACCAGCCTGTTTCTTTTTAGAAAACAAGCAAACCAAACAGGGGGTATTTCTAAATAACTTCATGTTGCAACTATTTGAATAGATTCTTCTCACCTCCCCTGGGAGGTATCTAGCTTTTTCTAATATATAAAATTTTATTGGTGGATTTGTATTGCAGATCAGTTCGGGGAAGGCTGGTTTAGATACTGAAAAATATGTGGGCACAAAAGGGAAAAAACATCTGGGGAAATCTTTCAAGGGTGCTTGGGACGATGGTGCATGCTGTCATCAAACAAACTTCTAGTTTATGTGTGCTTCAGCCTGTGGCATGGATTATGACAAGTGGGAATTCAGTTTCATGCATGTATCTAAGATGTAACTTCTTACCTGTCCTACTGACTGAACCTTGTCAGTAATTTGAGTCAGAAAAAACTTCTGGCCTTGACGTCCTTCAGATACTTCTTTCATTGTATCATTTTCTGCCTTTCTTTCACTCTCCCATGCAATATCTTTTTGGATCCCTCCATGCTTGTTGCAACTTCTTCAGGAAGAGATATTCAAATCTCTCAAAGTGACTGGAGTTGTTATATGCAGGAATCACACAAGGGCCATGTGGTGAAAATGGATGAGAATGTCCAGTCATGCAAAAGATCCTGCAAAAGTCCATTTATGAGTCATTCTTCAGGTCACATAATGGGCTTGGGGACTTCATACAGTGGGCAAGCAGCGGCAGCAGTCTCATTTAAGGGAATGTGCACTTTGGTAGTGATATCTCCCATCGGAGAACCCCAGCATCTAACCCATAGAAATACCTGAAGAAAAGACTAAAACAGGCTGGTATTCAATATGGAAGACTTGACAAGTCTGTGTAAATTTTTTTGCCATTCAACATAAAACAGCTCAAGCTTAGGCTTGCATTAAAATAGCTGACTTAGGTTCTTTAAAAGCTCACAAGTGTCATGTGGGTGCTGCAGTTAAGTGTCTTATTTTGTAGCAGTACACTTCTGATATACTATATTCCTAATGACTTCACCTCTGATGCTGCAGAAAATAGTCACCCAAAGATTTATGTTAAAGTTGCTTCATTACTGTCCTAGTCTTCATGATAAAGAATTAGGATGTATAAAACTTTTCATTTAAATAGAAAATAAAATTCACTGGGTTTGTGCACAGTCTATAATACAGTGTATAATACATAGCATGCAAACAAAAAGACGGTATCAACCCTGTGGAAACAGAAGGATGATCTAAAATCAACTGCTTATGTACAGTCCTGGGATAAAGGTGGAAGGGAAGCTAGTGTGAAATCAGTCAAACTACTCACAGGAATGATTTTCAGAGCCAGAGATCATTCTGTTAAAGTCCTCACTCACCTAAATCCAGAACTTTTGGCTCTAGTGATTTAGTTGGTTTCAACAACTTTTCACAGTGTTACCTGAGGACAAAGATCACTTCAGATCATGTAGGGGCTAAACAAGAGCAATAGCTCTGGACCAGGTTCGAAAAGCACAGTAAAAATAACTAGCGAGTGCTTCTGGATACCTAGCCTACAAGTGAGGATTTTTATCAGGCAGCACATTAACAGTAAAGGTAACCACTTGTTGTGTTAATATACTCTTGCAGCTGCTATCTTATCTTCAAATCAAGAAGGTTTTTCTCTTTGAAAAAATAAAGAGCAAATGCATCCCCTTGGGCAGGGCACTGAGCTTCCCACTATCCTAAGTTTGGAGGGTCCTTCATATGATAAGGGCATGCACTTTTCCCCTCGCAATGGAGGCTGAAAGGAGGTGGTT
The DNA here is from genome assembly GCF_000687185.1 of Egretta garzetta. NCBI lineage: Eukaryota > Metazoa > Chordata > Aves > Pelecaniformes > Ardeidae > Egretta > Egretta garzetta. The sequence continues at coordinate 11,118,225 of NW_009260028.1, read as the reverse complement.
CAATGTGTGGATGAGATATGACATAAAAGCACTCTTGATTTCTACACAACATTTTAGATCCTCTCTTATTTTGGAGGAGCTCTCAGAACAGCATCAGGGAGCCTGGGAGCCACCAGTGCTGCGCTGCAGGGAAGGGTAGCGGGGACTAAGGGGAAGTCTCTCTCATCAGCTCCCCTGGGTAATATGCACCACAGCTGTTGCTCTGCCACACTCGGCAACGGTTCCCGGTAAAATACCACAGCTTGTTGTGGTAAGATTTTTGAAGATGTTTGAATACAGGGTTAATTTTGGTAACTAATGAACCTACAAGTGGAAGGAAATGTTGTGCAACAGCAGAGGCACTAGGGGGATTAGTTTAGTTCTTTTCTTTTTTTTTCAATGCATACACTTAGAAAGGCCCGAAGAATATAATGGTATTCCCTCTTTTCAAGGCAGGATACATTAGCATACAATGAGGGAGCAGGGTATGAAGCTCGGCTCAGTAAATGCCATTAACAGATAGTTCAATGAATGACATGCCCTACTGATAAGTCTCAATACATATGAGAAAGAAGCAGAAAAATCCAGTGCTTCAGCGATTGTGTGCAATTGCTCAGACCATCACCCACAAGGGATGGAGCTGTTTAGGAGAAACAGTCGATGGCTGAGAAAACGTACAAATGACTCGACTGCGGCTAGGGTTTGTGCAGAGACAGTTTGGGCTTTTGCACTCCCATTGCAGGAAATTTAGGGTCACATGGTGGCCTTAAGAGGCTACATTGTTTTGTGGTTGTTATTTTGCATCAACCAATGGACCTGTGTTCTGAATATTCATTGCCAAAAATATTTTATATTGTGGGCACAGCTCCTGCAACAGTGTTGTTGCAAAAAAAATCCATTAAGGAATCGTTTCTAATGATAAAGCAGAGGACAACTTTCATTTTACTATGCAGAGCCACGGGAGAGGAACACCATGTTCCTAAGGCTGCTGCAGGAGGTAGGCTATCTGCAGGATACTCTGTTTCAGTGAATCATCTCAGAGGTTTCATCCAATGTAACTCCCATGGAACAGAGGACAAGAAATTAAGGATGTTCCTCTGCTAATGGAGAGCAGCATGGAAGCCCTCCTTGCCCTCTTTTACAGTAATCTCCCAGAGGTACAGAAGACCTTGCTAGGGCACAAAACCATAATTTAAATCTTGCTACATTAGCACTAATGAGGCTGGCCCATGCTCCTCTTCTTAAATAGACACTTAATTCAAGCACTCATCAATAAAGCATTCCCAAGACATTGCACTTCATTGCATGAAGCAGAGATTTTTACTCTTTTGCCCATTGCAGACAGAGGAAGAAATATCCCTTCCATGTACACAGGCACACATACAGCCCTCTCTATATATAGTTAACATGCAATATCTTTTATGTAAAGTAGCATAATTTAACAAAAAAAATCAAATACAAGATCTGAATTATGGTCAAACTAAAGCTACATACAGTGAAGGAAAATGCTTCAACACACCTTGAAATATTTTAAACACATTTTAAATACATCTGTCCAACTAACTTTTCTCTCTCAAACTTAAAGCAATATACATCCCTCTTATTTTTTTAGTGCTGTTTGGCAATGGTACAGCTTTAATTTACAAAAAAATAATCCACATGCTGGTTAATCACACTTGTATTTCCTTCTCTCAGGGATATATGTCAACTTTTTACTGCAGAGATAGATGTATGTGGCAACATTTGTATTTCAGAAATTATTTGCTTGACTTTAGGTATATTTTATTCTATGTTTTTAATAAGTGATTTTTTATGATTGTTTCCTTCAAACTAGCAGGAAGAAAATTTAGGTCACCAGGAACTGCCTTTATCAGCCCAAACTGGTAAATACTGTAGCTGAAAAATATTCTTCAATGCTTCAAAGTTATCACTAGATTATTTACTTTTTTTTAAGTACTGATTTTAGATTATGCACTGGGTTTTTAAAATAAGCTCCTTGTCAGGACGGCAAGATGCTGCAGGTTGAACATACATTATATTTTATGAAGCAGAAATCAATGTTGGTTTCCTCTGTATCTTAAAAACCTGAGTAGAGGGAAAATGTGCTGTTTATAAATATTTTAGCAAATTTCTGAAATCTTCTGCAGGTTGCTACTTAAATTTTAGAGTTCGTAAATGCAGCCTTGCAAATCAATATTTTCTGAAAAATACTTCAATGTGACCTAATGATCTTCCTCCCTGTTTTACTCTTTGGGGAGATGGAGAGTGAAGATGCACATAGTAATCTTTGAGCAATATGTTGTCTGACTTTTGATATCACTTTGTCCATGAAAGATTGGTTCAAATTTCTTACACACTCAGCAGAAAATACAGAAGCAATTTGCCACCCTGTTGTGAATTTTAGCATATGTTTCAGTAAGGATGCCTGAGACTAAGAGATGGGTTTGGGCAGAAATGCGCTAGCCAACACAGTAAGGGGGGCACTTGGCATTTAGCAGATATTTGCAGTCATCAAGGGGAAAGGTTATGTCAAAACCTTTTGACAGTCTCATTCTAAAAATTTCTCATTCCCCCTTCTATTATAATATTATTGTCAATAACTACTAAGAGAAATTTGGCCTTTTTCTGCTGACGTACAAAGAATCCAAAATATCTCCTATGAATGCGTTAGCTGCACTAAGGTAATTAGGAGAGGCAGGTCCCCAAGTGAAAAAGCGGTTAATTTCCAGCACTCAAAGTTCAAATAAACACAGTAATTTATACCGAGTTTCTTTTTTTTTTTTCCCTGCATGCCTGATCTACCAGATTTTCAAAACACAACAGGACAGGTTTTAGTGATTAGAGAGACGGCAGTCAGGGAAGGGCATTACAGCATGTGAGAAAAATGGATTGCAGCGGCACTTCTCACAACCAGGCAGTGAGCTGCTCTCAGAAGAAGTCAGGGAAAGCCTGTAAGGATGAGCTGTGGTACCCTGTGCCTGATGTTACCTCCCTGTGGCAGCTGCGCACGGTCATAACTTCTCCTTATCAAACGGCATCACAGCTATGCCAGAAACAGTGGAGTTAGTGCCCGGGTTGTGCACTGTCATGTGCATATGCACAAGCATCTGAACATGTCTTTGAATGAAACTTTTGCCCTTTGGGGGGTTTGGTACCGCTTCCTTAATGATAAACTTCCTTACTCCTGATGGAAGAGCAGCCAACACATGCAATGATCAAAAGAAATGCATTGAACTGCCATAGTAATGGTCACAAACACCTACCCCTGCATCCCAGAAATAGGACACTGGCAAAAACGCTGCCGGGGAATTCAATGGGCTGGTATACATTGCAACCGCTTTGAAGAGTTTTTTTTTTGCTTCTTTCCTCCTTCAGATCTGGGGAAAGCACAGCCTTAGATTTGCTAAAGGGAGAAAGGACAAAAGAAATGCAATTAGATAAAGCCACCAGCTCCATTTTCTTCTGAAGCTAGCTATTATACAGCAGTATAAATGTTCTGCTGTGGGTATCCTTCAATCCTTCCTGATAAAGATGTTCAAATGTACTACAAAGTTATCTCTCAGGCAAGAATAGGAAAATGCATTCCTATGTCTGTGGTACATAGGAACCTTTTCTTTTGATAAATGAGTATTTGAGTACTACTTACAAAGTTGGTTTTATAGTCTTTTCAGGAGTGATTGATAGAAACCTATCTCAGATCAGTGCCCTGGCAGTTAGAGTGCTCCCCTGAGAAGGGGAGAAGGTTTTTGTTCCTTCATCTGGGTAAACATTTGATTCTCAGTTTACCAAATTGTTAGTAAATGCTCCAACGACAACCTGGAGAAAGAGGCACCCCCATTAATTCCTGCTTTGTTTATCAAATCATACCCACTGATTCCTTTGTTTTTATTAAAAATACCTGAAAACAAAATGTTTTCTAAGAAGTGGGATTCTTCTCTATGGTAGAAAATAAGAGCATTTCTTTCATGGTTTGTGGTTCAGCCACAGAATAAGTAAAAAAAAAGAAAATAAAGAAAAAAAAAGATTTGTCAAGCAAAATATGCTTAGCAGGAATTAAATGCCAGCTTGAAAGTTTATGCCTTGTACTAGCCCGCTGTTTAGAAATCAGTTTTAACTTCATTTGCTGTCCTGAAAGTACTGTATATGCCTTTCACTTCATACCTCTACCCAACCTTATTGAGAACTGTGACTTGAAACACTAAGAAACAAGTGCCAAGAGCAGTTAGAGAAGCTTACACTCCTTTTTATCACATCCCAGAGGCAAAGCTGGAGCCTCTTCCAGGTTTATTCCATGATCCTAAACAAGGCTCTTGCACCAGAACCTGAAGGCTGCTGAATTTTCCTGGACTGTCCAGGCAATCCCACTGCTGAAGGTCCCGCTAAATCATGAGATGGCAGTGTGATTTCCTGAAGAGGTGCTCAATCTGCAGGGATCTGCCAGTGGTGTCTGCTGTCTCTGGAAGCCAGGGATTTCACTGCTTGTGATCTCTGATTACGTGCTGTGTAGTCAAGGAAAAAAGGTATTTGCCAAAGATGGGATTTTTTTTTTTTTTTAGCTGAACAGCGCTCCATGGCTGTCTAAGGTGTTGATTTTACATATTCAGCACTGCACATCTGTTCCATTATGTTATTTTCAGAAACAAAACTGTAACTGCAACAGCTCCTCTTTCCTGTTTTGTTTCAGTTCCGCCTTTTATTCAGCCTTTCGAGTTCCCGCGCTTCTCCATCGGGCAGCGGGTCTTCATTCCCTGCGTGGTGGTCTCTGGAGATTTGCCCATCACAATCACCTGGCAGAAGGACGGCAGGCCGATCCCAGCCAGCCTCGGGGTGACAATTGACAACATCGACTTCACCAGCTCCTTACGGATTTCTAATCTTTCACTGATGCACAATGGGAATTATACCTGTATAGCTAGAAATGATGCAGCAGCTGTGGAGCACCAAAGCCAACTAATCGTGAGAGGTAAGTAGATGTAATTAGTTTGAAGGGCACCAATTAAGCAGAATTCATCAGTATTTTGTAATGACATCTGTTTGACGGGAAGTATAAAGAAGAGGAAAATATGGTAATCCCTCTCTTCATAACAGAGAGCACACAGAGAGAGGAAGCACAGAAACTAATATGACTTTTCTATCGAAAAGACTTGAAACTAATCAACAACACTGGAGTGCACAGGGTGGATGGGGGAGCCACAGGACTGACTTCCTGGAAAATTCCATGAGGCACAAGCCCATTCATTGGGGTCAAGCCTTTGACATGGTATCAAATTCCTCCCTGTTATTGTTCTAGGCTGATTATCTCAATTTTTGATTTAGATCAGCCTCTCATATAACATTATGTCAGTAAAAAAGCAAAATATTGATGTTAACTTCACAGGGAAAAACTCTCCCCTGTTACCATGATGTTGTTCTTTTTCTTTTCTGTTTGCTGCGCAATTGGTATGATTCATTTGCTCATGCTGACTTCACAACATTTTGCCTTCAAATAGAGGTGAATATAGTTTCAGTAAGACCTTTTAGAGGTATTTTCCACATAAAATGTTTCCTTACCTTGCCTTCAATAGCTTTTACCTTTTAAGTCACACCTTAGCCAAGTTTCTAGAGATGAGATTATGTCTTGTGATCGATTTTCAAACTTACTCTGCAAAACTTCAACAAAACTAAATTTCTTCCTTTTCTTCCACAAAGTTTATCGGTGTTTTAAATTTTCATTTTTTAAAAATAAGACAGTTACACTCGTCCCTCTCCACCATCTCCCTCTTGCTATCAAGCGATTAGACTCCTCAGAGAAAAAGGGCACACACTGTAATACTGAGAGTGACTCTGGTCATTTCTGCCTGTTGCAGATCACTACATCTTATATCCCGTTCTGTAAGTTTACCAAGGTACTCAGGGCTTTTTACCATCTTTTTTTTCTCCCTCAAAAACTCATTTGAAGCAAAACTTTCTGAACAGTTCTTCCTTTTAAGTCCAATCTTCCCACTACCCTAGGACTACCCTTAATGGATTGTTCCCTAGTTTTCCACTTACAGAATGTGTATGCTTATTTTTTTAATGTTAGTATTACCAAAACCCAGCAGCAAATATGTCCACTGCTTTTTCACTAGTTTTGATATATTGCTTTAATGATTTTTTTAAAAAATCACTGCTTCTAATCTTGTATTATTCAGTACAGATGTCTATTACTTTCCCCATCTATCCAGCAATTCTTAAATTAAGTGGCTTAATTAACTACATGCATTTAATTATTCTTTTCCTAAGCTGTTCTGTTAGCTTTTAACCCTATCCATCATTCTAAGAGTAAAAGATTTTCCTCACCTTCTCTTTTCTTGGAGAAGGGAAAGTCGACAACCTCTGATCACAACAGACAGTCCACTGGCTATGTCTGCCCTACGCAGAAATGCTGCATCTAATAACAGCTGAGATTGTACCTGATTTAAAGTTATATTCAGTGCTTGAAGTGATGGGAATGAATCATTTTAGCAACTCCGTATGGGTTCCTCCTATAGGGATTTCATCAAGACAGGGATGGTAGGTTGATCTCCAGAAAGAAAAAAAAAACCCAAATGTTGGCATAGACAGTGCCACTGAAAACTGGCTGTCTGCAAACACTATCCTTTTTTCAGCACCAAGATCCATGAGGCTGTAACAGCTCAAGTGAGCCCACATGTAGGGATTTCTGCTCTGCACCCTGCTGATCGGGGCAAGCCCTGCCTTCCCCTAATGGTGACCCTACTCGCCTTGCCTGCATTGCAACGTCCCTTATCTTCTGCAATTCCTCTTCTGGCAAGCCCCTGGCTGGCCTGACCCCTGTTCCCTGGACACACCTGCCTCTTGCTGCCTTGTTTGGCATTAATACATTTCCTTCCTTATCCAGGGGAGTTCTGGGGAGCCTGATCTTGCACCCCTTTCAAGCTGCTGACACCAACATCTCCATTTTCCCCTTGTGTGCTGCTGCTCTAATTGCACCTCTTGACGAGGGCTCTGCCCCAGCAATGAGATGGCAGCTGTTGGGTACATGTACCCAAAGGGCATCCTTATAAACCCATGGGCATGACAGAAGGTAGCTTTTCACTCTGTTTTACTCAGAGGCTTAGAGCCTCTTGAGTCCTACTCCTGCAACTTTTTAGGAGGTTATGAGGGCTACTTCATTGTTCCCCTCTTCCTTAACTTTCTGCCCAGCTATTGCTCTGCCACAGCCTCCTTTAAGCCTCTCTGCTTTCCTCTCTTCTCTATGTCAATTTAAATGGTAATGTCTTAATCAGTTTTGCATATGCATCTGGGATAACCATTCTCAGAGGAAAAAGGAAAAATATAATATGATTGAACTGCTTCAGCTGTCTCATTCCACATAGGTCAGAAGACAGACAACCATCAGAAAGTCACTGTTGGTCACTACTCATCTACATCCAACTCGATCTATACACATTCAAGTAAAGACTTGCTTTCCTGCTGTCTGTTTCTTCTTCAAGCTTTCTGATTCCTCCTCGTCTTTTTGTTCATACATATAACTAAAAAATAATATTTTTCTAAATAAACTAAGCAGTTTTTCTCCAAGTAAAGGGAGAAGAAATGGTGCTTAAACTCCTTTTGTTTCTAATCCACATTGTGTGATGGTTTCTCAGCAGCGTGCTTTAAACTTAAATGTTGGCTTTCCTAAATGTCAGGGGATGTGTTCTGGGATTATCATATTTAGGTGAAGCGTGTGAGTTTTGATATGAAAGTAGGCAGCAAATGGGAGAGGAAAGTAAAGGGAAATATGACTGTTCCCCACAAAGTTCATTTTTCCTTATCTACACTGTCATTACATTCATTTGAAAAGTAGATTTAAAAACAATGAAAGCTATCATGTTTCCAAAATAAGTGGGAGTCCATATCATTTTACAGTACATGGGTAGACTTAGAAGTAGAACTTAAATCCAGTCCATTCCTAAGATGAATGAAGCAGCAGAGGCCAACTGCTTGTTGCTGCATTTGAAGTACTAGTGAGTACACAAATTTTTGCAGAATCCATACAGCCACATAAATTCTTTGGCTTTACAACTTGAGAATTTTTTCCTCAATAATTTCTCTGACAGATTGCATGTATCTGATGGTTTTTAGCATTCATATTTTTCTGTGAAGTTTTAAGTCTGCTAAGTAGATTTCCTATGTTCTTCCTACAAATATTATTTTTCGTATCTAAGCTGCACTACCATCTTGACAGGAATATTGAATGGTAAAAAAGCGGCAAGCACCAGTCTCTTAAAGTCTGTGGGCACCCTATGGAAAATCTTCGTTGTTGTTCCCATTATTTTGTGCTCTATAAAAGCAACCAAGTGGCAATAAGGAGTCCTAAAAATACATGGCCAGCAAGGCTGGATTTTTCTTGCCTTAAATATCAGAGGCAGATGACTGGCTTCCACAGACCCTCTTTGGAGAGCATCACATAGGAAATGGAATGCACCTGCTCAGAGAATGAAAGTGAGAGGACAAAGCTTTTGAGCAGCTGTGCAGCCCTGCGTAAGAAAATCTCAGTTCTCTCTGCCACAGTTTTCTCGGTGAGGACCTGGAAATGAGACAAAGTCACATCTCTGGACATAGATCTGTCAGTACTTCTCTCTATAATTAATTAGCCAATTTCAGACAAATTGGAAGAGGGGAAAATACCTCCAGTGGAGCTGGAAGCCTAAAAACTTAGTGAAAAGAGGCAATTGATTAGAAACACCTTTACTAAGTGTAATACTAGACACCAGAGAATCTACTCAGGCAAGCCCTTCTGCAAACACAAGAAATGTTCCAACTGGAGTCTGTACTCAACCATGAGACACAAATCAAGAACAGCACCTAGGGACTGCAGGTAGGCAGGCCAGGTGAGTGAAAACAGGGCTTTGCTTCTCAAAATCTTGAGCTCCACCAGATCCCGGCCTGCAGTTCCTCTGGAATTGCATCAAAATTTTGCAAGCTTAGAAGGGTTTCTCAAAAACTCATAGAGCATTATTATTTTTATTATTTTATTTCTTGTCATATTCTTGATTTACTAGGCATGTTATTAAGAAAAAGGAAAGAATAGGATCCTGTCATGAAAGCCATCCATAGAAATTAGGAAAATATCTTCTCTGCCTACTACTTATATCATCATGCGGAATTAATTAAGGCTTTACTCATTAGGGCTGTCTTCTAAAGAGTGATTAAAAATCTCTATACACTTTATCATGTGTTATTCATTTCTTTAGGTTTTCCTAAAATGGGAATGAAGTAATTATGAAATGAAAAGCAACAAAAAAGATTTTAATTGGTAATCAAAAAGAAAAAGCTCATAAATGTATTATGTGTTCAATATTTTTCAGGTGCTACCAGAAAAGAGAATTCAAAGATTGTAGTGGGTGCATAAATCATGATTTTAAAATTTCTGTTAGTGAACACTTCATAAGTTAAAGCTGAGATAAGGTCTTTAAATACCTAATAACCCCCCTTAATGCATTTAGTGCATTAAGTGTAAATGTGTTTTCATTTTGCGCTTGCCAGGAATGTTGAATATCATTAGATAGTTAGGCACCCAATGAGGAGTCCCTGAGCCTTGGATCTTAGAGATAGGAAGCGAATGTGTCTGCTTTCTGACATTTGGTGGTGGTGCTGGTGTGATGCAGAAAATTATGTTTGTGATAGAAAAGCAAGGGGAGAAGATTTATGGTCACAGCTGGTATCAAAACTCATTTATTTCTTTGCTGGTGTTTACGCTGAGGCTTTGAAGATTACCCTTGAATGATTCACTTCCTATTTAATGTTCTCATTAGACAAACCTGATCCACACAAACCACTAGGCGCTGTCTCATTTTGCAAAAGTACATCTTTTTGCTTGAACCGCATAGCAAATGGTTTCACTAAACCAGCTAAATCGACCCCTTAGGTCCAATGACCAAATTTAATAACTGTTCATCTTTGCTAAAGTACAGTGTTTAATGATCTCATTCATTAATACATCAGTGGTTGCTTTGGCTGATTAAATTTCTTCCATCATTTTGACAGTATGATCTAAATGTAAAGTACAAATATTCCACGTAAAAATGAAACATTGTATTCTGGGCCAATGTCACACAATAACTCACTCCAGTAGCCCACCAGAGGAGCTCGTGTTAGGAGCCCTCAGAATTGCTCTGCCACGTGATGTACTTACTCATCGCTGTCCTTGAGAGCCAGAAGCACTTGCATAGATTTGAAGTCCAGGAAGGAGTGTGTGAGTTTGTCATCTGGTCCCTGGCTTGAAGCACAGTCAGAAAGGATTCTTGGATTTACATAAAGCAAAATTAAGTCAGGGAATGTTAGCATGCACTCATAAATTGATTTTAGTTAGTAGCTTGTAAAGGCCATCCTTGTGAGCAGCGATGACATGGGTGAGTAGTGTCTTCTTGGGGTACCAACACATATTTTATCATCTTACCAGGATTGTTCCACACAAGGAGATAATGAAGGCATTTTCCTTCCCTTAAAATGGCACTATGACATTCATGTTATCTTCAACATCCTATTCTGATTCCTCTCATCCTTTGTTTTCCCTTTGTGAGAGCCTGAGACTGCTAGTCATAATATTGACTGAAAACACCTTTTTTAGGTCCTTTGAGTTCAGCCATTAAATAGTTTGCATCTGTCAACTTACTGCTCTTACACTAAACAATTCAACAGCTCATTTCTCATCACAGATCCGTGGGCTGCATTAAATGAGAGAGCCTAACAGAAACTCACAGTTAAAGCAATTTTAAATGCCCTCCTTTACAGGCTCAAGGGACTGCGCTGCTGAAACAAGGGTGATAATAAAAGTAGAACTGTTCATTCATGTTTGTAAGCTATTTCAGTGCTTCACTTCTAAAGGGGCAGAGAAGGCCCACACTGTTACAACTAGAAAGAGAGGAGGAGAACTAATTGCTTTCTTTTCTCCATTAACTCTACTTAAGCGTATCAGACAAATTAACTTGGTTAAATTCGTACTAAGCAAATTTTCTTTAAGGGCTAATGAATTCCTGAAAGATAATAAAAAAAGCGAATGTAGCTTTATAATCCAAAGCTAAGTATCAAAGTCTAGATCAAGTAGTTAACTGAATTGTCTTCCAAAATATGGTAGCACATAACACTGAACAAATTATTAATTTGAAATAAAATTGAGACGCAAATTATTAGTGAGGAAGAAAAATGTAAAGGTCTCCTCTGTTTACTTTTTAATCATTCCTGTAAAAAGAAAAATCCTGTGGTTTTTACCTAGACAGCAATACAGGAACAATTGAAAGGTCATTGAATGAGTAATTTTGTTTTGCTGCAGCATCTTTTCTGATTTCTATTGGCAATCTTAAGACTAAGTGTCAAGAGTTCATGCCTTCAAAATCAGAGCAGCAGATGGCATTTTTATAAGAAGTCATAAAGGAAGGCCGAAGCTTTACTGAATGCAGAAATTGTTTCTATTCCTGGGTGTAGGCAGAGTTCTTGCCAAGTAAAGTTGAAACATGCTTTGTTTATGGAGAAGTACAAGGAAACCGTATGATTGCTAATCATATCCCTGGTTCTGGAGCTTATACAGCAGAAATTGATCTCCACAGTAACCATTCTGGTATCACTCTGTATTAAAAGTAACTACTAAAAGTGAGAATACCAAGAACATCTGAGCAAAAACTTATGCTTTATATATACACCTAAAATACAGTGAAATCAGTATGATAAAAAGCCCTGTTCAGAGCTTGTCAGTGTTAAAGGCACAACACATTGTGAGAATATCTACATGAGTTCATTGAAGATGTGGAATGATGCATTTCCATAAAAATGCTCAAACAACATTTGCACTTGGTATACATCCATTTATCTCTATATATGCCCCAAAATTTTATTTTAACAGATAGCTTTAATGCAAATAGTATTTTAAAGGATGATTGCCTTTACTCCATACTAGACAGTCTTGCTTAACTTTCCCAAAACTTTCTGCATATGCCTACCCATTTAGGATAATAATCCTTAAAAATCAGCACTTCTTGCCTGTGTCATCCATAACAAATGAAGCACATAAAGGAAATATTTTTCAAAGAGGGGGGAAATAAAACAAAAAAAATACAAAAATTTTGTATTGTTGGAGGCATTTTGAAAGACATAATACTCTTCACACTTTTCAGTGGTTGAGGAGGCCAGTAATTATCATTGCATAATTTGTAATCATTCAGCTGTAAGACTGATACAACTGAGGTGGTTTTGTGTTTTGTGGGTTTTTGGTTTTGGTTTTGGTTTGGTCTACCGTATTTATGGATAAGCAGCTTGCAATAGATTTTTCAGAAGTTGTGAATATAAACTTACAGTTACTGAGGTGAAACAAGCTGATGCCACTGTGCTGAGTTGTATAAAATCAAACCTATTTGTGCAACTAATTGTACTTTTCACCTGCTTTGGAAAATAAGTACTTGGGAATCCTTTTGTGTTTGGTGATAAAATGAACACAGAACAGTAAGAAAAGAGCTACTGAAGCAAATGTCTTCTGCAAGTAGATAATTAGAACAGGGTGGGTGATTGCCCAGGGCTGCTGGTGCTGGGATTTCATGTTTGATGCTTATCTATTATGAATTAGCATAACATATGATTTATGTTTGTCAGTGTAGCAATCGTTTGGAAGGCTGAAATGTTTGACAGCAGTAAATACATCTCCTAGTGCAAAAGTATCTCTTGTCTCTATTGCTTTTATTTTCTTCTGTTTCTTCTAGCCATGTTCCAAACAGAAGGGGAGCTCCTTTGTACATATTTAGGCAATAAACATCTTTGCATTATAGCTATAGGATTCAATGGGCAAGAGGTCCAGTTAAAGGGATTGTTTGCCCTCCAGAAGATTGTTCTCATCTTTTAAAAAACAATTGTAGCTATGAAGGCGGAAAGAGAAACCTGGAGAGGGGTCTGGATTATGGAGGCATGGGGAGGAAGGCTCAAGCCATTGTGAGGTGGGCTCTCAGCACCTGGAGAGACTATCTCTAGATACCTCCAACTTTTAGCATCCTGTCCATACCAACACTGGCACCTCAACTTTCTCATTAAAGAAAACTTGGGACTCTCTCGTATAACGGGAAGTGCTATTTGCACAAACTGTGAGAGCAGCTATACTGAAAAAACTTTAAAGTAGTGTATCATTGGTGCTTCTGCTGTGCTTCTGTGTTACAGTTTTTCTGATGTTGAGGTAGTACTGTATTCACAGCCATTATGAGCTGTTTTGGATTCCAGGGCAAATAGTCACTGTACTGATGATCCTCTTTGTGCTGCCTTACATTTCCTCATGCTACAGCCCTCTCCCACACTTCCTTTCTTAATTTCTGGCACTTCTGGAGAGGCAGGTGGGAGGGCCTGATGGGGGTTTGGGAAGATGGGTCAGGTCAGAGTGAGGAGGGATGGCTGGGCCTTCTGTTCTGCCTCCCCCAGCTTTCAGACACACTCACCACTGGCTGGACGTGCATTGCTGTGAACACATGAGGTTGTGTGCGTCCCCACATGCATACATGTGGTCCGAGGGCTGGAGCACCTCTCCTATGAGGACAGGCTGAGAGAGTTGGGGTTGTTCAGCCTGGAGAAGAGAAAGCTGAGGGGAGACCTGATTGTGGCCTTTCAGTACCTAAAGGGGGCCTATAGGAAAGATGGGGACAATCTTTTTAGTAGGGCCAGCTGTGTCAGGACAAGGGGTAATGGTTTTAAACTAAAACAGGGCAGGTTTAGACTGGATATAAGGAAGAAATTCTTTACAGTGAGGGTGGTGAAACACTGGCACAGGTTGCCCAGAGAGGTGGTAGAGGCCCCATCCCTGGAAGCATTCAAGGCCAGGTTGGATGGGGCTCTGAGCAGCCTGATCTAGTTAGCGGTGTCCCTGCTCACTGCAAGGGGGTTGGACTAGATGGCCCCTAGGGGTCCCTTCCAACCCAAAACATTCTATGATTCTATGATACACTGCGGTGAGGTGAGACAAGGAAGCAACTATTAGGATTTCGCCTTTACTGCATTAGATCTCAGTGTGTCACTGTACTCAATTTGAGAGGAAAAAAATTATCTGTCACAAGCTCAATCACCTTACTACATTTTCTCTGTAGCATTTTAAGAAATGACAAAAAGAATAACATGTGGGATAAGGGCACAAATAATTTGTGGTTTTTTTCAGGTACTTACTTTGTGCTCTGAACCAAAGAACAGGAGGTCAATGAAAATTTGTGACTTTAACTGAAATAAATACTACCATTAAGCACCTTTTATTTTCAATAACTTTTGTGGCTCTTTCACCATTCTTCACAGTTTTCAGCTTTTCTTTCAAACTTTTGTCAAATCTGCAGATTTTATTGAGACATTGACATTCAGTATCAGTATCAGGCCTTCATGGTAAACTGTAGCTCTAGCATTTTCATAAGTGTTCTTCTTCACTGTGTATCCATGTTTGGAACATGTAGAACTTTTCCTTGAGATAAGCATCTCTTATTTTATTTATGTATAAATATATATGTATTTGCCTATGTCTGGAAAACTCATTGCAGTGGTTTTATGCCTCCTCAGAATAAGTCTAATAATATATGTACAGACATCTATCCCACTAAGACTTTTGCTCTTCAACTTAGTGCAAGTGAATTGTGTTGAATCTTTGGCTGTTTGGAAAGACAAGTCTTATCAGAATTTATTGTTCAAACATCCTCATTTTAATATGAAGTGATTTGATGGGTATTAAAACCTGTTATTTTTTAAGGTTATTTTTGCTACATGATTTAATTCTTTTTCTAAAGCTTACTAGTTGACTGTTATAAAAAACAAACAGAGAAAACTTCAGTTGTTCTTAGACACCTGTCAAATGTCTCCTTTTGTTAGAAAGCATTTATTTTCTGACCATGACAGTTTGATTTATCTTTTACTGTATTTAATAACCTCTCCTATGGAGAAATTTTTATTAACTTATTTTTGTATTCTATCAAGACGAGTGCTTTTGTTGTGCCTGGCAAGAAATACATTGAGATTGTGCACAGAAAGTAAATAATCATGTAAGACCAACTTTATAATGTCACTGGATTGTCAAAAAGCTGGTTTTCATTTTTGCTTTCTGCTATGAAATGTTATGCCTCCTTACTTGACTGGTTTGCCATTTTGAGCTACCTGATAAGTTGCACAAATTCTCATGGCTCCTTTTGCTTCCTCCCGCAGTGCCCCCTAGGTTTGTGGTTCAGCCCAGTGACCAGGATGGGATCTATGGAAAAGCTGTAATTCTCAACTGCTCTGCAGAGGGTTATCCTGTTCCTACCATTGTCTGGAAGTACTCAAAAGGTAGGACTTCTCCTGTGATCACTGGGGACAGATTAATTCTGGTTTAGTAACAGCTTGCCCCCCTGTACGTTGCTGGTTTAATCTTCATATTATCAGAGGCTGGCAGGGTGCAATAAGGGAATTATCAGTCCTGTTTATACTGTTCTTTTATCATTTCCCTAAGCACGTAGTGCTGGCCATTTTCATAGACACAAGGCTGAGCTAGATGGACTCTTGGTCTGCCTTAGAGACATCCTGAAGCTGTGAATATGTGTCTGTGTTAGCTGCGGCCTCAGTGGGCAAGTGATGAAATGGACGGCTGAGAGAAAAGAAATACTGCTTTGGTTGAAACAACCTCAGAACAAGGTTCACCGGCAGCAGTTGGCTGATTTTTTTTTCCCCCTTCAAAATCCATGATAACATGCCCAATCATATCTTTTCAGCAAAGAAGAAAGGTCAGGTAGCATTAGCATAAGCAGTAATTCAGTATGCGCTTTACATAATGCTTTAACATTTTCTTCTCATGTAACAGAGCATTAAAACTGGCCCCACTTGACCCTCAGTAACCAAAGGAAATTGACTGCTTTTTAATTAAAATGTGCTGTCTGCTAGATTGCGTCTTCTGGCCAGTTGTCTTCTGGCTGGTTTTAGGAAGAAAACAAACTCTTCAAACTCTGTACCCAATCTACATGAGTTAACTCTTTAAAAAGCAAAACTAGGTGCTGTTGAGAAGAAATCCTTATGGAATACTCCATGTCATTTTTGCTTTCCTTAGGATCTAAGTCCAAATTAATTTTGAAGAAAAAAGTGTAGGGGAAGAGAAATGTTTTTATTAACGACTATTTTTGCTTTTATTGATAAATTCTGGTTTGTGGCAAGAAGGCTGCAGAGCTCCAAATGCCATTAATCTCAATGGTATATGGGGTTTTAATTATGAATATAGGTCACAAAGAAGTAATTCCATTTTGTTGTGTTTTAATGCTAAAGGAGGAGGCCAAGCCAAGCTAGTTGAGTTGTAATTAACAGTGAATTGATAAGCAGCCTATCTTAATCAAGGAGAAAGGGATAGTGGTTTGATTTTAGTGACACTCTACCATCAAGTGACTGTTTTTAAGGTTTTCCATTAACAGCTCTGAAGTTTTTAAGTCAAAGAAAGTTTTAGTAGATATGTGATGTAGGCAAAGCCATCAAAATGCAGTTTCATTTCTTGGTCAAAATAACTCTAGGTGAAAAGGTCAATATTTTTACAAAGGCCTGTATTTTGCTAATGAATGACTGCAATTTTAATACCTGGTCTAAGGTGTTGTACAGGTCTGTAGGATATATGCTACAACTTCCTTTAAAGAGATACATTATATAATCGGTTTGTGCCAAATTCTGAAATAATTACTGAGGTGAGGCCAGCAGGAGTAAAGCACTGAGATCATAGCTCATCTGTAGGTACCACAACAGAGTAGAAAGGGCACCTGTGCACCTGCAGGCAAGTTAGTGTCATTCGCTTTTCGTGTCAGTGAAAAACAGAAAAAGAGGGTTCATTTTTTTGTACATTGGGATAGAGAGGTAATGGAAATGGACTTGCTGTCTCAAAAAAAAAATGACAGACACCCCACAATCAGCAAAAATCTGTTGGTTTAAGTCCTTTAGACTTAAAAGAGGCAATGGGCACACACTAAAACACAAGAGGCTCTGAGTATAAAGAAAGAGATTTTCACCGTGAGGGTGACTGAGCACTGGCACAGGTTGCCCAAAGAGGCTGTGGAGTCTCATCCTTTGAGATATTAAAAAAACGTCTTGACATGGTCCTGGGCAACCAGCTCTAGGTGGTCCTGCCTGAGCAAAAGGGTTAGACCGCATGACCTGCAGATGTCCCTTCCAACTTCAGGCAGTCTGCAATTCAGTGATTTATGAGTCCCCTTGCAGTTTCATCCATGCAGTTGTGTGTGATAAGATGCTGTCACTGCTCAGGAGGGACTTTGGCTGTAGTAGCAGTAACAGTGCATGCAAAAAGTAAGAAGCCTTTGCAAACTGTTATGCAAGATTTTGCTCAGTTGTAGCTATCCTTAGAAGTATCAGCCCTTTCCCTTCTGTCAACACCAAATTGTCCCCAGAATTTTTCATATGAAGAAATATGAGAAATGATTGCTTGCATCTGTCTACTTGGGCAATCAGTTGCAGACAGGTAGAGTTAGTGAAGCATAAATGTGCCTTCCAACCAAATGACAGGAAAAATGGCTTATTAAAGAAAAAAAAATAGACAAAGGGGGAAGTGGGATATGCATGTGACTGAAATAGTTGAAAAATCAACAGTGGCAACTGATTTTTGTGAAATCATTATCCCTTTAACATTTCTAAGTTCACAGTATCAGCCACCAGACCTTCAGTGTAAGTGTAAGTCCCCAAAGCAAGCTCTTCTAGGATGAGAAGGATTTTTAGTATGCATGTCTGGTCTTTTTTAATTTTGTAGATGTTGTATTCACAGGTTGTTATAGCTTGCTATTTTATACTAAATCATTCCCTATAGTATTTATTCATCGTATTTCCTCCTGGGCTGACTCAGCCAACTGTGTATAGTAATTAATGCTGACAGATATTAGCTTCATGTACAGCAAGTGGTATAAGAGAATTCCATTGAAGAAGACTACCTTATGATTTCCCTGAAAAATCATGTCTCCTGCTGCCAAAGTAGGTTTTAAAAACTTCTGTTACAAGAATCGTATCTTAATATACACTTATACAGTCCCTAATGCTGGAGAAACCTGAACTTGTGGTGGGCCTCTGCACTGTACAGCACGCTGACAGTATGGCAGTATCCTGTTCCCTATTCCCTAAATCACCCAGCATCTTATTTCCAAGGAATAGTAGGTTCTTTTGTAAAACCAAAGTTGATACAGAAATCTTTAGCTTCCTGTCTTTCCCCGACCTTCCATTTTTACATTACTGCCAAACATGGCACCTCATGCCTGATTAGTGGTCTGAGCTTCTTCTTTCTTTCTTTCTTTGTATTTTTTTTAACAGTCCAAATAAATACTTGCTACAAACATGGCAGAACAGAGATTTTATGTGTCATCAGTCACTCAGCTGTAGGAGGAAATAAGCAGCACAGTCACTGATGTGGTTTTCCATGTACCCAGGGTTTCGTAAACAAGGTGCTAGAAGTCCCTAGAGGTCCCATGTTTACTACAACAGACACCCCTCTTAGTCATAAGAAATTCATTTGGTGTATGCATTAGGGATGCATACTTGTATGACTGTTCAGCTGTAATTGTCAATAATTTATCAGCCTCTAAATGTACAACAAATGTGCCTTTTTACCCATGAGCAGTCTGAAAATCTCCTTCATT
>NW_009260028.1:11060235-11099618 GCF_000687185.1 Egretta garzetta | reverse complement strand
CATGCTCCTTTTACCCCTTTACCTTTAACGTGGGTAAATCATTGCTACTCTTACATTCCAAAAGTCTTTCTTCTTTCCATTTAATGAATTCAGTTTTGGCAAAGAACCATTCTGGTTTTTCTGATGATGTCAGAAACCATTCATATTTTAATCAAATTGAGCCTCTAAGAACAGGAAGACTTATTTTAAAAAAAAAAAAAAAAAAAAAAAAAAAAAAAGAGAGATGCTTTCCTTCCTAACTAACCTATTTATGTGGGGGTTCTGCTTTAGGTGCCGGGGTTCCTCAGTTCCAGCCGATTGCATTGAACGGTCGTATCCAGCTTCTCACAAATGGCTCTTTGCTGATTAAACATGTGCTGGAAGAAGACAGTGGATACTACCTCTGCAAGGTCAGCAATGATGTGGGAGCAGACGTCAGCAAGTCCATGTACCTCACTGTTAAAAGTAAGAACTAAAACACTTCTCTGTGATCCAGATATTATCACTGAGTAAAAAAGGCTTGTCTACTGCATCCTTAGTTTGGAGGGAGGGGAGGAGGGGAAAGAGGGGAGAGGTTGGTTTTGTTGGTTTTAATTTCGTGTAGGTATTCATCTGCGTGTGGTAGCACCTGGAATTCAGTATGGTTAACAATAAATATTGTTTAGTAGAGGGAGAAAAGGGGACTTAAAGATCAAAAGGATTAACATCTCATTTCAAAAATCTGTATCATGTCTATGAGCTACAGCTGAGTAATGAAGGAGAAGTAAGAAAATTTTTTGGTCAAGGGTAAAAAAACAATAACAAAAAGAGAAATACCCACAGCAACTGTTACAAATCTCAGAAGCTGAAGAAAAAATGGATTAAAAAGTCCCTTAATCAATTCTCAGGATACCATAGATAGATACCATAGGTAGAATTACAGTAGATACCACAAGATGCTATAAGATATTATAGATACAGCCACAGTAGTCATTTTGACTTAGCCACTGGAAGATAACTTTCAGAAAATGCATTTAATTCTGTTGCATCTGGAGTGCATACACAACCTCAACCCACCTGTACTTTCTAGGCACAAGAGACAAAAGCAATCCAGTTTTTAGGTGTATGTTAGCTATAACTCCTTCAACCATGATCATAGGTGAGACTATAGAGGACATAGTATGTAAAAAAAAGCTGTAGACATAATATAATTTCTCACTAGAGAAAAAAGAGACTATTGACACTTCAGCATGCCAAATGTTCCTGGATGACTTACTAGACCAGGAGGTCTAGTAGGATGTCACCAAGCCATGCACTTTCATGTGTGTAGGATTTTTCAAGATTGACTGAGTGCTTTGAAGTTCTGAGATGTCAATTAGCTTGAAAAAGGTTTGCCCTTGAAAGTAAAAAGATTTTTTTTTATCCTGAAGGAAGGAAAATCCAACTTATTCTCTATTGGAGTGCTATACTTTAGACCACTAATGTTTAGGTTTGGGGGCGTTGTTCATTTGTTGGAATGTCAGAGAATGAATAACTAGGTTCTTTGAAAGGAAGAGTGTCAACTTAGTTAGATTTGCAAGCCCGAATACCTCAGATGTTCTTCCTCTCCACTCTGATTTTACCTTAGTGGCTTCATCTTCTGAAAAATAACATGATATCCCAACCTCTCAAGCAAATACATTAATTGCATATTTTTTCTGTGGATCAGTAGAAGTTCCAGCTTCTGTGGTTTCCATAACTGGCCATTTTGGGGCCAATCTTCAACTGTAGTAGCAATGCACTGCTGTAATATGCTACAGGAAAAGAGCTTTGCTCTGGTTGGCAGCTATGCACACTGCCTGTCTGATCACTGCATGCAGTTTCATGTGTGATAAAAGAGCATCCCTTATCAAATAGGAGCAGGAGCTTCCCTGGAGAGTCAGTTGCTGTTTTAATCTAATGAAAAACCCTCCGGCTCTGAGATAGCAGGCAAGCACGTCTGTACACCCTCACACATCCACACTAACACACGTACTGCTCCCAGCACAGCTGGTAGAGCAAACGCCGTTAATGTGCGGTACGTGCGTAGACGAGGCACAGCTTTAGCTTTAATCAAGCACACGTTAAGGACAAAGCTGCTTTGGAGAAGGGTACCATGGTGGGCTTCAGGTATAGCTGGATTGCCTGTTCTGGTGGCATGGTTATGGCACATAGCACTTGCACCTGGTCAGGTTGAGTGACTCCAGAGTGAGGGCCTGGACTTGCCTTTATTCTCTCTGGTACTGTATCTTGTCATTCATTGTTTGTTTTTTTTTCTCTGTGGTTATTCTGGCTCCTTTCCCCTCTTGCTCACAAGCCTGTTTCTGGACCCTAGTCCTCAGGTATAGCCCTATTACTAGATAAAAACCTTCATGAAATTCACAGTGGTCTTAATTAGTTGATCCTGCTCAATGAGGTCACCCTAAATGCCTTCTTTACTCAGAGGCAGAAGGTGAGACCTGGGCCAAGCAGTTGTTTCTGGGTGACAAAGTTGGTAAGAAACAGCCTTCCAAAACATAAAGATTAGCATTAGTGCATCTTGTGGCTTCCTTATGAGAAATTGGCTTCCCACCTTCCTTCAGTCTGTACGTGGGTTGTCCATGAGCAGTAGCTGAAATCACATGATAAAAAAGTAGAGTGTCTTAGGTGGATTTAGTCACTGATTGTGAAACTAGGCTGCCTCTCAGAAAGAAAGACATGGCAACAGTCCCTTTACATCTGCCTCCTTCACTTCTTAACTGTCCCTTGTACCACAGATACTCATGTATGCAGATTCTAACTGCAAACTTAAAAAAAAAACACCTCTTGTGCACAGGTGAGTCTTCTCCTTGACGTTTGATAAAAGTTTCTGCCTACTCTGTTAGTAACATTGCTGGACAATGCTTTGTCTTTCACAGATCCTGTGACAAATCTCTTAAATGAGACTGCTTTACTCTTCCAGAATTTCCAGCATCACCTGTATGTAAACAGAAAAGCTATTGATCTTTCATATCAAAAGAGGGTAGACAAATTTTTGTTTTGGTAGTTCAGGAGTGGACAGAATAAACATTGACCTAATATACTTCCATGACTTGCTACCTCTAAAATTTACAGACTTTTTCTTAGTGAAAAGCCAGCTCAAGCTATAAACCAAGTTGGCTTGCTTAACAAGACTCTTAATGCTAAGAAGAAAATAGTGTTAATGACAGACACGTATTTATTTAGTGCCTCAGTGTTTGTTGTGTGACACCTTCACATCAAAGAAGGTGGTCCAACTTCTTCGTTGAAGGGAGATTGTATAAGGAGGGAGTGCAAAGAAAAAGGGTGAGAGGAAAAGAAAATACTAACAGAAATATGAAAAGAAAGAGCGTCCAGAGTCAATGCTGAATCAGGAACCACAGGGCTAGAATGGCGGCCATGAAAGCAGAGAATCTTCACTTAGCAGCTATTATACTTCTCACTTGCTTTTCAAGAAATAGGTGTAAAAATCATGATCAGTGATTTTTTTTTTTTCTCTTCTTCTGAACCAAGAATAAGTAGTTCTCTAATTCCTTATTCACCAAGACATACAATATTAGAAAATTATGAGAGAGATCTGGAATAAGGAATCTAGTGCTGTCTTGAGAAATGACTCCTGGTGCTTGGGATGAGAAGACTTCCAAAGAATTTCTATAAAAGGTAATAAGCCTTTAACATGAAGGGAAGAACTAAAATTATTTAAAGGTTGCCTGCAAGTCACAAGGGGAGAGATGTCTGCTTAAAATGGACTGCCTGCCTGCTTTCATTTGAATAAACGTCACACTTCCTAATTCCACTTTAGGGGCTATATATAACATGTAGAACGGTATTGTGAAAAAATTCTCTCCTGAAAAGCAAGCTTTCGTTAAGGTATGTATGTTCCTATGTAAATAATCTGTTGGATCCAGTCATGTTAGCTCTGCTCCTTCCTAAATCTAACACTTATTTTCATGTCAATGAGGAGACTGAGAAATTTTAATCTGATCACCAAAGTATTTCCAACAAATTATGTCTGCCAAGAAAACAGAATTGCTTCATTCACTTTCCTCTCAGATATGCTTCTTAACTATTTGCCTTATATGTGTTTAATACATAAATCTAAAGCTGTCAGTCAGGCCCCCACCTCATTGCAGCAGGAACGTACTAATCCCAGCTAATACTTTTAACACTAAGTTTCCCCACTTACATTTTTTTTTAAAAAAAAATCTAAAATTGTTATCTATGACAAGAGCTGGTGGAACACAAAAAGAGGCTGTTTGGGAAAGGAAGCCTCGTCACAGTGTAAAAGTGAGTCAATGTCCTGTTTCTACATCTACCCTGGGTCCTGGCTATGGTAATTCACCACTCTGTGCCTCTGCCTCCTTTACTGCCTCTTATCCATGTTGACCATGACCTCTTCCAGGCAAGACTTGTTTCTCTCCATCTTCAGACAATGCATGGAACAAAGAGGCCCCGATCACATAATTATCTACAGCTGCAAAAGAAATCAAAGTTAACAGTAGTTATAAACACAAACAAGCCCAAAAGGTGCTTATGAAAAGGAATTCTAAACTAGTGAAGCTGTTTCCTTCCCTGCTAGCTAAAAGTTGTTCCACCATATGGCTGAAGCACTGCAGCATTTGTTTATTAAAATGGATAGAAGTCTACGCCTGGCTTCCTCTGTGAAACTTTACCTGGGCAGGTTGAAAGCACACTTCCCATGCGGCTGGTCAAATGAGTTTGCTTTGCTGCAACACCTGCAGCAAAGCCAGCACGCTGTGATGGAGAACTCGCTGTGCTCTACTCACCAGGGTGCCTCTAAATGCTCATTTTAGTCTTTAGGAAAATAATTCCTTGTTGAGAATATAGGAATGTCAAGATCTGTCCAACTGCTACTTTTCCTTGTGTCTGAAAAGAAAAACATTTATACACAGATGCTATCTTTTTTTATGTCTAATTTCTCATTAAAGATGCGTATGTCCCACAAGATGTCAGTAAGGGTAGTGTTGACTGTTCTGCATTTGCAAAGATAGATTATCCGTGCTATGTTGCAAAGGAAGACAAAAATCACCATCTCTAATACCTTAAAAAAATGATTATAGGAAGAACAGTAATCATATTATGTCAAATTCACCTGAGCCCTGTTATTTTGATATTTCTTAATCTGTCCTTGCTCCATTTTTCACAGTCCTGTGGTCTGTAAATAGTGTTTTCTGTGGCAAAAGAAAACAAAGTCCCCTGGTCTGATTGTGTACTCTATTTTACAGTTTTCTTCTTCTGGCATTCTGCCACCTTTAAACAAAGGGCTTTTTCATTTATTTGCTTCTTCATACTTATTTTGTGGTCATCTCAGGTAGAGTGCATTTTTGTCCAGTGGACAAATTTGATCAAAATTGGTAAAAATCTGTAGCTTGTAAAAATCTGTACTTGCATATCTCCTCGGAATGAAAGAGTAAGGTAAAGGGAAAGAAAACCAAAAATAATTTCAGTGAACAGAAACTATTCTTGTACCCCAGTGTCCTTTCCCATGAGCTGGTGAGCTGACCTTGCCTACCTTTGCCCTTACCCTCATGACAGGCAGCTCTCTCTTTCACCACCTATCTCTTCGCAAACAAAGGCAAAAACTGTGTTAAATGTGAGGATGGGAATGAACTACAGTACAGCTCAGTTTAAATTCCAAGTCAGTGGCAATGGATTGTAACGCTCTCTGTCTGTTTTAATTACTTATTTATTTTCATTAAATGCACAGTCTAAAAGATTTTGTAAGAAAGCTCCGGTAAATCTCGGAAGCATGAAAATTCTCCCTAGACACAAGTACTTTCTCTTGTTAGTAAAACAGCCCATTTTTTTCCTAATGAGGTCCTCCCACTATGAGAAATGAACAGGGTCTGAATGCTGTTTTCTGCCTCTTCAGACCATTGGCACAGCTTTGATTTAGGGACTTGCACTTTAATTACCCATCATGTGTCATTACCCCAACAGGCGGCAGCAGCCGCAAGATACAAGCTCCAATAAATTGCACTGAAAATCGCTGAAGCGATCCTTTGTTGATTTTCCTTTACAGCTATTCAATGGCAGATCAGCTGTCATAACAACACAGTGCCTGTGGCAACAGGGTGAAATTAAACGTGAAGTATGTTCAAGGTAGCTGGTAGAAAGCTGGAATATCCCTTTTCTTCTGTACATTCAAATGCTTTCTGCTTCTCTCAGTAATGCCCAGCCTGTGGCAATTGGCTAAAACGAATGCTTTCTCTTGTAAGATAATCGCCAGATGTACTGCAGTACAAATACTCAAGTGCTTTTGTATGCAAATCTTTGCAATACTCTCATTTGAGGAAAAGAGGGGGGGTAAGGACTTACCTCTTTTTAAAAAAAAAAAAATTCTCTAATTGGGTGCAAGGAGAAAAAGAATATAGCAGCTCTTTTTCTTTTCTTCAAGGCTGGCTGCACAGCGATGTTTCTAGCAGGAAGGTGAAAGAGCTTTCTCTCCAGCTAGCTAGGAAGTGCACATAGGCTCTGCTGCGTCTTTTCCTGTTGTATCAACAGTATCGTATTTATTGTTTTCTACGGAATAGTTGTCTCTCTCAGCTTTATGTTGCACAGCTAGGAACGTTCAAAAGGAAGCATGTGTGAGGTTTATTTTCGTAAGTTTTTTTTCTATTGAAATTTTCACAGTGGATACAGAATATTGAGGCTTCCCTGAAAAACAACCAGTTTAACAAAGTTGTGATGATTTAATCTTTCAAATACCTTCGCATCTTCACTTTTCTAGAAAGCCTCATAAGATAAAGGATTCACAAGGTATCTACTCTAGCTGCTGTTTTATTTTCTCCATTTAATGAACAGCTCAGTGTACTTAAACACAGCCAAACCATGGATATTTTAACAGCATGTCCTCCTTTCTTGATCTTTATAACTCTTTTGTCCTGTTAAATTTCTAGTTTATTCAGAGGACGTTTTACATGGCTCTCAGATTGCAATGAACTCTATGTCCAGGTTTGGCCAGCTGTGGTCAGGAGACTTGTGAGCAACAGACAACATTTCAGACCAAGGATGTACAGCTCCTATGTCTCTGAACTCTGCTAAAACAAGACTTGAAAATAATGTCTGCTCTGCTCTCCTCCAGTTGAGATGGTGGTGTTGCAGTGATTGATACAAGCTAGATAGATGATCGATTCATAATAACCTTCATCAAGAAAACAAGCCCACGAATTTCTGTATATTGTATCTAGCACAATACTGCAAACCCTACTGTGCTAGAATATAATAAATGGTAATCCTGAAAGGCTCTTATCTGGGATGAAAAATTCTGGAAATTATTCTTACTGATGATTTGGAAGGTTGTTTTCTTGAAAGAGAATTTAAAAGACAACTATTCAGATTTAGTCTTGCCTTCACGTGAAATGTGAATGAATACCCTTTCGGAAGAAAATATGTCTCAATAAGGTTTTATGGAAAATACATGCCAGTAAGCATAGGACCCTCGACAGCCAGAATTTCAAGATTACTCATCTTGAAGTTACTCATTACTCATCTACCAGGTTTAGTTTAGTAAACATTACTCCTCCTCCTAGTTTTCTAGGACAGATGGCCCATCCTGAAGCTTCATTGCTGTCTTCCTTTCCACCTCCGGCTGCAAAGAGGTTGTGTGCCCTGTTCCTAGCTCGGCCACTGTGCCCCTCCTGGGCTCTGTGCCAACTCAAAGCCTCGCTCGGGAGCGTGGGCAGAGACCATCCGAGGGTGCAAGTTACTGCTCGACCTGCAGCTCCTTCAGGTGGAACAGCTTTGCAAGGCACACTCACAGCATCATATTCAGAAGCGTGGCAGTGGAGCACTAAGTAGTTGAAGCTGGATGTGATGGCATTTAGAGGTTCTGGTGACCTTCGCCATATGAACCTGGAACTGGAATATAGGAGAGAAATGACTAGACACCATAATTAAATCTGAACTTTTGTCTGAGAAATTCTCATCAGACGACACCACACTTAAACAAAAAAAGATTTTTTTTCATTTTTTTCTAATGTTTTCTTAAAATAGTAAACTATGTAAATTATGACACAAAACTGTGTCTTAATACAAATAGTGTTAGGACATTGTTCTGATAGGTTATTTCTTTTTTTTCCTTTAATCCCTGGCACAGAGGAGTAATGACTAAACACTAACCATGCCCATAATTCAGTAGTGGTGTTTACTGCTTTATCTAGAGTCACAGTGATTTCAAATGCAGCATGTATATAGACACACAGTATAATTTTTCTTGAATATTTTCCTTAGGGACATTTAATGCTTATAGTATATATAAGTCCCTCTATTTTCATGCTTCTGTTTTGTTAAGCCAAATAATTTTCCTGAGTAACATTTTAAGATATAGATGCTGCTGTGAATATACTAATTTCTTTTGTAGGGTGGGGGCTGTATGCAGTGTGTTTGCTGGGTTTAATGTTGGCTTGTAGTGAAGGAAGCGCATGCATGATCTATTGTTGCTTATTTTTATATTTGCAATGTCATCAAGAGTTGGGCCTACATCTTACTAACAAAGATCAAATAAACTTAAATCAAGAGAGCATTGTAAATCAATAGTGGGATGTAAATGAATTTAGAGGGTGGGTGCAGCACACATGACTATTCCCACTTCAGAAAAGCTAACTGTTAGAGTACCTGTGTTTTGCCTTTCTCTTTTCCTTTCTCTTTTCCTTTCCTCTCATCTCTTTTCTCTGTGCCTCGTCATGCCAGCTTTAAGGTACATCTCATTTACAAAGTAACATTGTTACAGCAGGATAAAGCCTTAGGCTCAAAGAGGGCAGTATTCTCATGTCTCATCATTTTCCCTTCACATCCACTGGTGCTTCTTCCTCTTCCTTGCTGTCGCCATTCTGAAAACCTCATATCTCTGCCATGACTTCCTCCTTTTGTTTAAATCCTTTTCCATCCCACATTCATTCTCCTATCTCTCCATTTCACAGCTCCCCATTATTATACTCATATGAGTTTAGGATTTGCAGAATGCTATCTGAATGACAACAATAGTGGACAGAGTTTTAAATTACAACATTTCTTCTTACATACCAGGGGTTCTTCTGCATTTTCAATCTTTTCAGCACGTCTTCTTCAGCACAAGACCTATGTTTCAAAAGCTTATTCACTGTTTTTTATTATTGAATGCTGTCATATGACCTGATTATGATTATTTTTAATTATTTGTTTATTTATTTATTATGGCTGATTGCTTCTCTAGCTTTAATTTGATGTAAAAGCCTAACTTTTGCATAAAAATGAAAGAGACAATGAATTATATTTAAAAATATTTACAATATCTTAAAAAGTGTGTAGGATATAAACTACATTTGAGTATCAAGCAGCACCGACACCAAATCATTTGCATACATTTTCCTGTATAATTCTCCTGTTGTAAAAGAAAAATGTAAAAAAGGTAGTTTATATGTAAATATTTTATGCTTTGGATAAAAAGAGTTTATTTCTTTTTAAATATAATGTCAAATGTCGCTATTAGCCAAAGACAATCTTTTACAACTGCTTCCATCCGTGCAATTTTAAGCTTTTTTTAATGCAAGTGTAATTTTTTGAGGTACTTTCTTTTTCTCTTCAAAATAGTTTTTCAGGAATTACATGGTAGCTTTGTTCATAACCTTCTGAAAATCCTACGACGGTATTCAATCCCAGTGCTGTGTATAGATTCTGTGATAATCAACATAAAAACAAAAATTGCATTTACATCTCAGGGGCATAGAAAAGGAACAGAAAATGCAAGGTAGGAAGAAGAGCTGTCTACAAGCTGAAGATGCTGTATACAGGAGAAATCAAGGCATTGCTTCCTATACCCCTTTCTGCTGTGCATGTTAGGTATAATCAGAAGGCAGGATTTTCAAATGCAGGTTTTCTTTGCAGACTAGATGTATTCGCCTTGAGGGAGCCAGGTTTCCTCCACCTTGGATTGCATTCCTAACCATTAAGATTCAATCTCTGCATCAGCGTGTGAGCTCCATCCATGTTGTTCGTTCAGATATTTGTTTGGTATGTGATGCTCGAACATAGCTTAATCTGTTGCTTTTATGTTTCCTGGGGAAAAAAAGGAAACGCCCACTCATGGTCACAACAATTGATTTCTGAGTGCCTTCATGGTATAGAAAACTAAATAAACATAGCTCCATTTTAAAATAAATCTTACGAGGATCCTGCAGGGTTAAGGAATGAATCGATTTGGTCTGTCAAACCAGCAGCTAATGAAAGAATGAGCTCTTACTGGTGGCCTAATTACTTATGATTAATCTAACCCAGTCCATTTTTTTTTTTTTTTAACTGTCTCCATCAGGCCACAGAATAATTAGTCTTACATTCCCTTTTTGTTTTCTTTTCCATACTGAGTTAGAATATTTGATTGTGTAGGAATTGTGTTGTCTGGGCAGCATGTACATCTTTGTGAAATTCATTTTACCTTCTCTATCATCGTTTATTCAGTGCTCAGCTTCCACCTGACAAACTCCTGGTAGCCTCTGGGAAAGCAGTGTTGTGTAACTGTATGGATGTAGATGAACACACAACCAAATTTAGAAAAGATAAATGATTCTTCAAGGAGGGAATAAACGCTAAAGTTCCAACTACAGATCTTTACTTCTGAAACAGTATTTTCCATTAAAATCATTATCTTGTTTAGAAATGTGCAAACCCTCCTGCTGATTTTGCCAAAGAGTAAGCAACGATATCCATTAAGAATTTAGATAGTTGCCCACTGTCTGCATTTATCAGAACATTAGAACAGAGCCATCTGAGCCAGCACAAGTAGGTCCATGTGATTGCTGTTGTGAAATTGTTTTAGCTATGGTAGCTGTGAGTCTTCACCCTGACATACTCTCTCGTGCAAGCTGATGTGTTCTCAGGTGATGAAGGAAGTGGCCCAGCACAGGCAGGTATTGGCAAAGATGTTGTTGTTTAAACTCCCTGCTTTTACTTAATTTTTCAAAATATCATGTGATGCTATTATGCTGTGAAAGTCCAGCAAGATTTTCTCTAGAATTTCTCTGTTTGATCCATGTAAGTTTATGGCCTCAGTTAGTGATATCTGTGTGTGCACAAGTGCATGAACACATGGGCACTCACATAGACATGTTGTTTGATGCTCATCTGGAAGAAAGAATGCAAAAAGGAACAAGCCCCAGCCAGATGTGGTCAGATGGCATAGGGTTTTCCTGAATGTACTTATGCTGTTTGCTTAGCTGTAATGCAGCGTTCAAGAGGGACACGTGAAATGATTGATCTTTGGCTGATTGGATGGAGATGACCGATTTTAAATCTTTGCAGCAAAAACCAATTACACATCTAATTTTTTTAGCAGAGAAGAAATTTAGAACTATGATGGGAATCCCGCCTTCTTTAAATCCAATTCTTCTTGTCTGTGACATTCCTATTAAATTTTTTGCATTAAATTTAATCCCTAAAGAAACATTCTCAAAAAAATGCATTCTAAATACTAAGTTCCTGAAGCCATTCCTTCATTCTTAAAGCAGAACCCTGATTTATAAAAAGACTATGTGTACAATTGTCTTTCATGTAATCAGTGACATGCTGAAAGATGCTTAGCAAAGCAGATGGCTATTGAGGAATTTAAACATATGTTGCTAGGAGTTCATTTGGGTTTAGGGTTTTGTTGTTGTTTTAAAATTTGGCTTAAACTTTCAAGAAGTCTGTGCATATATATGGTATGCCATGCTCTGTAAGTGAATGTAATCAAGTTCCAACAAATGTTGTAAGTCTTTGGAAATGAATAGTAAAATGCCAGTTGATGTCAGTAGTTTGGCTTTCAGTCAGCACTGCAAATTCTCAGTCCCGTTTCCCCATTCTGAACTTTTCTTCCTTTAGCTAAAATAAACTCCTAAATCATATCACCAATGACCAAACAAGAACATTGTTCTACTAATTGATGTGTCATACTGGGAGATAAGTACCAAAGAAACAATCCTGTTCCCCTCTTATTTCCATCTCTTTCCTCACAAAGGACAAAGGTTTTCAAAGGACCAAATGTATTTTCTCACAATTAGCTGGTATAAACTTGTGACCAACAAAATGAGACAGAGACAGAAAAAAGAATACCTCAACAGAGCTAATATGTAAGTACGTTTTGTTGCAAATCTTCAGAGCGGTAGAAAGACCATCTGTTAGAGGGTTATTTTTCCTGACTTTTAATTACTAGTCATTGATTTTGGTAATTGCACACATATACATACACAATAGTGCAGCAGGATTTCACTTCTGTGGTCTTTTCTCAAAACTGGCTTTTAAAATGAGTGCCTATTACTGTAAGTGCTCTACAAGAAAGCAGTGCTCCGCTATTTTTGTCTTACTTTGCAATGCAGCATAACTGTTGCATTTACAACTGGAACAGGTTGGCTCTTTGCCATGTACTTAGAGCCATAAACTCATACTTTCAGCAAGGAAATTCTCCTGCTATCAGATTTTTAAGTGGTGACTTGCCAAGCTGAAATAAGGAAGAACAGACTTTTCATAAGTCGTTGCATATTGTTGTTGAAAATCCAATTACCATTTGCTAAATGCCCATCTCTAAGATTTAAATAATAGTTAAATGAAGTTCCTAGCTTTTAAGGAAAATGGGCACGCACCTAAATGGTGAGGAAGACCATTACAGGAGTGCATAGCAACCCTGGGTGCCCTTAGGAATTTTGCTGACTCCATGTAGCATCTGTGCCTGTTCCCAGACATATTTCAGGGAACTCATCAGTGGAGAGACAGATGTGAATAAGGACTTCTGAGTTTTGATTGCTTAGAGTGACCCCTGCCTTTCTGGATCTACTGTATTTTGGCATTCCCACCAGAACAACTCACTGCACAGAGGTGCTAATACTCTCCCCTTTTGGTCTTAGGCCCTTCAATGTGAAACTGGTAGACCTCCAAAAATGCATAAGCTATCTAGTTATTTCACCTTTTAAGGTACAGTAGCAGAATAAATCAGCCTCCCTGCTGGAAGAGGGGGTTCAAATGTACAATCCAGTGAGCATGGATGAGCCAGTGGCTTGGCATCTGCTGAGCTTTGGTAGGTGTCCATGTGTCTACCTAGCGTGGGGGATATGCAAAATAATTACTCAGGCTGAATAAAGAGGCTGAATTTCCTCCCATTTGCTGTGGGGTAGGCATGTGGACCTGGGGATCTACCATGGCTTTGCTGATACACAGTGAATTCTTCAGATGCTACAATTAAACTGTGTGTTTATGTGCTTATATGCATATACCACTATATATGCATGCTGTCTTCTGCCTTCTTCCCAGTAAGGTCCTTAGATCTTGTCCATATTCAAGATTATTTCCAGTTTTGCTTATTATTCTAACATATTCTAATGGTAACATGACTTAGCTGTATTACTATGAATCTCTCACATGGACATGTTTTCTGGAGCGAGAATTGAGCAGCTTAGTTAAAATTACTTTCAAAAACAGGGGACATGTGAATGGAGAGATGAAACCCAAATCATAAAACTGAAACAAATTTCAATTTGGCTCCTGCATTTGAATGAGTAAGCTCTATGTGTGAAATGCAGGAGCTTGAAAGACCCAGGGATTTAACTTGGCACCATCCAGGGATATTTTTGCCTGGAACACACATGAGTTAGAGTACTTTTAGGGGATACATCATATATTTCCAGCTTGCTTTTACCAAGACAGCTTGACTTACCAGTGCATTAACCTGTTTCTTATGCAGTGTGATGTAAGCTAACCTAAGGAACGTTACATATATGCTGAAATGTGAGTGACCTCGAGGAATTATACTCTTATACCAGGGTAACTTACTTTCATGCTTTCATGTCCAGAAAAGGGAAAAGGGAGTGTCATACTATATGAATTGTTATAAACCATCTAACTGGTTCAAGTCAGGGGGATCTATGTTCTTTTTTCTCTCCCCATAAAAGCAGTGGGAGGTTTTCCCCAAGTACCATTGGATACCCAGGCAGACACATTTGTCATCGCTGAGATAATGATCTGGAGGGGGGTGCTTCTTTAATTCTTGTACTCCAAAGACATTTAAAATATGGACTCTGTATCCTTTTAATTTACATCACTGTATGTTTTCAGCAAGATAGTAAGTGAGAGGACTTTTCAGAACCTTCATGCAATAGTTTTTAAGTCTGGCATGCTCTGTGTGCCATGTGATGTTTCCCCTGCAAAAATGCCTGTTTGCGTTATATCGGATTTATTCATACAACTGCCTGTTTTGACTACCTGAAAATTTTTCATTTGTTTTTACTTTTCCAGAATTAAACCTGTGATCTACTTGCAATAGGAATACTTAATATATATTCATTGATTGCTTCTAGAGCTCCACTAGTTTTGTATGGATATATAGATTTTAGTTCTCCTTTTGGAAGCATTTTCTTTAAATGTGTTGTTATAAAGGATGTTATAATCAAGAATTATAAAAGATGCTGCAGTTGAAAAGTTAAATGAATAACACGTGAATTGTCGACTTAGACTCATAAAAGGTTCCTGTAGACCAAGACTGAGAACTTTCCAATCCTTATGATTTGCATAGAAGAAAAAGTACATTTGGTTCTGAATCAGGAGCTTTGTTTGGGAGGATCAGTCATAATCATACTTTGCTTATTTTTAATATAATCACAACAACATTTTTTAAAGGACAACAGTACAAGAATGGAATATGCATGTATAAATACAGATATAACATCTTTATGAGGTAGAGAGGATGACTTCTGAAAGTTAACTCCTTTATTGTGTCTCTTATGTCAACTGGTATCAACAGTGCTCTAATTTATTTTTCCAGAAATTCAGATTCTGCATTTCTTGACTTTTAAAATATTTTGTAGCTTACATCATGAAAATACATATTGTTATTTTATTCACTTTAACTTAAAAAAATGTAGTCCACACTGAAGTAGATACGGTGATGGTTATTCTGGAGTTACAGAGTGGGAAGGGCTACTACGTACATACGTGTTTCGTACTTCAAGCCTCAGAGCAAAGTTAATTAGGTATATAAATCATTATTTATGCAATATAATCACATAATCTGTACACTCGCTCTATAGAAACAGTATGTAAGAGGTGACAGAAAAGTCAAAGAGATTGACCTTGTGTGGTTATGAAGCAGTTGGACAGGAAAGGTATGCTTGGGTCTCCCAAACTGCTCTCCTACAGTGCCACAAGGAGAGAGAAGGAACCAACAGAAGGCAGTGGTATCTCTCAGAAAACCAGTATGTTGATTTTGTTTTGCAGGAACATATCCACCACCCCTATTCTGGAAAAGCCTAATTAGTGCTTTTTGCATCTCTGAACCCCATTCAAAATTTGTGGTTTGGAGACTGCTGGGAGGAGCAGGTCTGCTCACAGTTCTCCACTTCCCTCCTGTCCTGTTTTAATCTGTCTGGAGGATTCAGCATGATCCAGCCTTTATCAGTTGTAGCTTCTGCAAGCAGTATATTTTCAAATGTCTTCACAGGGATCCAGTCTCATTCTAATCTCTTTAGACACATCATAGGCAGTTTTCCTGTGGCAGGTTGGAAATTTCCTTCACTCTCAGCTATTTTTTTGTGTCTGTTTCTGAATGCAGATATCTCCATGAACAATTTTGTGTACTCAAACACAGCCTTCTGAAAATTCAAATAAAAAATTGTCTGTGGGATTTTGCCAGCCTTAAGGGAGAGGAGTGAAGACAAATTTAGGGGGAACTAAATATAACTTTTTTTTTTTTTCAGGAAGCTATAAGCAGTGAAAAGCAAAATTGAGTTTACAAGGAAAGCACAACAGAAATGATACTAAAACCATGGAATGACTAACATCAGGACATCAAACAGTCAAATATGCTGGCAAAAAAAAGATGACAGAAGTAGGCTATGGTTTACCTGGTCAAGAGGATGCCCATTATAACAGTGAGGGATAGAAACTATTAAACTTATATAAGAAAGCTTCATGTGTCTGAAGTGCCTTTAAGACAGTTTGCTTTCTATGTGGCATGCAGACAAGGATGTAAGAAGTGTGTTTTGCTGTCTTACAGCTTACAGAAGAAAGGGGGGGGTGGCATTAACTGCAGTGGGTTTGCTACCTACATGTCTTCAGCTTCATTATGTTGGCTACGTAGACTGATGAACTGTAATTGTTTCCTGGCTACCGTTGGTAGGAGATAGGGTGGCAAAGAGTTTTGGAGCACTGCTAGGTTCCTGTTTTTTCTCATTGATCTCTATGAGAACAATCATTATGATAATGATTCTAATCCAAGCTTCTGTAATATAACTGAGAAATAAATGCTTCTTGGTTAATATGCCTCAATTAATGGGTCACCCAGTGTAGCTGCAGCAGGTTGCAAGTAAGTAGCTTTCAGGATCTGAGCCCAAATGATTATAGGTTTTCTTTCCCTTTTTAGATGAAATGGATTCATAAGCCTTACTCAAATGAATCTCTCTTGTAGTCGTTAATTATAGTATACACATGTTAATGACATCATTATCAGGAGATAACATAATGTCCTAAGGACCACGTGTTACAGTTGTTTCCTGTGCAAACAATTGTGCTTGATAACACAGCCTGTCACAAAATGTCAAAATAAACCACATGGTGTCTTGAAATGATTGTGAAATTATCATGTGTCACAGCTATGCATGTCATAAACAATACCATCATGACTGAATTTTTCATTAGCTTCTTGGGTGAGCAATGCTGAAGAGAACAAACAATTAAGATCTTGAACGTCTCAAGTGCAGCACATAACGCAGCACTGAATTGTTTAAAGCATACCCTGTGACTGAATTAAAATATGTTAGTCATGAACTGAGAACATGCATAGTAATAGGCGATACTAAGGACCTTGTGAGGGCTTTTTTTCTTGTTTTTATTAAACGTAAACAGAAATGAATTAATTTTTTTAATGTTCGATAATTTAGTTCTCATTTAGCACCTCTCTCTTAGCTTGTATGAGGACTGGATAGTAAGATTTTAGGAGAGTTGCCATTATAACTCTTCAGCAAATGAAACCTTGGTCAAGCAAAAGTCAGTGACAAAGCCCCTCTGTCCTTCTACAGCACCAGAATTTCACCCATGTAGCCTTTCAAGCCCTAACAGTATGAGCGATCTCACTTATGCCCCTGCAACAAGGTGGTGATACAGCAACAATTTCAAGCCTGCAGTAAGCTCGGGGGTGTTGTTGTTGACAGCCACAGGAACAGAGCTGCTCCTGTTATCTGAGGCAGTGGGGCCAGCGGGTGTCCCACAGCACTTCAGTGCTAAGCCCTTCCTGGCTCTGCCTCTGCACAGCCCAGTTCAGTAAAAAAGACTGAACAACTTCTTGTTACCTATGGATTTTGGCAGTTACCATTTTTTAAAGTTTGCCTTCTGAACCATGAAAGTGACAATTTATTGAGCTGTATATTTTTGATTTTCCTGTTTTTCTTTTACTGACCTGAGAAATGTGATTATTCTCCTTCTGGAAGTACGCTGTGCACAATTGCCAAGAGCTATGGGTTTGCTAGGCACAGAAAGGTTGAACGGTTTTCCCTGGGTGCACGGGATGCTTGTTACAGGGCTGCCAGGAGCTCTCCTTCCCTAATGCCTCCACCTCAAGTAGGGTTATGTGGGACCTGCTGACACACAGCTCCCTAGAAGAGCTGTCAATATCATAATTTTCAAGAGCTGTGGTTTTTTTAATCCACAAGACCATGATTTCAGATGCTCCAGTGATAACAATATTACTTCTTTAGTCATCAGTAAAAATGTAGATGAGGGGTGCCACTGATTTTCATAAAGTGTGTGCTCCTGATGCTGATACTACTTTATATGAAGAATACATATGAGCAAACCGGCCTCCCTGAAGCAAGTCCAAGGTAGCTGACATGCAAATATTTTAGAAAACTTAAAGTTGAAAGACTAGTCTCTAAAGCAACATCTTAGTTTACATTTTTATACTCTATGGTTCTAGGTGATCCCAAAAAAAGAAAGAGAAAAACATCTTAGAAGCTGCCCTTGGATTAGCATCTTTTCTTACCAGTAATAATGACATGGGAATTCTTGACAGATGACCTGGTTTTACACTTCCTGAGAGGTTTCAATAAGATTAAGATAATGATTCAGATTCCTTTCTGTTTTCACCTGAATTGGAGTACCAAATCTTCCAATGTTCCCTACAAAACTAATTATTCAGGTTTACTGTCTTGCAGTTACCAGCTAGCTCAGCCCTGAGATGTGCAATAAATCATTAGTGACCTTTTTTTCACCTCTTTGCCTCAAAGCCCCATTCTCTGCAAAGGACACCATCTAATTAAAAAACACAACAGGGGCCTGCTTAGGCAAGAGGGTGAACTTAGGGAGGGGGGAAGCTGTGTAATGTTATAGGGATTTATTCTGGCAAAATCTGAGGCAGGGAACATGAGCTCTGGAGAGAGAGGTATAAGACACTAGTGAGATTTAGGAGAGACTGGCAGAGCTGACAATAGAAACTGGAAGAGTTACTGGAGCTGCCAGCATCTTTGCAAGCTTTTGGAAGGGAAATCAAAGGATTATTATTTTTTAGCAGCAGTATTAAAAATCTATTTAACTGACACAGGGCTGAGAAGGCTTGTCCTTTCTTCAGTGCTGCAGATATGATTGCATTTTTTTTTTCCACAGTTCACTGGAGTTCAGCTTCTTAATGAGCTGTTCATTGCAAGACTAGTTCTGGGCACTCTGTCTCTTGGTTGATGCCGCTCATACAGAACAACTGAGCAAGTACACAGCATAAAAACAAGAATAGTTCAGGAACAACACAACTTTAAGAAGTTTCCAAGTTATCCTTGGAAAGCCTTTGTTAAATATGAGTTTGAATCTTTTCTAACTGTATAACTACATCAAAAGACAGCAAACATATGCCACATATTATCTGTAGAAATAATTCACTGTCTAGATAATCAGGGCGTATTTTTAGGAAGACTTCAGTTGTATTCAGGGATGTTCAGCAATTTTGCAAAGCAACATGAACAACTATAAATAAAGGAAGGAATATAACAACATCTGTCAAAGAAGGTGGGAAGTAACCTTCTAGGAAGCCTTGGTTTTGCCACAGAAAACAGAGTAAAATGAAAGTATCCTATGTGGCATTCAGCAAGCCTGGCCAAAAGACCAGTCTTCGTTCTTGCTTCATTTCATTCACTATTTTCTAACAAAGTGCATGATCAAAAATAAGGCAGAAATAGTTCACTAACTACATACCCCTGAGGACCATGTACCCCCTGTACTAAAGGAGACCTTATCTTGTGGGACAACAATGTTTGTGTAATTAAAGTATGTATCATGAAATATGATCACAAAAAAATAGGAGACATTGGAAGTTTCAGTTATTTTGTTTATTGAAAGTTTGGGTGCTTCAATTTACCATTTAAAAAAAGTTTCTTTCTTCATCCATATAAAATTAATCCAGAGAGGATATCTTACAGTTCTGTATGTACTTTAATTCTTACATACTTTTAAAGTCTGCCAGCAGTAGAGTCTGAATATTGAGTCTTCAAAATAGACTTCTGTCATTCAAGTTGCAGGATTCAATACTGACAAGAAGATGGAACAAACTCTTTGAGCCAATTGTTGGGTCTGGAGACCTGGACAAAGCAGCCTGGTTGAATAGTCTGGCATTTTGTCTCCTAGGAATTGAGGGAAAAAACCTGATGTCCACAAAAAGCCCTGAAGGTGTCCAATGTGATCAATGATGCACTTACTAGAGAGAAAAGAAACTAAATTGAGGTGAAGAAGCTACTTTTACTACCTTTTTCCTTGCATAAGTAGTCGAGATGATTTGGGAATCTGGTGGTTTTCTCCCAATTTAGAGTTGTAGCTGCAGTTGCTTTGACAGTGGCAGCATCTACCTTTTTAGAACATTGATACTCAGTTATTAGTTTGGCATCATGCTGATATGTTTATTATTTTAATTTATCTTACTAGTAAGGAAAGTGAAAAAGTCATGTCATTTTTCAGCATCTTTCCACTGTGACTTGTCATTGAGATATCATGGGACAAAGGTGTAGCACTTTTTTAACAACAAGGGATTTTTTATGCCAAATTTCAAGGAACAGCCAGATTTTCCATCAGTTAACAGAGAACAGAAGTGCAAGAGCTTCTCGAGTAAAATCTCAATCTGTTTTCTACATGATCTTATGTAACATGATAAATTTTCATTACAAGTAGCTACCAAAAAAAAAAAAAAAAAAAGGTGGATTTGAGTAGTTATTTGCAGAGGAGAAGTAGCACGAGTATACGACACTAGATTGTGCCCTGCCCATCAATCATGCAGCCTGTTTTTAGTAAGAAACCTAGAAGCATTTACCCATGGGCAAATTCATTAAATAAGAAGCTAACTAGAATTTAGTGATAACTTTACTTCATGGAAAATAAGAGATTTTTTTTCCCTCTGATTCAATAATACCATAACCTTGTGCACTGTATTTTACTTGACAAAACCGTTCTTTCAGTTCCTCATGGAATGAACTAAGGAGTCAGGAATGTATTCCCAGGTAACCACTGGGAAATCCATGTCCCTTAGAGTGAATTTAGCTTCATTAATTTGAGCAATTGTACTAGTAGTATTAGGCTGAAAAAAGATTCAATTTTGAGAATTTTCATAAATTTTCGTATTTTTTTCTTTTTCTGTCAGAATTTACATTTTGAAGATTTTGGTAAATATGTTGGTCGATTTTTGGACAAGTTTGGAACTGTAGTATACATTTTTTCTTCTGCTTTCAGTGGTTTCTGTCACCTCTAACTAGGAGATCTCATTTGGCTCCTGCAGTAAGTGAAGCAGTACTACCAAGTTTTAAAATGAACAGAGTGCCATCTCTGTGCTTATGTCTTAGTCTTTGTAAGATAAGTAGCTCTAAATATTGCTTAATAGATGGTTTCTACAATTAAAAAAAAAAATTATCTAATTGGATAAGCCATTGGCCGTGTGTCTAATTAGTCAGGTGACTCAAGGAATTGAAATGCCTGTGAAGCTGATAATGGAAAGCAGTGTATTTTGCCTCTTAGACAGGATTTGAAATCTGTCTGGATATTTGGGGAATGAAGTAATATTACTATCTAAAAAGTGGTGTTCTGTGTCCAGTTTTATAACAGAGACAGATTAACAAGAAGGGAAGCTCTCACAGCATCTGGTGGCTCTTGCATTTGTTTATTAATAAAATAAACAGAAGAGTTCCATGTCATAGAGAAATTATAATTATGAATGATGGTTTGCTGAAAATTATTATTTCATTTCTCTGTATAATTTCCAATGTTTTTGTGGTCATAAAAATAAAATGTTAGATATTTGCACAGGCAACAGTTGAAAAGCTTAGAAATATTCAGAAAGTTCCATCCATTGGCTCCCCACCAGTAGATTTCACACAGAAATTAT
Organism: Egretta garzetta; assembly: GCF_000687185.1. Lineage (NCBI taxonomy): Eukaryota > Metazoa > Chordata > Aves > Pelecaniformes > Ardeidae > Egretta > Egretta garzetta. The sequence continues at coordinate 11,078,284 of NW_009260028.1, read as the reverse complement.
TGCCCAGGAACCAGGCTCTGAGGGACCAGACCAGCCATGGCTGACTATGAATCCTCCCAGATGTCTCAGGAAGATGGTAGTAAAAGCTGAACCAGGAGCTGTGGAGCTCAGTGCTGGATCCCACCCATGGTGTCAAACCACAGGCACACTCAGAGTCCTCAGCTTCATCACAGGGGGCTGGGAAATCCTGAGATCCCCATTTCAGCTAGAGTTTTCACCATTTTTAGATTACCTGTTGTGGAGCCAAGGAAATGTAAGGCATCCTACTTTCACAGCTGGGAGTGTGAAAGCCCTGAGCATTCCTCTCCAAGTCTGAGCCAACCACCTGGTCTACTGGGCAGCGCTGCGCTATAACCAGGGGCCAACAAACCCTTTCCTTCTGTGTAGTCATAAAAAGTGAGAGGTATCCCAAGAAGTAGTGGTTAGATGTGTTGCACAAAAACGAATTTCAAGGCCTTGCTTGGCCATTCTTACATCTTGATGTCCTTACAGCCAAGTTATAAGCTATAGTGGGATGAGTATTTCTCAGTCTGTTATAGGAAATATTTCATTTTGCAAATAAAATCAAATATTAATTGAAGTAATTGAAGATAAAGAACTAATAGTTTTAGCCTGCCTTGTTTTACTTTGTGTTCTTGACTTAACCCAAGCCAGTATACCCAGTGAAATGTTTGTCATGCTAGAAAAAGAGAAAATGAGGAGGGAGAGGCTGAGGCATTTAGAGGCAAGGTTGTATGCTCAAATAGGCAGTGATCATTGACTATATTGCTTACTCTGAGTGTTTGTAGTCTCTTTTTTCATCTTTTGACCAGTAATTGAATATTCAGCTAATAAACCCATTTCAGCAATTCCTTTTATCAGAGAGACCACATTCTCATAAAAAGTTCTGGGTCAAAGAAATTAGCTGGGTTTTGACAAAAAAAAAAGTGACAATCCAAAGTCCCAACAGGAATGATTCTGAAAAGCTTCATACCAGCTTAGAAAAAACTAAAATGCATCGTAGAAAGAGTAATACCTCCTCAATAAAACCCAAACATAAAAACTGACCTCCCTGTGTCTGTGACTGATAAGGTTGTTATATAGTGCATATGCCCACAATATTCCATTGTAAGTGATTATTCCTTTTATAATGGAATATAATTTTAAAAAATAAAAACAAACCCCAGAATCACCAAATCAGCATTTCAAGCTCCTGGATTTCCTAAAGCCAAACTCTTTGTATGAAGACAATTTAATAATTTAGGTAGCGAGTTTAGATCTAAGTACAGATTGTGCGTCTGTGTGTTTTAAGGATATGATTAAAAAAGAAACATTTGACGATCTAGTTAAAAAAAATCAAACAAGTATTTTCATATTGCCTCTGTAGCTAGCGGCTTCATTTATCCTATTCAACATCCATCGTATACAATCTGTCAAACCCTTCTTAGAAGCATGACTTCCTTCTCTCTTTGCTGGTGGTTACTTTATCACCACTGCTATTTTGGCCTTTGCTTTTGGGTGTTCATTCTGTATGTGGAAGAGGGGATGGGAGTTCCTACTCATTTGAAACACAATATAAAGGAAAAAAAAAACCACAAAAACCACCGAGTCCTTTGAACTCTTTATGACATTCATGCTGTGGGGAGGTACTGTGGAGGAAAGAGACCTGCAGCCCTGTGCCATGTGCTTTGTTCATGAGATGGATGGCTATAATTTACTCCTGCCTGAAACACTAGTATTTACGATGCCTTTCCTTGGCCGAGAGGTAAAAACAGTCTCCAGAGAAATAGAAACATTTTTTAAGAGTGTATTGAAAAGAGACATCCACAGGACAGCTGAAGGTCAAGGGAACAAAGCAATGAGGGTTGCTTTGTCTTCTTTCCCAAGTAATTAAATAATTCTCCTTATTTTGACTCCATAGAAAACATTTTTTTACCTCTCTTATTTATTCACACTCATGTGCATATGCACACATGCAAGCACAAACGCACACACCTTGACCCCAGTTATACAGGAGGACCCCAGTTATATAGGAGGACTCCAGTTACATAGCAAGACACTGTCAACATCAGGAACAGTAGCGTAAAATTTGGCTTTAAAACTCCTTTTCAGCTGTTCTCTGGCTCACAGCTGGATGAGCATATTGGCTGCTTTGAATAAGACAAAATAATCCTGGTTCAAATTAGGGTCCGCTTCCTCTGGCCTTGGGCATTTAGGTACTGGAGCCAAATTGTCAGCCATTGCCTTTGTCTGGAAGCTTTATTAATTGTTCAGTGTAATAGTCCCAGGATACTCAGTGGAAAGGCCTAGTCTTTAGATTTGATAAAACACTGCAATGACATGACAGCAATAAATGTCAAAGGCACAAAAAATCCCCAAGGGGGGAGGGGTCCTAATTTTAGATTTAATCAAGGTAAGTGAGAATTTTCCTTTCTGATTTTTTGTTGTAAGAGCTGCTGCTTACTTATGGGTAAATGTAACTCACAGAATTATTATACTGAATATCTTTACTTCATAAATATTGTGTTTATCTAAGCTCTCTTTGCTTTTCTTTACTAGTATTTCCCTCCTACCATAAGACATACATTAAAACCAATTGTTAAGTACACAAGTTACCTACCAGTTTTTCCTAGGCTGTGCAGCCTTTAAGATGGCTCCCTGTTCTTCAAGAAATGTTCTCCTTTTACTGACCAACTTAAGAGATCCATTTTCCCTGCAGAAGCTGCTTCCATGCTGAGCAGCCAAAGTAGAAAATAAACCTCATAGTGAAAAATAAAAGATAGACTAGATTGGGAATCAAGTTTGTTGTTTTTCAGCAACAAGCAGAGCTAATACTCCATAGATGGTCAGACCATTCCCAAACCATCCCCAAATGTTCTCTGTGACAAGGGGCAAATATCACAATTTTGACTGGAGAAACCAGACTGATGTGCATGAAAATAAATGTCTTCAGAACTTTTTATTGGGATTTTATTCTCCCCATCTTGTTCTCCTTTCCTGTCTTTCCTGAGACAGTAGCATTTATTGACATCCTGAATCTCCTCAGTTAAGAGAATGTAGAATTTAGGATTACACCCTTAGCACTGGATTCACCTGACTTTAAGCTAGACGTCTAAAGTTTGGTTGTAAAAGTCTAAGCAGCTCACCCTGAGCTCCTTTTATCATCAGTAAGAAGCCATTCATCATCTTTAAGGCAAGATGAATGGCGCTCTGGAAGGTCTTGTTTCTCCCCAAGGACTGCTACAGAATAAGCCTTCATTTGACTAGCTGAAGGCTTGGATGACTAATTTTTAGCCACCTGAAGTTAGGTTGAGATGAATGCCACTGACTGGTTCTGTGAATGTGCTCTACTGCCATGCACAGGTGAATGCTTTTGTGTTTATAGACCATGCAATAATGCCTTTCTGTTAATATGCAGAATTTTTATATTGTTTGTGTTAATGTACTTCTATAGAGAATGCCTACATAAATACAAAGAGAGTGGTAACTTGCCTATTTTAATACATTAGAGTTCTGTTCCCATCATCAGAGTATCAGATGCTATTGGTCTATTTGCATCTTTCTAGACAATAAAAATATAATTCACTCTGAAAGGCTAGACGAGACTAGTTCTACCAGACCTCTCTTATACATCAGCAGATAGTATTTCATGCCTTTTTAGCTCAGAACTGAGCTGTTATAGACCCAAGTCACTGTGCTTAAAAGTATACTTACTTGCATGAACGAGCAGTGAATGAAAACCATTAATGTCCCAGCATGCACTGCTCACCAATACTCATTTTTGTTGTAGCCAGAGTTTCTTAGTGTGTTTCTGCTTCATTTAAACCTGTCAATACCTCAATTAGTGCTTGCTTCTCTTCCCCTGGGAGGGACATTTACACATGTCACTTCACAGCCTCCAAAATCTAGAAGACCCGTGGGGATTGCTGGGTCATAAAATATATCCTGATTAAAGCTTGTGTTTCCCAGTGACTTTCTGCCCTTTTTTTTTCTTTTAGACTTGTAAGCTGTTCGGGTATTTTTAATGAAAGGGCACAAAATGAAAGTTTAAAGCATAACAACATATAAGAAAATGAACACTCTTCCACGGGATTCTGGTCTCTGGTTTTTACTAATTTACATTCAGTAAGTCACAAAAAATTAGAGCAGTGTACTTTACAATTACGATAGCAGTAACCCTCTCATTTAACATTAAAACTTGATGCCATCTTGATGGCAGACTGAATTCAATTTAAGATCAAAGCATTGGAGAAGTTGTCTGAAATTATATATTGCTAGTTTTAACTATTTGATATGCCTGCTCTTTCCAGCCTGACTTTTATATAGGGTGATGAAAGATCATAGCTGATTTGGAATAGAAAGTGGCCCAAGAAATTTATACTTAATGAGTACATGTTTCCAATACTAATTTTTAGGTACCCATGCTTTTCAACAATGGCGATGATAGTAACACTAATATTGTCCATTAATTTCATGCGAAGGAAGATAGTCTTTGTCTAAATCTTCATAAATCACAACTGTATATATGCTAATGTAATTTTTTATAGATCTTTGATCACTTATTTTTGTTTTGACAATTAGCCAAGCTTTGATGAAACCGATTTTCCAGTGCCTCATGTGGGTTACCATAGTTTGTCACAAATTTCCACAGGCTTTTACTATAACTGACTGCAGGGAAAAAAGCTGTCAGCTTATCATTTCCCATTTTCTTTCTCTTGGTTATTAGGAAGTGCAGTTAGACAAAATGGGAATTGAAGCTGCATGGCAAAGCGAAAGAAAGTCACATTCGTTTCAGAACCATGTCAAAGTCAAAGGAAAGACCGAGAAATATAAGCAGCTGCTGGTCTCATGTGTATCATTTGAAGACAGCAGTTTGCACTGTACAAACATAAAACTAATGCAAGAAAAGACCTCAGGAAGAGGAAAGAATTGTCTTTGTGATTTGAGGGAAAAGACCCTTTTTATTTTATTAATGTGTCTTTTGGTTAAAATTCATAGTTGTCATGCAAAATAAATCAACTTCTTTTCCTATAATGTGACCTGAAACTGCTTCTGAGTGAATAAGATATGAACCCTAAATGTTCACAGCCTTTACCCTGACATATTCAATCAGATCATGAGGCACTGGTGAAGCTGCCAAATACTCAAGACATCATTGTCATTCTTATTAAAGCTTAGCATCAAACAAGGACTGTTCTGTCTTGGAAACACATGTTTGAATAATACTTTGTATCAAAGTAACTTCATTTATATCAGTGGCATAGCCAGCTGAAATGGTATTTTAGGGTGTACAGAATCCTTATTCACTCCCACTCAATGATTTATATCTTTTTAGAATTTTTTTCAAAGATTACCTTGTGTGGCTGTCCTAATGTCCTAATACTGCAGTTTATACATACCACTGAGTCTCTTATTTTGATATGGGATTTGTAATGCAAACTTAGGTGGCTGGGACACGGACTGGTCATGTCTGTGTTTAATTTCTCTCTATTATTTAGATATGATAATTCTCATGGACATCACTCTTCACTAAATAGAAAAATAAAGATGCAGTTTCTGCTGCGCACAGTGTCTTATTCCACGGCAGTACTGTTTTTCATACTGTTCTGTCAGAAAATTATTTTCCTAATAGAACTGTTTATGAAGCTCTTGCCTATTGTCCACAAATCCATTCATCTAACAGATATTAATGGAAGTGTAGAAAAAGCTACTAACCCTCCTTTTAGAGCAGGTTGGGGGTAGAAGGTAATCTGATTTGTTTTACTTTGTTTTAAAAATAATTTCAAGATTATATTTATCAATAAATTTTCTTAATTTATTTTGTTTACACTGCAGACTCCCAGAACAAAAGCTGAGTAAATAATTCAGTCTGTTATATTGATTCATCAAAATTTTACTTCTCTCCTCACATTTTTCAGGTTTACGTGTTTGAAATTATTTTTCCTAGTCTGGAACCTCAGCAGAGCAGAGGTCTTCAGACCAAGAGAAGTGGAGACATGGTGAGACATGCTGATGTGCCAGGAGTCACATCACTGGCAGAGTCCAGGACATGCCTGCTACCGAGCACGTTCTCAAATTCTCACTGTGTTCAGTTATCTCCAGATCACAATATCACTAGATCAGTTTATCTGCTGCATCTTTTCCATCCTCTTTCTCAAGAGCAACTTGAATCTGCATTAATGTTTGGCTATGATTAGCAGTCTAACTTTCAATACAGCTCAAAACACATCATACAGCGTCACATGGCACCTCCCCATCAACTGTGGTGTTGGCTGTGTGGTATTCCTCTCTTCTCACCACAGCCAGGTTACTAGAAAAATACCATTTGGAGACTGCAGATGACGATAGTTCTTAAGCATACAGAGCTCTTCAGTCAGTCTTAGAATCATTTAAGGTTGCTTCAAGGATATTTAGTGTTTAACTACAAATTAAAAGATAGGGAGCCTTGTAATTTGCTTTTTGCCCACATGACTACTTCTAGCTATGAACTAAAACAGAGAAAAAATATTTATTCTACCACCCCCAATTTTTAAAATTAATGTGAATTTTGGTTTTCTAGTAATTTGTGAAGGTTTATTCTAAAAGGACTCAAAAATTTCTGTTACTTTGCTCGAGCTTCACGTAGCTTACTATAGCCTCCTTATTCTGGATAATGGGACTAGTCTTTGTCAAGGTAATTAAATGTTTTCATTTTTATTTCCTTTCAGTTCCTGATTAAACACTCAGCAGTAGCAGAGAAAAGAAACTCAGATTAAGTAATTTAAAATTAATCTTAGAAAAGTCCAGGTTCAGTTTTCTTCAACTGGAACTGAGCCAGTTCCATGATTCTTAAGAGTAACCTCAACTACTGAATTTTGCACTTTGATTTTTAATGATGAAGCTATAAAGCAATGAAATGACTCCTTACTGGGTTACCACAAAGAAAGGGGAAAACAATGGGCTGACCTGGGAAAACAAATAAACAAGTCAGTTTTCCAAACAGAAACCCAGTTTTAAACAGAGAAATCTCCTAGATTGTTGCTGGCAGCGATATGCATACCTCGAAAATGGAAATTGCCATAATCTATGAACTGTAGCTTCTATTTTGTCCAATTTTGACCGATAGACCTTTGACAATGCCCAGGACCACATAGCATGCTTCAGAGAAAAATGTGGAGAATTCCAGAGGAAAGAGAATTGGATTAATTTGTCCCATAGGGAAGCGTACTCCAAAATCCTGGAACATGACACTATTCATTCCTTGAACATGCTCAGCAACATGCCCTTCCCTTCCAAAGTTCTCTAATATAAATACATATCATTATATGTGTGTATATAATGTATATTTGAAGAGATATAAAGGATACACACACCTAATAGGGCAACTGAATCATCTTGATAAATTTCTAAATGCCTTCACTTTTTTTTAAGACATCCTGAGAGAATATCTCATGCATATATAGTACAGATTTAGTTTTCTTATTTACAGTTTTCTAGATTATTTTGTCAGTAAAGAGCCAGCATATTTATCTCAGTAATTTGCATCAGTAATTTGATTAAAGATAATTGGAGGATGAAAAAATACATTGCCTAAAATATCCTTGGGAATGTGGCTTTGTTACCAGAAATCTTTTGACGTAGAGGAAGCTAAAAAGAAGAGCTTATGGTTTAGGATCATTAGAGATAAATTGTGAAGAGTAAAAAATCAGCTTTAGAGGAAGGAGAAATATTTAGCTGTGAGGCATTGCTATGGCAATAAGGAATCCACGTGGAAGATTACGTGAGAGGAAGGGAAGGATAAGCAGGGATAAAGCTGTATCTGAGGAATAAAGTCTTCTTTCTTTACATGTTTTTATGCTGCTCTTATTAAGAAAGTTTGTTGAAAAAAAAAATTTAGCTTCATAAGCTAGCCTCTGTTTTTTAAAAAGCAAGCAAGATAGTTGCAGTGTTTGGTTTGGCAGTATCACCCATCAAGGGACTCTTGGGAGACAACTGTTTAGGAGACCAGAAAGTGATGTCAGAGTCTGTGAGACAGGCTTCTTGAGGTCCGTGGGCTCTCAATCCAAATCTGAATATCCCATTTTCTGTGGGTGTGCACTGTGTGCTCCCACCCATGAAGGAGGAGGAGGAGGAGGAGGGTAGACCTGCCAGTGCAAGGCTCGCCTGCTCTGAGTGCTGAGCCATCCCACCCGGGGGCACAGGCATCCCGGGAGCTCAGGTACCTCGTGGGGAGGCACACACCACCCCTCAGCTCCCAGGTGGGCTAAGCACATGCTCCGTCTGTCACCAGAGAAACTCAAAGTAGGAGATACTGATGGGAAGGAGGACTACAGCTGTGGAGAAAATCACTTAGGTGACTTGGAAGGCTGGCATGATTTAATTGGTTGGGAAATGAGGTTGGAGAAGGAAAACATTGTTGTAGGGTGTTGCATTGAGGGGAAAAAAAGGAGATGTGGAGAGGTGTGGCGAATGAAGAAGGAAGGGACATGTGGGAGTCTTGGGAAATTATGGAAGGAAGAAAGGTGATGGCACAAGCTAATGACGGTAATGTAGACTCCTTAATACCCAGCCACCCATTTGAATTGGGTCTCTTATTGATGAACATAAATGCATAAAAGGATATATTGATTTATTTCAGGTGTTGCACATGAGGGCAGGTATGTTCAAGTTCCCATACCTGCACATAGAGGGCCCACAGGCCTGCAGCCGCATAGGCCTAGCAAGCTAGCTTCTCTGTTTGGAAACAACAAGCAGATGGCCACAAAAAGTGACTTTCTGAAAGTAATCTCCTTGTGAGTACAGGTACTTGGACAGAGGCCAGATAAAACTGAAGCTATTTTCGTTCTCTGGAAGATGGAATCAGACTCATCCTAATTTTCTGTTCTGATTATTCATCATTTCTTTTCTTTGAATGCTCCTCTTCTACAAAACTAATCGGTATCTAATATCCAAACAGTTAAACAAGACGTACTTCATCACTAATGCGTATCAGTGCTTAAAGAGCCTCACGTCTCACACAAGACCTTTCTAAGAGTTCTTCCTGTAATTAGATCCCATTCATAACTCTAACCCACAGCTCCACAGCCCTGTTAATTTTCAGGTTGGTTTGTTTTGGTTCAGGAAGCCTTTGAACAGAAAGGGCTGCATCCTGACATATTGTCATATCCAAACATCAACAGCTCTGGCATATGAAAAGGTCATGCCACCAAGCATTAACATTTCAGAATAGCAATTATAGTAATTCATTTAAATACGGATTATTATTTTTTTTTGCTGTCTAGTAACAACAGATGCAATCTATGCAGGAGGAAAGACCGGAAAGGCCTGAAATCAGGTCCTGTGCCAATGTCATCTTAAAATAGAGACCCAGAGAAGTTCAGGTGGAATGAGTGAGTTCTGATAAGAAGAGGCAAGTCTTCATGCATAAGGAGGAGGAGAGTGGGGCTATTGTCGGAGGCAGCCCTGGAGTACAGGAACTTAGAGAAGGACTCTTTACTACCACATCATATGCTTTGAAAGGAGTGGACAGATTCATTCAGAAGAGAGCAGTTCTCTGTGCTGTCCAGGGTTTTCCAGCTTCTCCCAAGCAGAGAAAGGGCAAGAACCAAAAGACAGACTCATGGGCTTTGATTCTCCCTACTCACAAATGCCCAGATGCTATTAATTGGCAGACAAATCATATGGGAAGGAAAGGACAGGCTACTGAAGACACCAAAGAGACCATCCTGTTTCAAAATGTCATGTTTTGAGGGGTTTGCAGTAAAACACTCTGAGGATTTTTTTTTCCTATTTCCAGAAAAAAATTATTCCAAAATCTGAAAATACTTGGGGTTTAAGCCTATTCTTGCTAGCAAGAGGGTACTTTCTTCAACATTCAATTTTTTTAGTCCTGAATGATTAATTAAGCTGACAATTACATCCAAACTGTTTTGCAAATACCTTCTGAATAAAATAAAAACTCAACTCTAGCTAGGTTTTTTGTCAGATTAATTATACTTTCCATTCAGTACAATGTAACTATGCACTCAGCACATACATGGACTGTAAGCTCTTTGGTGCAGAGCTTCTCTTTTAATTTTGTACAGCTCCTGGTTTAATTGAGCCCTCATTTTGATAGGTCATTACAAAATGGTAGAGCATATATCTGTCAGCAAATAAAACAGTAGCACATCAGAAGGAATAAGAATTTTTTATCTGTTCTTTGTTGGCCCATATCTGAATGCTTATTACTTACAGTACCTTTATGTACTGTGAATATTTTAATTATGTTACAAGATGTCCTGTGAGCAGCAAAACAAATGGAGCCAGGCTTCCTTTGGATTCGCATCTTGTCTTCACAGCCCCACTGTCCAGTCCCAGCTCCTGTCTGCTAAATTCCCTGTCAGGCCCATCTTCAGTCTTAAGAAAATTCTGTTACACAGGAATGAAAGTAAAATAATTTCACACATTTTTGGCCACCTGGTCAAATATGGACAAGGTGAATGAGACCCTGATTGAAGGGCAACCCTGTATCATCAGATGAGTCAGCTTACTGAAGAATGATCTTTTTTTGTTTTGTCTGGTTTTAGTTCCAGCTATGATAACTTCCTATCCAAATACCACCTTGGCAACACAAGGTCAAAAGAAGGAGATGAGCTGCACAGCACACGGAGAGAAACCCATCATAGTCCGCTGGGAAAAAGAAGACCGAATCATTAACCCTGAAATGTCCCGTTACCTTGTTTCCACCAAGGAAGTTGGAGATGAAGTGATCTCTACACTGCAGGTAAGAAAACAAAGTGACCCACGACTCATCTACATGTGTGAGAGTGTTTCTTGATTTGTTTTTTATAGGGATGCACAGCTACCTCTGCCCTACAAGGTCAGAGCCCCACCACTCACTCCACTCGCGGCACAGCCCTGGAGAGCTGGCAGCAACAGGGGGTAGAGGAAACTTCTGCATCCCACCCCCAGAAAAAAATTCATCTCCATCTTCCCATGCTCCAGAGGCAACAAAACAGTGAGCTTGGCTCACAGCCACCCTAACGTGCTTTCTGTCTCAGGAGTAGCATGGCTCATGCTGTAGCCTGCCCTTCTTGGGGCAGAAGTCACCAAGTCACCTAGCAAACAGTCATAGTCTGCATCTTCTGTAACAGGCAGCTGTCTGTTCATGTGGGAGCCATGCATCTCGACTTGCCTGACAAATCAGCGTGTGGGACTCTGTTAAATCCTAAGTGGCTGACCTGGGTTAGACTGAGTGGCTACATGAGTGGCACTGCTTTTTTGGGAACTTAACTTTCCCCAAGATGCCACAGAAGCACAGGAAACTCCTGCTGTTCTGGTATCACCTACAACAGGTTAGGCTATGACGTTGCCCTCAGTATACCAGGATACAGCTTTTTCCACTCAAATTTAAAATTTACCAACATGAGAAAGTTACCAGTCCATTCCTTTATATTTTTACATGAAATGTAAAAGATTTTTTTTTTTAATTATATAGATCTCAAAGAAAAATCTTGATTTTCTGTTTTTAAGTCACATTCTTAAAAACATTTTTACCAGGCTCAAGGAAATAATCCTCTGGCTCTCTGGTGATCGTCTATATTCTAGTGTAACTCTTAATGTCTATCTCTTTCTTTACTAGCCAAAAATTGTGCTGGATGATATCCAGTAAAAATCTGGTTTTGCTCTCTGTGAGGAAGCTTTGTCATTGATTTCTTTGAGGAAGAATAAGTTCTATGTGTGACTTTGTTCGTATTAGTATATTTGTGTTACGAATAATATTTAATTATAGGATAGACCCCTAGACCTCTCTGCCCTCATTAGTTTTATTGGCTTTAATGAGATAATACCTGGAAGCACAACAATGTTTCTTTTTGGAAGTCTGGAGGCCTGCCTGGAGAATTCTCTTCTGAAGCAGTTGTGTATGGTAGTGGTGTTCTACATCCATATGTATGTTACATACAAAACCTTTGACTTCTGAGAGATAAAATGCCCCCAAAATAGAAAATGTCAGGAGTAAGGTTGTCTCTGAAGCTTTTAACTCAGTGCGTTTGCATATGTGCGTGATGATGTGCTCTTTAGTTGTATACTCAGCTTTTATTTTTTCTGCAGGACCCCTGCCTCAGTCAGGCATGGCTTGGATTTTCTCTGGAGTTGAATTAGGGTTGAGTAATGAAAGACACTGTGTGATGCAAGGCTGATCATTGAAACCAAACTTTTCACAGGTGGCCAATAATTGTGTGTTCTTTGTTTTCTAGGTACTTGCCTTGCGCCCTTGGGGTCTGATTTGCAGAAGTACTAAGCCCTCATAGCTGCAGCTTAACTCAATGGAAGCTGTTATGAACACATGAAATGCTATTTATTGCTAAGGACTCTGAGGGGGGAAAAGATGGCCCTAGCTGTATCAAATTGGGCTCTGAAAAATTTTGTTTTCCTATCTTAAAGCTCAGCCACACATGCAACCTAACACAGCTTGACAAGTTACCACATCTCAGATGATAACTCTCCAATATCCTTGTAGCGATTGGGAAATTAATCCATTTATCTTAACCAGTGGTGAATGAGAGTTGTGCTCATATTATCTTGGGTTTGCTGAGGAATAAAGAGCATGTGGAGTTACCATGGCTCAGCCAATATGTAGCAACTTGTCAAGCAGCCACAAACATTATCATATGTCTGGTTCCTTAATTCCCCATGCAAAATGGTGGTAATACTCTTCATGATGTCAGGGTTTATGAAAATAAATTCACTCATGTTTCTGAAATGGGTATCGCATAGGTGAATGCCACAGAAAAGGCTATGAGAAAATGAATAAGTCTGTCTTCAGGGCACAGTTTGAACTGTGTGCAGTAAATAAAGTGTGGAGCAGCACACTGAACAATGAGAAGAAAATGGTATTTGGAATATCTTCCCATTTAAAAAAATCGTCTCCCTATTGTACGTTGAATGAAGCAGTGGTCCTGTAGAAAAATATTATTATGATCATGTATGTAAAGCTTATATATAACTTTCTATGTTATCAAATAACAAATTGAAAAGAAAGACCACGCAAAATTTTGTTATGAGGCACCATGCTGAATACTACAGGGTTCACCACCAGTGTTTGAACCTTTATTTCCTCCACACAGACTTCAACCACTTGAGTTATTTTCAGAAATAACTGGAAAAATTCGGAGGCAGCAGGAGGCACCATTTTGTATGGAAAATTTCAGCCAACTGTGAAATACTTGGCAAACTTATGAGTAACTGGAAACAAGACTCCTAATGAGAAGCTACAGGAATAGGTGGTGCTCCAACTCCTGACTACACATGTAGAGCTGATAGCCTGCTTCCTCAAGCCAGGTGTTGCTAGTTTTGATATGTCTCAGTATTTTGGATGCTTTACTATGCATATGTATGTATGTGTATAACATGCAATATCTATTTGCTACTGTCAAGTAAAACAGTTTGTACAATTTTTCTTGCACCATACAGAAAAGCTGTTGGTTTATTTTCTCAGCGTGCTGTTCAATCAATCACTTCTTTTCAAACCACCTATAGATTTTGCCAACTGTGCGTGAAGATTCTGGCTTCTTTTCCTGCCATGCCATCAATTCTTACGGGGAGGATCGTGGAATAATTCAGCTCACTGTGCAAGGTAGGAAGAGGACAACATAAGGAAAAAAACACAGCTATTGTAGTACAGTAAGTGTATGCCATCCTCAGAAATCTGTTGGGGGAGGGAGGCTCTGATTCCTAATTAAATGTATTCCTCATTGTCAAAGAAATGGGGAGCCACATTAAGATTCTCAGTCTTTCATTTTCCAGCATCACAGATAAAACCAAAATAAAAGATAAGCTCAAGTCTTTCTAGATCTGTACAGATTAATAAGGAGAATTTTTCTTAAATACACTAGCTGAAGGTTGCATTTGTTTTTGAAGAACAAATGTGCCTAAAACCCAAGTCTGAAATAAAGCAGAAGTGATCTGACTTTATCTCTAGAGAAATGTTAAACCTACTGTGGATCTTTAAACAAAATATTTCGAGTTTAATCAGTCAAAATAAATTGTAATCAGTTTGCACAATGCAAACTCCAGGAACCTATGTTGCCTGGGGCTGGGGTTCCCCTCCCACAGGGTTTCGCTCAGGCAGACGGCAGCAAGTCCCGGAGTGGCTGAGGTGACGGTATTTGAGATGCAGAGGCCAGGCAGGACTCAGCCACTGGCCACTGTTTATTTCTGTGCGATGTTTGTTCTTGTGCTTGTATGCCTTTGAGCATGCACACAACAAATTTCTAGGACTTGCAAATTTCTTTGTCCCCGCTCTTGATTTCAAGTAACAGCAGATTTCGGGGAATGCCTAAGGCAGCCCTGTCGAAAAATTCAGGTGGAGTTTGGGGACAGGTTCTCAGTTCCACCACTGCTCATTTAAACTGCTGTGACAATTTAAAGGGTAATTAGAATGGGTATAAATGTTATTTATTTATTTAACTCTAGAGGCAGGAAGAGGCTTTAGTGTCATTTTATTTTGTTATCAAATTATTCTGTTATTAAATGAAGACTTTTAAACGTACTCAAAAAGATAGAAATTTTACTCCCTCCCTCCCCCCCCAACAAACTTAGCACTTTTAAGTTTAGTATTCATATTCATGCCGTCACCTTTTGTGTAAAAACTGTAGAAATATCAGTGAAAGGTGGTGTTCAAGGCAAAAATCTTTTCTAGCATGAGTAGTCCAATCTGGAGTGCTTTTCAGGAAATGCAACTCTGTGTTGCATATAAGAAGGTTAAACAGAAGTCAGTATTCAACATTACATTGGTGACTCCTAGTTGAAAAGTGACTTTTCCTCCCTCTGTTGAGTATTCTTCAGCAGGTGATTAACTGGCTCAGGGTAGTAATGAGTGACTGGAGAAAATGCCATGAGAGCTTACCACCAGTAAGCTACGCCAGTGCCACGCTCATTAATGTTATCTCTTTAGGAGTACAGGCTTTCTTCTGACTAAACCTCTGTGTGTGTGTTTACTCAGAGCCCCCCGACCCTCCTGAAATAGAAATCCGAGAGGTGAGAGCACGCAGTATCGCCCTCAGGTGGACCATGGGGTTTGACGGAAACAGCCCAATCACCGGCTACGATATCGAGTGCAAGAACAAGTCGGGTAAGAAATAAGCTTCCTCTGAAGTAATCCCCATCACTAGTCATTCATCACTGAATTTGTATCATAAAAGATAATTCATAAATCGAAGCTGCCTGATGGAAATTTTCGCTATGGTTTAGTTAATCTTCCATAGTAAGATTTATCTTCATTTGTTATCTTTCTTTTTGAGGTAAGAACATTAAGTTTAGCAATTGCTGCTTTTCCCTTTTACCAGAGAAACCTACACACAAGGGGAACAAATTTTGTTGTAAAACAAGCCATGCTAGGTGATAGCTGCTATCATGGTTTTGTTAGCTGATTCTTTGTCCCTGTTCTTATAATTTCTCCATTTGGATATTTTTTCTTCTGATTTTCTTTTTTCCCCCGTAAAAAAAACCAAACCAAAACAAAACAACAAACCCACCTTCACAAATTATCTTTTCCTCTAGTGCTGATTTGTTGAAGTTATTTTCTATCAATATATGAGTATATGACACCTTCCCTGGAAGAGGTAAGTTATGAGAATTTCTAGACATAGAAAGGAGTGTAGTAGTTTGCTTGAAGCATCATGCAGAGTTTTCAGTAACATGTTGGAAATACCCTGAAGGACAAGATCAGTGGCACATATTGGCAGGCCAATGTGAGCAGATACCTTTCTGCTAGGTTACCATGCAGTCACATCAGTGACTAACAAAGTGAATGAGGTGAACAGTTAAAAAAAAAATGCAACCCGTTAAGTCAGGAAAGTATTCCTGTTCCTGTACATATTAAGCCCCAAAAATATTCACTGTCTAATGAAATTTAAAAACATTCAAGGTCCATTGGAACTGCGTTTGTGATGTATGATCACACTTAAAATTAGGCACGTTGTTAAGCACTGTCCCTGGGTCAGCATTTGAGGAGATAGAAAGGAAATTGCAATGCAACAATGTTTTCTTATTTCAAGTATGATTAAAAATACACTGAGATATTATATTTTACTATTTTATGGTGGACTTTGTTACACCATTTGTAGGGGGAAGTAGGCCACTAATAGGAATGTTCCATGTGTGCTTATCAGTGAAATATTCTGTTTATGAAAGCAACTATTGTAGTATAGTCTTATCCCTTTAGTTCTGAGACGTAAAAATGCACTTGTTCGTAAAATTCTAAAATTCACCAAATATTTTTAAAAAAATGTTCTGCTACCCATCTTTAATATTCTTCATTTCTCTACTTTGTGTATTTCCTTTCTGCTTTACTTAGTGAGGCAAAAATGTTATGATGCTTTCATTACTAGATAAAATATTTTCAAGAGTGTTAAATCATCAGTCATTGTTTTTGCATTGGCTTTGTAAATGAAATTGCTAATGTACAGGTGAGCATGCTACCTGAAAGGTTACAAGTGAAAATTCCCCACTGAGGCAGTGATCAGGAATCACAGCTTTGGAGGTGTAGACTAGGCAAGGATGCCTTCAAGGGACATGTATACCTAAAAGTTTCCAGGCTTTGTTTTCCTTTTGATTCTTGTCCTTTCTTTCCAACCACCCACCTACTCCAGAACAGTTTTTGAAATTCATTCTTGCCTGATGGGCTCCTTTCTCACCCTAAACTTTCACTTGTACTTCTGAATCATGTAACTCAGCATAACCACATCGAGGAAGACTGAGCTGCTTTCCTTTGACTGAAGCAGTGGTGGGAAGGGACTTCAGAGCATTAAAACATCTTTGTTAGATTTAGTTCAATGTTTTCAAGTGATAATGCAGAATGCAGGCAAAGATTAAGTGGTAATCGCTGTGAATCTGCATTGCAAAATTATGTCTCTGTAATAGGGCATGATAAATCAATAGCAAGACAGCGAACGAAGCGCCATCAGATTGGATGAAAACATCAAGACACGACATAATGATAAAGGTTAAAAAATTGAAAGAAAGAAAAAATAATGGGTGTCAGAATTGGTGTTGGAGAAAATATTTCTTTGTCTGTATATGAAGACAAATACTGGAGGTCATGTCCTAAAAAGAGCAGATTATCTTCATCTCACTGCAAACAACAGAAACTTCATTTTTTTAGAATCTGAGGCTAAATGTTTGGAGAAACTAGAATTGGGTTTTTGAGTTCTTGCACATGACTTTTTGTCCTTAATTAAATCATCAAGAAGGTGAAACACCAAAGATGGTTACTGAAGAACTTGCACAGGGTAGCTGGGGGAAGTTAGAACAAAGAAGAGGGAATGAAGGAAACTTCTCACAGTTTCCAGATATTAAAGAGACGGAAGAAAACTTTGGTAAAACATTCACAATCCAGATGGGAAGCTCAGGGAACATCCTGCCAAGGCCAAAGTAAAGCTGTAAACCTCACAGTTGTGCGTAGTGAGAATTTTCCACCTATGTTGCTTACCCTGAGGACTCAGAAATGCGTTTACAGCAGGATGCATCACCTAGGCTTCTCAAGAAGGAAAACTGCAGAACTTTCCAGTTTCAGAGAACGTGCAGGTGACCACATATCATGCATGGACTTCATTACACAGTGCTGCCCTCCTGTATCCCATCTCCCCCTGCTGTGCCATTAGACAGAAAAGTCACATTAGTTACCCTCTAGAAGGAGCACGGTGTTGCCTGTCACATGGGCGGGTGGCATCTGTAGGGTTGCCAGTTGCCATGCAGGAGCAGTACGAGTAGTGGGAGCTCAGCGTTTCAGGCTGGTTCAGCACTTGGATACAACGCCTGCCTGCACAGAAAAGCGCCTGTGGCGCACAGACCCAGCCCTTCATTGAACCCACTGACGTGTAGCCATCAGTCTTTTCCATCGGAGGGGTGCAAAAAGGTTTGGTGATAGGAACGGGGATGTGGGTCCTTCTTTGGGCCTCTCTCCTCGTCCTTTTTATTGTTTAGGTCATTAGGGAAGGCTGAGGGGCAAACCGAACGTCAGCTCCGCTTAAGGCCTGATCTGAGGGGCAAGGACTGTGCTTTGCTTGAACTGAGCCGCCTTCAGGACGCGGATGCCTTCGCAGAGCTG
>NW_009260028.1:11034309-11060210 GCF_000687185.1 Egretta garzetta | reverse complement strand
CCCACCCCACCCCCATCCACCGCCCCGAAATGAGCCTGGAAAAGCAAAAGGGCCCTCGCTCTCTTCCGCGCAGTATTCCCAAAGCATCAGCCGTTATTTTGGGAACGGGTGGAAAGCTGCTGGTTTTCATTAAATCTTGATTTTTTAATAGAGCATTGTGACAGCGTGCATTTTATAGAACACTGAGGAATGCCTGGGTGTAACATTTTATGAGTAGAATAAAGAATACATTAAAAATTCCACTTTTTCTTTTAATTTTTTTTTTTTTTGCTAGCCCGTTGCTGCTTGCTTTCTATGCTTTTCCAGTCTTTCCAGCTAGAGTAGCTTTTACAGCACCCTGCACTAACAATTAAAACCAGAATAACCAGTAGCCGATCTTAATACCTCGCTCAATTACTTACCACGTGGATGAGAGCAAATATTTTTAGGGTTTACCAGAAGAAAACCAAATTAACTTTTTTTTTCTTCTGTTTTCTTGTTAACACTTTAAATTTTTCAAAACTGAAAACACTTTTGGTGAGAAATTGATTAATTTCTCTCTGGACTGACTCAGTTTGGAGGGATTGCTTTTGTTGTTTATTTTACACTTCAAAAAGGGGATACACGTATCAAAACATACTCCTAATGTCCATGCATTAGTCATAAATAAACACGGGAAACCTACATTTAGAAGTACAGAAGACTGAGTTTTCATCTCTCTCTTTCGCCATGGTATGTCATTACTTAATCTAGTAAGAGTTACAAGAATATTTAAAATGTGTTTATTTTATGTCAGCAGTTAATATGTACCACAGAGTCCTACTCCTCAGAGGTCAGTATTTCAAACAACCAAGTAAAAACTTAAGCAATGTGATAATATGCAGACTGTATTAAAGGAAATTATTATCCTCATCAGGTCAAATCTAACACATCCTCCATACCAAGTGGGTCTTTTTTTAAATTCCTTTCCTGTTGGCATGGCACACTGGAAGAGACAGAGTCTCCTTCTGTGCTTGTACAAAGTTTAACACAGTGGAGTGTAACTGCTGGTTAAAACTCTGTAAAGTTTAAGAAATTCTGTAAAGTTTAAGAAAGCAAATTGTGGCATCGCTGCCTGCATGTAACTCCTTTAGAGCTTCTGAAACTGTCCTACAGAGGAAGCTGCTACAAACTCAGTTACCAAGGAAAAATATGTTCAAGTGAATTTGGTTAGCACTTAAATGGCTGATTCCTAAATGTTTTCTAGGTAAACTAAGCCGCCCAGAGAAGCAAACAGGCTCTGTAATGAGCCAAGCTGCAGATGTCACTGTGACAACTTGTGCATCTTTTAGCAAGCTCATATCAAAGAATTTACACAGTATGAGCAAATATTTTGTGTCTGAGTGAGCTTTCTATTTTTAAACTAGTCTTTCTTAGCTGCTGATCTTTCTGCAATCCTGCCTACAGTGACCCATACTGTAAAACACTCCTGTAGAGCCTCCAGTGACATCCCCCATAGGATGCTGCAGAGGTTAAAGGAGGAACATGGCCTGCAGTAAGAAAGAAATGAAGGATGGCAACTCATAAAAGGCATCGAGATGCTTTAAACAGATAGATTCTATTATTTTGTTTGCAGCAATTGAATGCTTGGATGACAAGGAGGTGTTACTGTGTTTAGCCAATTTCCATCCTTTTTACTATTATATGCCTGGAGAATTTATTAAAAACATAACAGGCAGATTAATAGTAAGCATGAATAATAACAATGTGCTCCTCCATTAACAGATACATGGAAACAGCTCAGAGAGTTCTACATTCCCCTTGTATTAAACTGTTCCTGTAGCCTAACATGAGTCAGGGAAATAGCATCAGTCCTGGAGAGTGGTGAGCCCCACATCTAAGCCAACAAAGCACCCCAAGCTCATGCTCACTGTTCACCTATGGTCTGAGAGTTTGGGATCAAACTTTTTCAAACATCTTGAGTTTGTGATCCAACTTTCTGACTGATGTCGGATAGTCTAAGAGCCCTCCGTTCCCATTTATTAACTCCCTTTCTCCTCTTTTTGGAGCACAACCAACCTTCTCTCCAAGTGAGGATTTCTGTGGGGCGGCAGCATCTCCCATCTTTTTCACAGTTGTCCCAATGTCACAATGGAAAAAAACCAATACGTACATACATATACACACAAAAAAAAATGGTGAATCTTTGCCACATTCACCACTCCCTCAAAAAAAAAGGGCTAATAGCTATCTCCTCGGATTTGCTGGAGACCTCAGGGTCGAGATCCCGTTATTCACAGCACCACACTTGGAGCAGTCAGGAGTGCTGTCAAGGAAGGCAATCACTCGATTTGCTTGTAGCAGCAGCTGTTATCTGGGCTAATTCAGCAATGGCAGTATACCACTCTGTGAGACAGTTTAACTGTGTGCTTGTGTTAACAACGTTAACGTCATCTTCTATTTGTCTGTTTTATTTTAATCTCTTATTAAATAGACTCTTGGGATTCTGTTCAGAGAACCAAAGATGTTTCCCCTCAGCTAAACCAAGCCACCATCATTGACCTCCACCCTTCTTCAACTTACAACATTCGCATGTACGCCAAGAATCGCATCGGCAAGAGTGAAGCCAGCAATGAGCTCACTATCACTACCGATGAAGCAGGTACGCTCTGGTTTTGTAGCATCTAAATTGTGCTGGGAATTATTGCTCCTTGGCATGAGGAATCTTTACCTGAAAATGCTGCTTATGTTGCTGCAGCTGCATCAAAAGAAATAGTCAATTGTTCCCATAAAACATTGTGACTTTTGCAACTTCATCGTGGAGACCTGTAATTAAAGCTGTTCAGTGGCATCTAGTGGTCAAAGAAGATAATGTGCTCCTGATTTTCAGCCTGGGGTACTGGAAATGGCATGCCTGTATCTACAGTTAGGCAACTCAATCAACAACAGCCTATTTTTCATGGTGCTTCCTCCCCTGTGGGTCTTGTGGCTTTCCTTAGATGCCCAGGTATTAGTATAGGTAACTAATTTAAGCTACTAATTTAAGAACATTGATCTACGTGAATCATATCTTCCTTTGGTATTCCATCCGCTACCCCACCCACCATTTAGTTTTCTGATTACTGTGTAAGTCAGCTGGCTGTCCTTAGTGTCAGCCCCCTGTTCTTTGTTGCCGTGTATTCTTCTGTTCTCTGCTTTTCCAGTAGGACATGGAGAACAGCATGGATGCAGGGAATGAGAGGGAAGGCAATGAGAGGGGAGCAAAATAAAGATCTGAGAAAGGCAATATAAAAACTGAACAACTCAAACCATGCTATTTGTGGCAATGGGGCACAGATTGTGTATCACGTTTTACAGTGACCTGAGTTGCCCAGCACTAGCTATTAGAAAGCAAACCGTAAAGGGTCTCTGTGGCAAGAGAATAGTCAAGAATGGCATGATTTCAAGGCTTGCAGACCACATTTTTCCGTCCATACCACCACAGATAGCTACTGTGTTGGAAAATAGACTGTAAGTACACATTTGCACTTACACTTGTCAGAAAAACAAAAGCATTATGGCTGTTGTTTAATACTGAAATCAATAGAGGAAGCTGGGATATCTGGGTTTTCTTTATGTCTTTGTCACAAACTCATATGACATTAAGTGAATAAAATAAATGACTTCTTATTTAACACTTCATCGTGGTATGCTGGGAATGGTTAACTACTCAGGTCTATAAAAACACTTGGAGTCTTTCAAGGAAAAGTCAAGATTTTTTTAAGAGGTACATTTCAAAATCCATTTTTAGGATCAAATGCTTTGCTCCAATTCCACTATGTTATAATGTACCTGGGGAAATGGCATTCATGTTTGTCAGCAGGAGGACAGTATCAAGGATAGGATTCAAAAAATTCATAGAGACCACATTTTTGCCAGTGAACTTTTTCCTCTTCTCCTTCCTGTAAATTAACACAAGGGGAATGGAAATAAAATTCCTTCAACCTTTGGAAATTTCCCATATGAAGGACAGTCAAGAATGGCACAGAATTGGGCATATTTAATAACTTAAACATATTACAGGGTGTATTCTGGGCCTCTCTGCTTTCCTCAGTTAAAGCAAAATGTTCTGGTTCCTTTCACCGTAGCTGTCATTTATGGCTGCTCCACCTCTAACAGCCCCATCTCACCCTTTTTATTGCTTTACTTCCTTTGTCATGCTATTAAACTTAATTTCATACCTTTTACTGAGGCCATATTCTGCATCAAGGGAACCCTCTACAGCAGCTCGAGATGACTCCACTCCTTCCTTCAGATCTTTTACAATGATTTACCTCGCTGAGCAAGCAATTTACTTCACACCTCTCCGTTCAATCCCAGCCAATTCTTGATCTGCTCTGTAGCTGCCCAACTGACAAGCAGGTTCCCCTAGACTCAGGGCCTTCTTTTATCATTCGCCTTTAATGCATCGTGCACACCCTTGGCAGCGTGTCAATAGCAAATGCAACTCCTCCTGACTCAGGCAGGAGCTGTGGCGTGCTTTTTCCATTGGCAGTTATTTTTTGCCTGATTTCCAGGCTGGGATACTTACACCGGGGAGGGAGAGAAGGTAAAGTGTGCAGGGTTTTGCGTCTAAAATATTTGCTATCTGACTGAATGTGCCCAGTCTCTAGTGAACAAAGGGGATCCCGCTGGGAAGTTTGTGACGTGATGAAGGCCAGCTGAGGAGCTCCTGTCTCACCTGCTTTCAAATGGGTTCTGCTGCTTTACTATCACCTACAGGGTTCTGACTGCTGAAAATACCTTGCATATTTATGAAACAGAAACAACATCGTGAGCATATCACTAAACAAGCAAAGTCATTGCTATTCGCTCTTATTTTATTTTCCAGATTAATAAGTTTTAGTATGTGTTGTATTTCACTGTTGGCCAGAGATGCACCTGAGTAAGGAAGATGCTAGGCTCTGGTTTTGTTTGATGAAGTTGTATCGTCAGTTTTCCATACGACATAGACTCTGTCCAAATCATTGAGACGCTGGTGTGTTAAGTTGGTGACATAGCATGTGAAGTGCTGAATTCTGTCTGCTGTGAGGGCCACTTTTGATCCATCGCTTTTCTCTCTTTCCAGCTCCTGATGGTCCACCTCAGGATGTTCAGCTTGAGCCTATATCTTCACAAAGTATTAGGGTCACCTGGAAGGTAAATACACACAGCGAAGAATATAGACTCTGACAGTGTTTTGGTGCATTCAAAGAGTTCCCCATTGATGGGAGTATTGTAACAACTGTGGATCAGTTATTTTATTTGGGAGAGACCTTGCAGATACCTTTGCCAACAGATCTCATATTGGCCATTAAGACTGGTGCATTTTGCAAAGAAAGAACCTTCCACTGGAGCATAATAGCAGTAACCACTTGCCTGTACTAGTGGCAATAACATTTCCTACTTCTTTCCAATATCGGAGATAAGGCTATGTGCTTGGAAAATGAACACTCGCAGAATTTCACTGTGGTTTTGGGCAAAACTTCCCCAAACCATTGGAGCCAGAGGGATTTTTTTCCATTGCAATGGACTTTGGGACAGAGCCTTACTGAAGGCATGTCTGCACAGAGAGAGTAATATAGCATTTCAGTATAGTTCATGAGAATTGATGAGTCAGAGCAACTGATATAAAAATATCAGCAACCGATATTATTTAAAAATGTCTTGTGACTCAATTAATTTTTTCTAGTTTTTTCCCAGTGTTTTGACAACCACAAGATGTTTTAAATGCTTTTGGTATGGTATCAGAGGTACTTAACCATGTTTTAAATGGTTTTGTGCTATATATTGCTTTTACATTGTAGAGGACAGAATAAAGCTATCTAATTACAGTAGTGTAATCTTGATATGAAAAGCAGTTTCCAAATTGTATTGATAATTCCATATGTTTAAGATTCTGAAATATGTAGTATTAAGTGCTGGAGTAGGATGGTGGCATAATAGTAATTAATTTCTATAGTGATGTTAATTACTCCTGCAAATGTGGATAATGGATGTTATGGACCACCCAGAAAGCCAGGGTAACAACAGTGAGCTGCTGTTTATTAACCATATAAATAACTGTGGGCTGCTTATTTTTTTTATTTATTTATACAGTAAATAACCGGGATGATCTCGTGTTAATTTTGAGTTGGTTCCTGAAAAGATAGGTTTCTATATGGCATGATCTCCATACAGTGCAAGTAGACATGTAACTATTGAGATGTCCAACTAGTACAGAGGGACCTCAGCTGTTGAGATATTTTTAGTAGTTCAATGGTGGTTTAAAAATGGTGGATTACAAATTCTGTTTTGATGAGGCATTTCAGCATTAAGCTTCAAAAGCAGTAGTCTTTATCAGACCTCTTATGCACAGGTCACAAATACAGTGCTGATCCTTGGACCCTGTCCATATCTTAAACTTGTATCAGTGTTGGTTTTCAACAAATGGTTTACAAAGACCAAAGGCTTGTAGCCACTAGCCCCAGGCTTACTTGATGGTTGAAGTGAAACTCATTGAAGTGAAACACAACAATGTATTTATAAAAGGCATACATGAAGCATGGTTTTAAATACAGCACACAGTCAGTAGAGCAAAAGAAGTAGCTATTGAAGCAATGCAGAGTGTGCAGTGATTCTCAACAGCTGAAATAAAAGCTGGATTGTTTCTTTTTAAAGCACTCAAGAAGTGTGACTGCCATCAGATCTAGTTGACTATAACCCCCAAGCTTCTATGCATGGACTTGTTTTTATGGATGTATGGGTAGGCAGATTGAAAGGTTTTGCTTGCTTTTTTAAAGTTCACTTGCTCAAATACTGTGTTCAGTTTTGGGCCTCTCTACAAGAAGGACATTGAGGTGCTGGAGCATGTCCAAAGAAGGGCAACAAAGCTGGTGAGGGGTCTGGAGCACAAGTCTGATGAGGAGCGGCTGAGGGAACTGGGGTTGTTTAGCCTGGAGAAGAGGAGGCTGAGGGGAGACCTTATCACCCTCTACAACTGCCCGAAAGGAGGGTGTAGCAAGGTGGGGGTCGGCCTCTTCCCCCTGGTAACAGGAGATAGGATGAGGGTAAATTGTCTGAAGTTGCACCAGGGCAGGTTTAGGTTGAACATTAGGAAATTTTTTTTCAAAGAAAGGGTTGTCAAGCATTGGAAGAGGCTGCCCAGGGAAGTCGTCAAGTCCCCATCCCTGGAAGTATTTAAAAGCCAGGCAGATGAGGTGCTTAGGGACATGGTTTAGTGGTGGGATAGCAAGGTTAGGTTAACGGTTGGACTTGATGATCTTAAAGGTCTTTTCCAACCTAAATGATTCAACGATTCTATGATATTTTCAAAAGCAACTAGAGAAGATAGTCACCATTGGTTCACTGCTGGAGTTTATAGCTGCCATTTGTGATTCTGGAGATTTGCCATTAAATTTTATAGGTGCAGGGGCGTACAGGCAGCTACAGGACAAAAAAATTTCCACACCTACATTTCAATAACATTGTCTAAAATATAGTTCAATTTGTACTTCCAGGCCACCTTGGGTGCTATTTAGTGTCCTGATCTCTAGGCATTGTCTGGGGAGTAGAAGCATGTCAAAAGAGTAGCTGGAGTTTTATTCTCAAGATCATGTTTGGAATTTGATTTCTGAATACTTGTCAAGTAATGATCAGTGTCTAATATAACAAAAGAATCACAGAAATGAGCTATGTGTTGAATATATACTCCATTGCCCTGGCAAGTCTCATGAGCTGAGTGTAGAGATGGTTTTTCACACTTGGAGTGAGCTTAAGGTGTGAGCTACCTGTGACCTTGGAAATACCTGCTTGTGCCCATGCAGCATATATCCAGGACAGGAAAGGTGGATCCATGCTCCCAGAACTGTACATCCTGGTGAACCTGGTGCCATGCACTGTGCAGATGCCAGCTAGACATTTAGAGTTTGCTGTGGACTGCCCTGCCAGACTGCACACCCAGTCTCCAAAGAATACCTAGTCTCCTGTGAACCTCCAAGATGTTATTGCCATAGACTCAGTCTCTGTTAAATCTTTTAATTTATTGACCAGCAGTATATGACGTAGTCAAGCAGCACGAGAGGCACTGTGTCAGTGAGTTACTCCTGGTAGTGTGTCCTCTAGCAAAGTGCTAGGAAGGCGCTGCTGGCTCTAGCCACAGCCCCATCATGCCACAGGACCCCACGAGGTGCTGTTTTGCAAGCAGCAGAAACCCTGGAGGTCTGCCTATGAAAGGATGGACAGCAAAAGGCACCACTAGTGCTTCACTGAAATTCTGCTCAGTGTGATCTTTGCACTGTCAAGCCCCTGTGTGCTCAGCTTGAAAACTCCATACCTTGAGTTGCAGTCATTCCTTCCTCTCCTGGTAGATTAGCTCATCTGATGGGTGTTAAGTTTCTCTGTGGTGCTGGATGTAGTGGAATCCTAATTGTTTTCCTTGACCTTGATGGTCTTTTGCAGACAAAGGTGAAGTCAGTGAGCTGTCTTCCTGAAAGGTTAGTGCTTGCGTAGCCCTGCCTTTACCGGAAGAATTATTTCCTGAATGATAATTTGTAACAGCTGATTAAGAAGTCCCCTAATTAAGAAGTCCCAAACCAGGAGTGAGCCATTCACGTCTCTTGAATTATTGCAGTTTTCTCCTGGCCAGAACAATTTTAGCCATTACTCAACAGGTACTTTAAGATGGTCCCACAGACATACTATAGTTTGGTCTCATGCTGAATCCTGACTTTTGGGTAGCTCCCTGCGATGCACTGCTGTGCACTCATTGCATTGTGCAATACAAAGTACTTAAGAATAAAGAAATACCCCATGAGATCAAGCTTATATTGTCATGGAGGCAAAAAAAAAAAAGGAAGAAAATAAATCCAGTAATAACCTGGGCATTTTTATTTTGGAGGCATGTGGAAATTTTGCCGTGAAAATCTATGATGACATTCTACAAAAGGGATTGTTTTGAGAACCATATTTTCATTTAAAGTTGGCAAACTTCTTTCAAATACAGTGTCAATAACAACAAAAGGAGCAGATAATAACACATCAGTTATCTTTCATCTTAAGTTCTATTTCTGCAGCTTGCTACAGTCACCAATCTGCCTTTAAAGTTTCTCCTAGCCCACTTTTAGAAAATCCTAATTAAGCAAAGTTTTAAAGGTCTGTGATCCATTTAATCCAATTTCTGTGTCCACATAGAACACTGGGGTTTAGATCAAATTTTTAAATAATACTCAGCATTTTTTGTAGTTTAAAATGGTGCAGAGGGAATAGGAATGAAACAGGAATTCTCATTTAGAAAAGAACATGAAAATATTAATTATTTTTTCTTGTAGTACTCTACAAGGTAAATGAATCCATTAAGTTTAGGCATGGGAAATATTCCTTCTCCTCTTTATGCATATATGCATGCACACAACTATGAAATGCCACACTTTACAAAAGTCATTGATACCTTCTTTTACAAATATTGAATTTTATTAGATAAGCAGTAAGATCATGGACTGAAACTTACTTTTTCATAATGTTCTAAGGCTACTGACAAGGTTAACAATATTTTTTCCCATGAAGACTTAGTCATGGACAAATGTTGCTTCACTGAATTTTCTACCAAAAATGTGTTACGGCACAAGAAGATGTATATATCAAATATGATCTATTTGTGCAAAAAGTCAATCTAAAATGAAGCATTTAGATAGTACTAACAAGGAACATTTGAAGTTTTGTGGAGCAGAACATTTCAATGCTTTGTTCTGAAGTGATTTTGAGCTTGTTTTATACCATATAATGTTCCAAAATGGAAAAAAAAAAAAGTAAAATGTTGATATTTTATTTAAAGAAAAAATTCCCTTGACCTAAGAAAATTATAAAGATGTTTCATGAAAACTGCAAAATTTGACAATCTATTCCAGTTGAAAATGAGGAAGTATATAATTGCAGAATTCCCAGTGAAGAAGCTATTCTGGCTATAGTCCTGCTCTGAGAACATTTCAATGCATAGTAAAAGTATGATTCAGTTTTATCACTCTGTTCCCTCTGGTTTACAATATGATATATATGCTCCAATACATGTGCTACATGCTTCTGTAATCTATTATGTGCAAGGTGAATGCTCACTTTTTCTTAGTATACAGTGCATGCATTTTGATATATAGTGTACATACATACAGCATCTTAATGTGTGCTGTACGCAGCAGTAGGTAGTGTATGCCATTCACAAAACAATAAACGCACTACATTATGTGGTGAATGTGTTTTATGCACGTTGCTTATGATTTCAATGTGGAATGAGTGTTTGTGGCAAAAACTTTTCTTCAAAAGCCACCCATGGTAACTCCTGGGAACGTTCCAGATGCAGCCTTTAACTAGGAGAGCCTTTAGATCTTGAGATGTGCAACAGTGAGCATGTTAATGTTTGAGACAAGAAATCTCCACGCAGACTGTTGAGGATTTGACAAGCTGTTATGGAATCCAACACTGATGGAGAGAACTGATATCCTGACACGATTAAACTGGTGCCTCCACACTGATACACATTTAGAAAAGAGACAGCAACCTGCAACGTTGTCTGAAAGCAGTCCTCCCTGTAACAACGCTTGTTTGAGTTGTCTGCTGTGTCCAAACTGTTTGTCCTTTAGTCAATTTGAAATGTTTAGATGATGTTAGTTCAGTCTTTTTGCCCCTTCTCGTCAACACTGACGCCTATAAAAATGTATGAGCTGTGCAAAATGCTATGGCTAGTAACAGAATTTGAAATCCTTCAACTAATGAAACAATTCACCCTAGGATATTTAATTATTTGAATGTGGTAAAGTTATTTTCTTGTCAGATGGACTGAAACAGCTTTATCTTATGAAGAGAGCTGAATCTCAAACAATAAAAACTCTGACCTTAGTTTCCACCCCAAAGTCCAGCTTAAAAAACCCACCACCTTTTGCAATCATTTGAAGATAGTGAAGCCACGCAGCTGTTCAGAATAGGCAATGCACCTGCAAACAAAGTGTTTTGATAGTGAGACCTACAGGTTTCGAAAGAAGTTGGGGTTTTTTTTGACAACAAAACACAGAAATATTCAAACAGGAAATGATTATACTCTGAGATTCCACAAGGACAGTTCTAATCCCTGCAGTGTGCCTGACAAGGCGCTCAAGACCTGAATCTCCTAATTCGGCCATCCTTGTCTGATCGGACGGCACCATGCTTGCAGAGAGCTTATTGATATCAGAGGAACTGAAATACTACCGTGGAAGTTATAGCCTTGTTTCAAGTTTTGTTTCTGTTTCTGAAGGCAGGGGGGAGCAAAAATATAAAGCATCTGAAGAGATAATTCCATCAGATCCATCCAGTGATATATGTTAGATACAGAGAGGGAGCTGGTTTTTGCAGAGCAATGATTTGTTGGTAGTGGATGAAAGGCAAATCCCATGCTGGTTTTATTAGCTCCAGTGAGACTTTAGTCCAGTGGACTATGAACGCGCTGAAACAGACAGGTCCTGCGGGAGAAAAGAGGATTCTTCTTGAGAATGTGTAGATTTAATGGGATAGCGTAACAACAGAAATTGCTGCCTCTGCCAGTTTAATTCATTGCTGATAAACTGCGTCACAATGACCTTTTTTATGGGTCAGTGGAACGGATGAGCTTGTGGGCATCTGGCGGGAACTTGAAAGAGGTTTGAAGGATTTGAAAGAGCTTTTTGTTTATGGATTATAAACTGTGTCTTAAAATGTTTATACTAATTATACTTCATATACATAGAAAATCAGACAGGAACATTATCACATATTGAAATTAGTCCAGTACTATTTAAATGGAATTTTAATAGGTATTTCTGTCAATAACAGGCTTTTCCCCTGAGCTGCCAATCCTTGCTTTACTCTGGACTACGTTTTATATTACAGAGTACAGAAATTATTTCCACTAGTCAGGTACAGGGAATCTTGGACTATGACTGAGAAATATGGTGCGTAATTATGGCCAACCATTTTGTACTGTCCATATTCTTGAATGCTAGATATTGTACACCTTGGTTTAGTAGCTATTCAGTATGCAAATCCCTGCTTTCCAATTCATTATTGCCTTCAGCACTCATTATCTAATCATCTTTCCACAGTACACACTGAAGGAACAGAAGCATGTTTCAAAGCACAGCATAAAATTTTCTTAATGCATCTAGCGGAATAAACTTATGTGACTGCCTTCAACAGATCAATAAATGCCTTACTAAACATTTAGCAAGTGAATGGTAGGTGCTTCTGGCAAAACCACAATTAGTAGTGAGTAGTAGGCCTGTAATGCAAATATACCCTTATCAACTCAACTTTGATTGATTCACCTGATAAGAGAACAAAACATTATAAATTCAAATTATAACTCAAGAATATCCCCTTATCAGATTTTTCTGTGTATGAACCATTTAAATGTCTTTCTTTTAGCACAGGAATGCACAATTTAGAAAAAAATGCACCTGAAATTTATATATCATGGTAAAAAAGTTACTATTTCATGTCCAGGGAGTATTTTTGAATTGTTACCTAGAAATAGACTTGCATTCACTAGAAAAAAAGTGTTGACTTTGTGTATATTTCAGAATTTTTAAGAGGAATGACTTGACATGCACCTAATGCGTAATCTTTCATTTTTCTGTTTAGGCTCCAAAGAAGCACTTGCAAAATGGAATTATTCGTGGATACCAGATAGGTTATCGGGAGTACAGTGCGGGGGGCAATTTCCAGTTCAACATCATCAGTATTGATACCACTGGGGACAGTGAGGTTTATACACTGAATAACCTGAAAAAATTCACCCAGTATGGCATGGTAGTCCAGGCTTGTAACCGGGCTGGAATAGGACCTTCTTCTCAGGAAATCATCACCACTACTCTTGAGGATGGTAGGTCCTAGGCAAACTGCTATCATGGGACATATTATTATTTCTTTATTTTGTTTTACCTTGTTACATTTATTGCTTGATTAGTGATTATTATAGTGGGGAAAACAGAAGACCAGACTTCACAGGTGTTAGATACAATAGATAGCTGGATGGAAAGAAAATGGCCAATGAACATGTACATTTTACATTGCAAGAGATGCAGAATCATCCAGGTAAATAAATACAAATCTACTAATGTGGTACATCCTGCTGTGAATGATATTGACCAAGACCATAGGTTTCATTAATAAGCCTATCGCTCTGGTATTTACATATTTGTAAATTTTGTGATCTCTTCATAGCTTCATAGTGATCTCATCATAGTTTTGAGATGCTAAGAAGTGAAACTCTGAAAGGTGAAGCGATACTGTTAATTTTGTTGGCTTTCTTTTGTTTTCAAATGAATCTGCTGTGAAACCTAGGGCTCTTGTGTTGTACAATGCTTTTTCTTGAGAGCATAGA
Source organism: Egretta garzetta (assembly GCF_000687185.1). Classification (NCBI taxonomy): domain Eukaryota; kingdom Metazoa; phylum Chordata; class Aves; order Pelecaniformes; family Ardeidae; genus Egretta; species Egretta garzetta. Next base: position 11,046,871 of record NW_009260028.1, on the reverse strand, counting down.
GACAGATGTGTGGTTTTTTCAAGGATATCTAAACTAATGAGGGAAAAAATCATTGTTATTTCAGACAAAATTTGACCTGTCTAATCCAAGGAACAATTTAGACTTTTTTTTTTTTTTTCAAACTGCATAATAAGTACTTCTCAAACAATGAGAGGGAGTCCTCTAGTGGAAAAAGAGAATGACTCCATATCCATAAAGAAGCCAAATATTTTAAAGGAGTATAAAAGCAAATAATAATCCTAAAGGATACTGAAGGTCAGATTTTCAGCTACTGTAAATTGGCATCAGCATGCTGAAGTCAGTGTCAGGTAGGAATCTGACTTTTTACATGGGGGAAATGGAGTAGCACACATCTAAAATTCTCAAGAGCTACAGATTTTGAGGCATCTGCTTCACGGAATGCTGGTGTTTTTCATTCACTCTAAATGTTTCTAGGCCTAGTCAGATCTCTGCAAGACCTCAGAAGGCAGTATACTCACACACGCATATATTTTGTATCATAATAAATATAATTTTTATTCTTCAGAATCCAGCATGCTTACTTTTCCTGGCAACTGGTTTTTTGGTCATTACTCAATTTTGGGTCCCTCTCAGAATTAAAGATGTCATGAGCTTTAAAAGCAATGCCAAATACTAATACTGCTGTATTGCTTTGACATTACATGGCCAACAGAAAATGCCTTAGATTTGGCTGACTTTTTCCATTTTTTCTAAATGTCAATGAAAATATTTTATGAACATCTTTTCCAATATTTTTTAAAGAACTGCCTGCTTTTCCCCATCAACAATTTTAAAGGGACATTAGAATTGTGCAGAAATATGGCAATTTGTCTGCAAACTTTAAAAAATATATTTAAATTGCTTACAGACGCTTAAATTGCTTACATTCTGCATATTTCACGACCAGGACACATTTCTCTTTCAAAAGAAGTGACAAAATTCTATTAAAAGACTAGTCAGCAAGTGGGGAAGCAGTACCTCAAAAGTCATTCCAGGGAAATCAGCTGCACTTGCAGAGACTTGTGGATTGTAGCAAGAGTAAACGGTTTGCATTGTTAATAGTGTGCTAATTAAATAACAGGTGGTGGGATAGCAATGAAAATTGGAAGGGTAGCTGAAGGGTAAACATTGAGTTGTATCCATCGAGCTAAAAATGGTGAATATCTTATTCCAGTGCCCAGCTGCCCTCCAGGGAATGTGCAAGCCACTGCCACATCACCAGAAACCATCTCTATTTCTTGGTCAACGTTGGCGAAAGAAACCCTGAATGGGATTCTGCAAGGATTCAGGGTTATCTACTGGGCCAATCTCTTGGACGGAGGTGAGAAAAGCTATTACTAAGTAACAAGCCATCTGTGGTCTTTATATCATTTACTCTCTGCTGTGAAGGCATTGTACGTCCTTTTCTCTTTGGTTTAGAGAAAGCTTCATCTACCTGTGAAGGAAGCCATTTTCCATAGAGCTTTAACAGAGTAGCGGGCATTGCAAAGCTGCCTGGGGGGCTCTCAGAGAAGGCTTCCACCATGGGTTTGTAATGCTCCATAGACCTGTCATAGTACCCAAAATGACCTGAGCAAATTTAATCTCAGTTTCAAAGTCCGGCAGGTTTCTTTATATAAAGAATGATGATATGAACCTAAAACATTTCTGCCCCATCCTGTATTTTCTATTAGTTTGGTTGGTTATCTGCTTGCTTAGCTAGTTGCCTATTTGAGAGGTTATTGCTTATTTTTTGACAAGACGCATTTCATCTTCATAGCTGAGGGCAAAAGGAGGAAATATTTTCAGAAAAGGCTTGTTATGTTCATGCCAGCCTCTTCTGTTGAGTTTATGTTTTGTACTCTTAGCATAATTCCTAGGGAAATAGACTCCTGAGCAGAGAATGAGTGAAATGAGCAAAGGAGAACTGAGATATCTTATTAATCTGCAATTTATCACATGATGATAATTCTACATATGGTCCTTTCTTGTAAATTAAATATTAGTAGGTTTGAGATGCACATGCCCTTATTCCTCTTTGCCCTGCTGAATTTTCACAGCTCGTCTCCCTTCTTTTGCTTTCATCCATCAGGATCATAGTTCACTCTAGCATGCTACTGTCTTGCAAGTCCTGGCCTCTTAGTGTGGCAAGGGGAACTCAGAGTGGAAATGTAACCCAGAGGCTCATTGTTACTACTGGTAATGTTAGAGTAAAAAATATTTGGAAATAAACAACCCATTCCTTTGTACATTTAAAAATAAAGATGAAAAATGTATGAGAAGCATACATAAAAATGTAGACACGTCGGACGTAATATTAAATGTTTTCAGTGATGCCTGTAGTCTTTGGATCAGATCCTGTGTGAATATTATCAGTACACATATAAGCCTCTATGTTATGTCCGACAACATGATGACAAAGGATGATGTTCATGCAGTGCTTAAAACTGGATTTTCTTCATCTGTTCAGCTTTATTTTCTGCCCTAAATATGTTTAAAGCTTTTTTGCCATATGGGTTGTGCTTCTTAGCTTGCTGCAAAAAAGATTCATACGAACTGCATCATCTTTCTGCAAGTAAATCTGATTTTACTGTGTTTAAATCTATTGTTAGCTGGTATTACTGCCATCAAGTGCTTTGCAGCAGCACTTGCTACATATTTTAAAATAAAGGGGCCTTTTTTTTTTGTTTTTCCTTATGAGAAATGGTCTTTCTCCAAACCAGAAAATCTTTATGAAGATAACTGACTTTCTCATTTTTGCTTTAGGGAATGTTTTGCAATAATCTCTTCTTGTTATCTATTCTTTATGAAAAATCTTATTACTTGTAGAAATTTTCAATTCTCTTTCCTGTATTTAAAAAAAATTGGAAAAAAAAAAGTTTGAAAATGAAAACTGGGTCTGCTTTGAGTGGTTATAAGTCAGGACAGAAATGAATTTATTTTAATTTATTATAATTCATTGCTATTCTATAATAGTGAACCTTTACTTCTCTGGTACACTCTTTAATCCCCAAGATTTCCACACTAGGTATCAGTAACTGTGAGAAGACTGAACTTGGCAATAACTCAATTTCCTTTTTATTCTGTAGAGCTAGGAGAGATAAAGAATGTCACTACTACACAACCATCACTAGAGCTTGATGGCCTGGAAAAATACACCAACTACAGCATTCAGGTGTTGGCTTTTACACGAGCTGGAGACGGAGTGAGAAGTGAACAAATTTTCACCCGCACTAAAGAAGATGGTAAGGAGTAAAACATTCTCCATTCCCACTTCCATGAAATGTTTTTATGTCTCAGGCTTTCAAAATGGTGCAAATATTGTACACAAACATGCGGTGTGAGATTTCTATCTGGAGGTCTCAAGTTAGGAGCACATGGAGAGGAGTACGTGCCCAGAGCTTTGAAAACAATCTGACTGTTTCCAGGATTCTGGTTCAGGTGAGCCAGAAGTTTGTAGATAACACTAATGATCTGAGCAGCTTTGTATTTTTTTTTTTTTTCCCAAATATTTCAGGATCTTATTTGAGAATTTTGAGAGGGTTTGAGTTAATTCTTTCGAAGTGATTGAAAAAGGGGAAAGGAGAAGAGACTATTCTGGGACAATCTTATGTAACTTATGTGCTTCTAAGATTTTTTTCCAGTAGATATAAAAAAAAAAAAAGAAAATCATCCAAACACCTCTTCCCTCAAAAGCAAAATGAGGAACAAAAATCTCTTGCCTTTGTTCATAGACCAAAGCATGGGAAATTTAAGTCCTAATGCTGAAAGTTTAGAAACTTTTAATCACACACAGACACCCCCCACCCCACGAGATTTCATAATCACTTTCTTATAACTTCAACTATGGAAATCACTTCAGGTTGCCTCAATAGGATGCCACACACTGATCTATTTCTCAAGGACTAGAATTTCAAATTCAAATTCCCTAACCTATTTAATGGCTTGAGAACCCCATGAGATGTACAAATACATCTTTAGATCCCTAAACAGTTTTAAGAATCTGGATCAGGAATTTTTTAGCAGAAATAAAAATGCAATTACTTGAATAATGTTTGACTGGTAAATTCTCCTGTGAGTTATGCAAATTTTTTTGAGGAAATTAGTCAATGGATTTTTCTTTATTACTTATCCAATTTACTAGTCATTCATGAATATATGAATATATTTGTCATTTTTTTTTATTGATAATGAGATCCACAAAAGTGCCAAGAGAGTAGGTTCAGTAGATTAACTGACTTGATGAATGTTTGGCTTCTTTTTTTTTCCAATAAAAAAAAATTACTTAATAAATGTTACTAATTTTTTTCAATAAAATATTAAGGGAATCATTCTAAAATTTGCATACATTGTAAGGCCACCTGGCCCCAGCTGTAGGTGTATCCAGGGGATGTAGTGTAAATGAAAACTGGACTTCTAAAATTTTCTCTTACATTATCAGATGAGTTATTTGTTCTTTGTTCTATTTTCATGTACTTAATACTTTCCATTTCTTTGATCAAAGTTGAATTAGCAGCAAAAAAAAAAGTAAGTGAATGTCTTATAGCTGAGAATGTGAGGAAATTTAGGCATTTAACAATGCTGGTTAATGTAGGTCTACTGCCTGGACTTGCTAGATGTAGGTATCACTGAGATCCAGCATCAGCTTGCAGTATTGGCTCTGCTTAAAACTGTCTCAAGGTACCGCACCCAGTCTGAAACCGTCAGGGACAATTTGCTCAGCTATAGTCTCGCGTGTCTTAAACACTGAATGACAGATCATTTTGATGCCACCCTAAACTTCTTTCACACCTTTGGAGCACCTAAGTCCTGAGTCAGGTGCTTGAGACACCCAGTGATGTAAATGGTATTATTTCAAAGAAAAATCTAAAAAATAAGAGAACTGTAAGGTCACCTGCAGCATTTTCAAGTTACTTTTTGTCAAGTAGATCCCAGCATGGCAACTTTTCCCTGAATACTCTCTGAACACAAAGGGTCTCACCCTAGAGCCTTCAGACTGGGACTTAAGCCACCAGCAAACAGGAGGATTGTCCCACACTGCTCCAGGAGCTCAGGGACAGGCTGGTCTCAGGGAGATATAGTTCAGGTAACATCTTGTGTCTGTGTGAGGTTTCTTCAGCTTTTGGAATTGATCAGATGGCACAAGTGGTGCTAGCAGTACCTCTGTCTCTTGCTGCGGACAACAAAACCATGGTGTACTGCTCCTGAACGGTTGCTGACACTTCATCAAGACCACTCCTTTGCTCTAAAGATGGTCAGATAAATCTCAGCTGATATTTATTAATCTTTTCTCCAAAATTTGCAATGATGAGGACTCCATAGCCTCCCTAAGTATACTGTACCAGTTAAGGATACAACATTATGCAACTTCTGCTGCTGCAAAGTGGGTTGAGTACTTCCCTCTGCCCTGCTGCCCAGGGGTAGCAATGGGTAACCCCGCTGCTTTATAACAGTATTTCCTATCTGAAGGGTTACTGTGCCCATTGCTCCCTCCCCCGACACATACACCCGTCCATCTCCTGTGACCTGTTTCTAGTTTGCAAACAGTTCTGAAACGTCAGACGCCCTAATTTTATTTTTTTTTTCTTTAACCCACCTCTTCCTAGTTTTCTTCCCCCTAATTCTTAGTGGCTTTTTTGCTCTCTTCCTTTCTGAGATCAGACAGGCCCTGAGACCTGGGAAGCACAGAGGCTCTGACCATGTTTCGCTGCTGTGCAAAGGCTCATCTCTCATCTTTAATCCTCCTGGCAGTTCAGCAATAATTCACCCCGAGGCAGCATGACTAACCTTTCCAGGTGTTTTCTGATGCCTCAGAGTGGTTCCACTCATTAAATCTTTTGTCCAGAAAACTAAACTAAAAGGTGTTCCCAGAAAATACGATGATTTCTTATTTTGCTTCAGCTTCACAGCTTTTTGTTAAAGGCAGTAAAGGTTTAGAGCAAAATAAATAAAGTGCTGCAGTTAAACATAAGCCAAAACCAAAGTCCTGGGTCTAAATATCCTTAAGGCTGTGGAAATTAAATGGGAAAAGAGCATTCACACTGCCAAACTATATGTACCTAACAGGTGCCTCATTCCTCAGACAGAACAGACATTTCTTCTGTAGTTTTCTAAGGAAAAGAGGCTGCTGTAGAGGATTATTCAGTAGGACTCATTTCAGTGCACCTGGAAGACCCTGCCCTAAAGTTAGGTTGAACACTCTCTCAGCATGTGAAATGCTAATAATTGCAATCTTAACAGAGCTTAGGTCTGGAAGCCTTATATCTCTACTCCCAGACCTTCTCTGGCTAAAATGATGATACGTGATATTCTACCCTCTAATAAAATCTGTGTATCTGTGGCTGACAAGCCCTCCACATCGTTATTATTATAAGGCCATATCACACCATTCATTTCTTTTACATTAGAAGAAACTTTTCTTTGTAAAATCAATGGTGCAGCGTGTTCCACTGCCGCTGTTGAAAGACAGATCGAGGCCTCCTGTGACTTCTCTGTTGATGTTCAGCTAGAGACATCAGGTCAAAATTTCTCTAAAGGGCTTGAAATCTCCAGTGTAGCAAAATAAGAGTAACTCAGGGAGTGAAGCAGTCGGTCTGGATGAAATGAGTTGACATTTCGATTTCTTGTAATGTTTGATACTGATTTTAGACACCAGAGGTCAGACACTGCTGCTGATCAGCTTAGGAAAAGGGAACAGCTCTAGCAAACAACAGGAACTGAGCTTTCCTTTCAATGTGATCATATTTACGGATTTTGTCCAGCTTTTTTTCTCCCATTAGCCTTCAGAAAAAGAAACTGCTCTTCCTGAAGCTCCTCCTAGCAGAAAAAATAAGCCAAGCAGAAATGCCAAATTTTTAAGGATTCATTGTGGTTTTGTTCCCTATCCACTTTACAGTTCCTGATAAGCTGAATGTCCTCTTCACCTGAGGAGTTAATTTACTAAATCATTAAAAATTAAAGTAGTTCTTCAAATTCTCTTCCTTGCTGTGTTCAAAGTACGGTTTCGAAAGCTGCTCCACTCTGTAGCAATGGGGAGGTGACAAATTCTCTTTCTGTTTCTGCACTGCAAATGCTCTCTGAGAAAACTGTAGTCGAGACAATGAATTCGCTCCCCATACTTGCCTGACACACAACGCGGCACCTCTGACCCTGGGCAAAACTGGCCAGCAGAGGACACGGCCCCCAGAGCCCCCTCCTACGGAAAGTTTCCTGCAATTGGCAATTTGGCTTTCCTTTCAGTGTGATCATATTTATGGGTTTTTTCTAGCTTTTTTCCCCCCCCATTAGCCTTCAGAAGAAGAAACTGTTCTTCTTGAAGTTCCTCCTGGCAGAAAAATAAGCCAAGTAGAAATGCCTAATTTTTAAGACTTCCTTATGGTTTTGTCCCCTGCGCTGCTTTTTACTGAGCATCTGGCAGAGGTTGCTTCTAGGGTTTCTGTGATGCAGGAGGATGCATGCTTGTCTCTGGTATCTGTTTCTTTTGAGAAAATGCATTCTTACACTCAGAAAGGTGTTTGTATATCACAGAAGACTTTGCTCAGTGCAACCTTGCTGTCCTTCCGGCTCTCCTCTGCCACTGAAGTTGGCGTTCAGAGCAAGGGGAAAGCTGCAGCAAGGGAGCAGCAGGGAGTAGCTGAGGGAGGAAGGAGGAATAACACTAAACCCCTTTGCCAGCCTCATTGCAAGATTCTGCCTGAATCCAGAGAGATTTTCCTCCTCTCCTTTCTCTCTCTGAACACCAAGCGTCCTGGTGATTGGCATGAGAGAGATGGATGTACAGATACCATCTGATAAAGCTTTAGATTTGTCCTGAAATGAATAAGCATAAATCCAGTCAAGTGCAGGTTCAGTACTCTTTGGAGCAGAGCTCTGCTTGGGCTCGTTCAGCTGGTGAGGATGGCTGTGCAGTTTATCACCTGGGCACTATGATGGAAAATTGCGCTTAATGACCCTTTAATGCATTTTTTTCTATTGTCCAATATCTCCAATTTTAACTTGTTGACTAACAAAAAAAGGTACAGAATAATAAAACTTCCCCTTGTGAACCTGGCAGGATTTGATAGAAATGGTGTGATTAACATGAGGCCAGTTCAGAGTGAATAAGGGGTGGACAGCACATGTGAATGTATTTTGGCTAGCATAGATCTCAGTTGTAGGTGGGATAGCTACATGAACAAAGGCACTACCAGCAGCAGTCAGGAGTTTATTTAATTTTGTTTTTCATAAATGTAACAATCAATAAGACAGTCTTGTGCGGCGCAGAATTAAAAATCCACAGGGTTCAATTTTCTGATATTTTGGTGATATCACTCTTAAATGCACTGTGCTCTTTGCATTTGACTCCCTGCCGTTCGGTACTGTGAAGAAAAATGGTGATAATCTCTCTGCTTATGAAAAGGGGAATGAGAAAGTTCCGGGAGCTCCTCCCCATTATCCAGCACATCTAAATGCTCTTTCCCAGAGTAGTCAAATCAGTATAATTGCCTTCTCTGCCTTAGCATTTCACTTGCACTGTCAAGAACACAAAGTGTTCTCCTCCTCATGGAAGTATCATGCTATTTCTGTGTCTTTCAAAGCCTTGCTAGCTGGAGAACCTTAGATTTGCCAAATCTGGAAGGTTGCAATGTTGGCTAGAAGAAGTCCTCAGCTTCTCTGTGCTCAACCCTGGTTGTCCTCCAGCTTTTTACCATTATTTTACCCCTGGTGACCATGGAAAAGAGAAGCTATGGTATTGTGCACATTTAGGATGTCTTTGCTGGGATCTGTGGGAATCAGTGGCTAAATAACAAGTCATGGAGAATTGAATAAGACATCCCAGGTCTCCTGATGCTGCTATCTCATAATGACTGAAGCTAGTAAAGCTACAGGATGCAACAACAATGAGAGAAAATACCTTAAGTTAGCACAGCAAGACTGGGGTCTTTCCTCTCCAAGATAAGGCAAGCACCTCATTCCCCCACCACAACTTCCTCAGATACTCAGGGAACCCATGTTTAGTAACAAATGTTTCAGTTAATGCCGAGCTAACTCATGATAATATTGTTTAAGTCCACGGGATGAGTTTGAGCAATGACTTTACCCTCTGGACAGAGGACAGTGGTGGTCTGTAAGGCATCAGATGACAGTCTGCAGAATTCTTGCTAAGGAAATGTAAACACTTCTCCACACACAGTCATTTCCACATGCACAACCCAGCAAACAAAGACAAAACGAAGAGTAATAAATGAACACTCAGAATAATTTTGGCACTACTGCAAAAAAGTGTTGCCTGATTCCAACCCCTCCACAATGAGGCAGAGGGGTCTTTGGATTAGAAGAGCTTCAGAAATTTGACTGTATGACTTCCTAACTTTCTCTCTAGCCACTCTTTCTGTTGGTCTGTATGCTAGACAGAAATACAGCAGTCCAATGAGAAGTAATATTTTCCACATATGTCAATTGACTGGAAAATGCTAGATGAATTTTGAGTTAATCCCTCAGCAGTTGACAGCCATGACCAATTACCCTCAGAAACTGCCCCTATAGATCACACCCTAATTTAACAATAAATTATGTTAACCTTACACATCTATTTGCAGTGATTTCCAGAAAACATTACTAACCATAAAGGAATCCTCCCATGGGTTAAGTAATTACCCTGGAGAGCTAGATTTCACTCTTCAGCAGCAGGAGCAAATAGCATTTCTAATGAGCTGGATATAAATAACAAGTTGAATGCCGTCAAGCATCAATATTTACTCTGCATTGGATAGAACTGCTAACTGAATTAGCCCCTTTGCAGCAAGGGGCTGGGTTTGCATGCAATTATAATCATGACATTCTCACTTGATGCCTTATTAGCTTTCTCAACACACTATAAATAGAAAATGCGTATTCAGAAACGTTGCACTCAGTCGTGCCTTATCTGTCAGTTTTCTTACATCTTGCAGTAGTACCTGTACAGATATAAAACTGAAGTTCTCCTCATATGCTTTTTACAACCTGAAGTAGCTAGCCTCAAAGCTAAGCAATTATAGACTCCAGGCTGTGCAGCTTCTCTTTGTAGGCAAAGATTTTTTACCACCATAATAGAATAATAATAACCTTACTTAAATGAGGTAGAAACAAGATTAAGGATCCATCGACAAAGATCAGATTGCTGGACAAGGGGTTTTCCATCTGTATTGTGCAATAACTGTTTTCTGTGCAAGTAAAGAAAGTTGATCAAGTATTGAAATGGTAATTTTACTGGAAATTCTAACATTTTGGTTGTTTTGCTTGAAATTAGACCAAAATATTAGATTCTTAATGAACCAAAAGGTCTGCAGAGAACGGAGTCCATCAAAATGTTTCATTTTGTCTTTAATACCATATGTAGTAATTTCCAGTACAACATATCTATTTTAATTATTTAACATTAATATTGTCCACATGCAGTATTAAAAATATATTTCAAATTATTTATTTTTATGGTTTTAAAAACATTTAAAAATAATTTCCCCTTGACAAAAGGGGGGGGTGTGTGTGTGTCAGGAAACTTTAAAACATTTTATTCTAAAGCTAATTGTAGCCCTTGCTATTTTATTTAAGTACCAGCTTATGTGTATTGTGATATTCTAACATGCAGGAATTTTTTCATGTTAGTACAAGAGCACTTCCAAAGTTGGAGAACATTGTACAGTGTAACGTGTGTTTGAAAAATAACATATGCTGATGAAACTAAAGTCTTTCTCAAAATGCAAGCGTGCAAAGAGATAGTTGAGAATATGTACCAAGATTTTATCACTTCCTGATTCAAGTTTTTTCCACGTGGTTTTAGAGCGGAGGGTTTCTTTATCTTTTTCTGTGGCAGTTTTCTATGGTTTATCTAGGTAGCTGCTGTAATTAGAGAAATAGATGTGTGTTCACATCGTGCAGTTCCAGACAGAGGTCTGAGCTGCTGAGGGCAAGGCTGGGGGGACAGAGGCTGTGTGGCCATACGTCTGCTCACACGTCACGCCGCTAGCTAGACCAGGGTCACGTCAGGCGGTGCTGACTGCATGGGTCTGCAGCTCCCTTGCTCTCCACTTCGTTAAATTCACAGCTCTGCTGTGTGTGTCTATTAAACTGTTCACATGTGTAGTATTTATACAGTGAGTAATCATTTGGCATGAGTTATGCCTTCAAAATTGACAATTTATAATAATAAGGGATTTGGTGATTTTCACTGGCCACAGCCAACATATTTTCATGTGTGCAGGCTGGGGGTGATACTTCACAAAAATTTAACCATCAGAGGCAGCTTCTGCCTCAAGGCCCTCTGAGGCAGAGCCTCTCCCCTCTTAGGGATGGGAGCACAGCCCTCCAAATCCTCTCCCCTGGCACAGGCAGTGCAGACGCTGCTTCCCAACACAGGCTGTCCACCTTGGTCCACAGGGGCACAGTTACCAAAGCGGCATGCTTCACTTTTCCTTTTTGCTCCTCCATTAACCAGGATGACTGAGTGCCTGCCTTGGACCACTCTAACGCCTCTTGCTTTTCCAGTTCCAGGCCCTCCCGCTGGTGTTAAAGCAGCCGCAGCTTCCGCCTCCACCGTCTTCGTGTCCTGGCTCCCTCCCCTCAAGCTGAACGGCATCATTCGGAAATACACTGTCTTCTGCTCACACCCCTACCCCACGGTGAGTCCCTCAGGGCAGATGGGCAGCACTGGCTCACAAGGCTGAAACTGTTCTGTGTCTGCAGGTGCTCAGTGCTTGATGCTTTTCTTGCTGCTTCCTTCCCCCAGCTGGTCTTTCCCCTCAGCAAGGGTGAGGAGGGATCCTGGAGGTACGGGGTGACTGAGGGTTGGTTTTGGTTTTTCCCACCTGTAAAACTCTAGCAGTACTTAAAACTTATTGGAGAGTGCTGACTTACAAATCATGTCAAAACTAACAACTGAAGTTGAGTATCTTCTAAAGCATGGGGTTTTTTAGAATGTACTCAGTGACCTTTTACAGGACTGGCTGCAAGCCATGTAGAGCCCTGCTGTAGCTGGAGTTGTGTATTTATATACCAAATTGCTGAATCTGACTTCTGTTTTCATCTAAGTTCCTGCCTTTTTGGCTTGGGTATTGATGTGTGAAGGAGCATAACGACTTATGAACAAACATATTTGCTTGTGAATAAACTTATCTGTGCCTGGATTATTTTCCCACTCTATGTTTATATGTTATTACTTGCTGAGAAAATGACAAGAGAAAAATAGAATTGAATATTAAGTATCTATCTCTCTCCCCGAGTCCCAAAGGAATCCAGCTGTCTTTAAACACAAGGGCCAATTGCTCTTTGTAAATACCATGCATATTTATTTTATTATGCATTGAAAATATACCTACTCAGTTTTTATCCAAGATTTTGATTTAGTTTTTAAGCAGGACTTCCCATCAAAGGTAGCATTGCAAGTTGCAAACTGTAATCTTAGCTTAACAGACAAGGAAAATACTGTTCCAGAAGTAGGAGGAGTTTGGCAGGGAAATTTCCAAAAGTGCCTCAGGCTTGTTTTCAAAGCTGGCTGAGAGAGAGGAAGGTGTGAGGGTATGTCTGAATGCGACCTGACGGCAGGCAGAGCCTCACCCAGCCCGCTCTT
>NW_009260028.1:11002841-11033527 GCF_000687185.1 Egretta garzetta | reverse complement strand
CCAGCAAGTGAACTAATTCTGCAAGTACCCAAGGGGAGGCAGGGCAAAACACTCATGTCCATTGATGGCTATGCTTAAACTGATACATCCTGCTATAAGCAGGGTTTATTAGTCACATCCAAAGCTAAGCACTGGAGATCTTTGCAGCATTTATGTTTTGGGACTACTGACTCCTAACTCCATTAATTTAACTGTAGCCATGTAAACCAAACTATCTGGAGTGTACCGTTTAAATGTAAACTAGCCAGAGATTTTTTACATCACAGTGTGTATATTTCTACGGCAAGCAGTGGGTTACAGAGGTTGGAGTTTACAGAACTGGACCTTGCTGTTAGGGCTCTGGTCTGAGTGGGGACCAAGCGCATCTCTGCGGGGCTGGGGAGAACACCAGGTGGTGCTGCTGGCTCTTGCTAGTTACTTACCAGGCTCAAAGATGCAGTGTTTCTTCCTGAGGCTTTGCTAGCCACAATTTTTTGTACGTTTACATCACCAGGAAAATAAACGTTCTCAGCTAAAATTTTTTTCTCTAATATGCAGTTCTCTCGTATACAAAATTATTTTTTAAAGACTGCTTTGCTAGCCACAATTTTTTTGTAAGTTTACATCACCAGGAAAATAAACATCCTCAGATAATTTTTTTTTCTCTAATATGCAGTTCTCTCATATACAAAATTATTTTTTAAAGACTGCTTATTGTATGGTTACCTTTTGGAGCACCCCCGCGAGGGACAATTACAAGAATAGTTACTCTTTTTGCTGGTCTTGGCCTGTACTGAATTTTACTACTGTATTTTTGTGGTGTTCATTATGGCATGATGTGATGGCATCACTGTATACCTTAGCCCAAGGTAGAGGTGCTTGGAGGTGTTTGTGCTTTCTTCAATTGTTAATGTGTACATGTATAGTTACCCTTTTGTTACCTGTGCGCATGAAGGGGTGCATGTGTGTGTGCACATGAAAATATATATATGTACACATACATATGTGTATGTGTATATACAATATGTACCTATGAGGACAGTCCCTGTGCCACGTCTCACTAGTGTTTTGCAGATCAGCATGAGTTGTGGCTTACAGAGAGCAGATCTTCTGTATCAGCACTGTATGGTGAGTGCGACAGCGATCGCACCCAGCAGTCAGTTTCCAGAAGCCAGGCTGGACATCTTTAAATAAGGACACATTTGATATAAGACACACTCCCTCAACTTTAGGTCTAACAAAATGCTTTGTTTATCTTATATCCTTAAAAAGATAGTGAAATAAAAAGTTATTTTATTCAGAGCTAGCTTTGTGGTGAAACAAGCCTGCTGCAGAGGTACTGGAATGCTAACACTCCTGTGCACGCGTGGTCTATGTATCCCAAGGAAGCTCTGGTATGAGTCACTGTTGGTAGAGACAAGCAGTTGACAAAGAAAGTGGTCTTAAATTAGGGTGAGGTGGGGAATAAATAGAAGACCTGTGTCTTTATCATCTCTTCTGCCACCGTAAGTAGCAAATGCTGTAGTTGGAGGAATAGAGCCATAAAATCTTCCTTAACAGACTTCTTCCTTCAGGCAAAGCCCTGGTTGCAAAATAATTTTGCTAAAATTCTGCCATTGAAGCAGAAATGCAAACTCAGTTTTAAAGCATCAGTGGGGAGAAAAAGAAAAGGACAGTGGTAAAGGTAAATTTAAGGGAAGGCTGTATTCCTTGCAGATTGCATTCTACAGCAGTATATGTATGCTGAGAACAAGTCAATGCAGTACGCTTTAACCAGACAGTCCTTTACACAAGAACACTGCTTTGGTGTTTAAGTCACCAACAGGAAAACAAATTAACTCTGCTGGTCATACTGTACACATTTTTATTACGAAGCACAACCCTTATATGACCCTGAGATATTACAAGATGAAGATTTGCTGCCTTTTGCACAGTTCCATTTGCTTTGCAAGGGCAGAAGCTGTTAAAAGTTCTGCTGCCCCTGTACAGAAGGATGTAGACATTTCCTTTTAAATATTTTGAGTCCTAAGGACAGTATTTGCCTGGGATGTTTCAAGCCACAAATATGATTAACATGCGGGAAAAAAAAATATTCTCCACTGCAATTCTCTAGCCAAGATAAAGGGCAAGCAAGGCTCCAATGTCATACTGTTTAATTGTTGTGCCTATATTATTGTATAGGCATTATTGGGCAGAACTTTCTCTTTTTTATTCTGCAAATACAGTAAAAAATACAGAAATGTGACTTCATTACTTCATTTTTCAAATACAAGAAACAAAACATACCAGAATCTAAGTTAAAATAATTATCCTCTGTACTAATTCGCAGCCCAGGTTCCCACAGTTCTTAACCCCACTTGACTTCTTGAAGGAGCTGGCTTCTCAAAACCACCTGTAATGGTCCCACGTTGCCCAGCTTCCTTCTAAGGGTGCTTATCCCCAGCATACCAGCAGGACGCTCATCATGCTTATTCTGCCAGGCCTCAGAGAAGCAACAGGCAGTGCTATCAGCCACAGTGTGGGCTGCCACCCCATGCCGTCAGTGTAGGTTTTCCCAGTGGTGCCATAGACATTGTCCATGGTTTGAATCCCAGCAAAGAAGCTGGCTGTGGGGGGAGCTGCTTTAGGTGGCTGCTCCAGCACCTGCTGCCTTGGGTTGTAGATGTGTATTGCCAGGGCACAAGAGAAAATGAGGTTTAGGTGATCTCTGAAAAAAACTCCACCAACCTCTTGTTGCATTCAGGTCAGTACACCACATAAGGAGGAATCAATGGGATTAGACTAAATAAAATTTAGATGGCAGAAAGTGCCCAGAAAAGGTCATTGTGGCAGAAAGCATGCAATGGCTAGCTAGCCTGGGAGACTGTACTCTCAGGTCAAGTAAAAAGCAACACAGAAAAAAAGCGGGAGAACAAAGGTTAAGAAGCAGGATTTCCTGGCACGGGAAGAGCTGAGAAAGCATTGGAACTGAAAAGGAAAGCAGAGAGAGGTTAAGAGCTGAAGACATATAGACTAACTGAATCACGTAGGTGTCAACAAATTGTATGGCATCACTCAATCAGAAATACACATATTAAAATCTATTTTGCTTTGTGATTACAGTATTAGCTGGATGATCAACCAGAACACATAGCAGACCCCAATGCTGAAATAGGGGTGATGAACAGGAGTTAGCTCACAGTGCAAACCCTACAGTCAGCCCCAGGTACCTGGCAGTAATCCATGTATGAAATAATCTTTGAAAACTGTAATCTACAGTTCTGGACTTCTCCAAGGGATTTAGAAAGATACAAAAGCTGAAAGTCCATGAAAGATTCATATTGGCCTGGAAATATTTCTGTGGAACAGTTGGGTTCAGAAGAAGAGGGAGATGAACAGATGTGAAGTAATGATAGAAAAGAAGGAAATGATCTTATATTTGGCAAAAACTCAAGTCAATTGACCTGAAAATGCATTTGATATTGGAAACTGACCAACATCTGGGACTGTTTGGGGCAGACGGTTACTGATCTTTTTGGTACACTTATTTTTCTGTGAGAAACATGATCCTAAGCCTGTTAGACTTCTATATCTGATTCATTTTTGCTTTTGTTTTAAAACCACCAAGAGGAAAAAAAAATACACGGTTTAGCCTGCTGTCAAATTAAACAACAGGCGTATGGTGTCTTCACAAGACACTGTTCCCATGTATATTCTGTCTGCTCAGTCCTGTGATAAGATAACCAGCAGCAGCAGTAGCAGCAGAAGCGACTAAACTATTCATGTTTCTCACATCTCTCAGTAGCGACTAGACTATTCATATGTTTCTCACATCTCTATGCACCTTTTTCTGTCAATCTGTAGGGCACCATATTGAGGGAAAAACTATAGTCAGATTCCCCAGTAAGGGTGACATACAGTGGGCTTTTTTTCTGTTCAGTAGAAAAAGTGACATGAATCAGACTCTTTCTCCAGGTTTCCTTCCTCTCTTCCACAAATGCATAGACTGCAGCTCCCCAGCTCTGGTCACACAGTTTTCAAAAGGTCCCAGTGGAAAACACTTAGGCCAAATATCTTCATTTCTTAAGAAGTCCTATATGTTTGAGATATATTCCCCAATAGAAGCTCATGCAGAATCTTCCAGAAGACACCTGGAAGATATTCTTTGCAATGTATTACTGATATCCTGTCAAATCATACACAGGAGACTCTGGGGGTTGCCCTGTGAAAGAAGAGTCTTGTCCCTGCTCTGTCTCTGTAACCTGTAGACTTAAGGTGGGATTCAGTTCACCTGACTTCTTTCAGACATCTCAAAGAGAGATACCTATGCTGATTCTGGCGTCATCAAGGCTTTTCTTTCATTAAAGGAAAGGAGCCAGATATCTGGGAGAAGGTGGATGGATCTTCTTCCAAAAGCTACCCTTCTCTTTGTGTACTCTAGGGAAAGTATATGTGGTTATCTTAAACCAGATGATATGCATCTTAAACTGGATCATATGAAAGTATGTACAATTATCTTAAACTAGATCTTTAAAGAACCAGCATTAGCTGATGTGAATTCCCAGCATCCAGGTGTTTTCCACACAATTCTTTCAGGCAGACAAATGTCTTGTCTTGATTTTGCAGAGGATCTGTACAAATTCTAGCTCAATCTGAGGTGGCTTTTCATCATACTTTCTGACTCCCAGTTCCTCTCCAGTTTAAAGACTTGAATAAAAGTCATGGAAAATAGAACAAAAGCAACTATAAGCCAGAAGTGATTTGTTGTTACGCACTGTAGAGGCTTCAGTGATTAAAGGGATGCTGAAAGTCTCTTTAAAAGAGGGGAGAAGTAGCTGGCAGAAGTTGGCTAAGTAGAAAGTTACTGTTGAACGGAAACTTATTTAGAGTCAGCAGAACCTGTAAGGTTGAAGTTAAAATATATGTTCATTGATTTGTGTACTTCAAGAGGTATTTATCTATGTGTCTATACAGTACTTTTTACAACATGAAGATATTTATGTTCATTAATTCTTATTCTTTATATAGCATAGAACTAGTGTATAATTTGGGGTTATTTTACAAACTTATTTTGAATGGTATTTAAAATATGTCTTTTTTAATGTACCACATGTACTGTTTGTGATTTTTCAGTTATTTCACAGCTTTATTACCAGCTACCAAACATAGTGCATTCATCCTTTTAATTGCTTTGTCAACTTTACATTTTTTGCCTATCTTATTTTTGTTATAGAGCAGATCTCATGAGAGATTTGACAGAGTATAAATTAATTCTGATGATGTGCTGTTTTATAAAATTTTTAAAAGGTCTCCTTGCAAAGCCCTACTAAAACAAATTTGATATTGATTTTTTCACAAAGCTCTGGTCTTGTCTCACTACCTAATCTCACATACAGGTATATCAATATTGTCTAACAATAAGTCCTTGGTGTCAGTTGCAGTGTATTTCAGCATGTTTGAATTCATCCCATTCCCTTCTGTATCATATAGGGGACAGAGCACTTGGGACCAGAGGGTGACATACAATTTGTGAGTTGACTTAAATGCTCTGAACAAACCTGGTGGTTTCTTGGGGCCACCAAAGGAGGCAGGAGAACTCCTGGCAGCACAGAAGGTGGTCTTCTGACATTCCTGTGGTCACCAGCCTGTGACACCACATGCTGCTTCCCTGATCGTGAGCCCTAGGAGGCAGATGGACTCTCTGTGAGCTGCTGCAAAGCAGCAAGTAGGTGGTGTACCTCGGTGGCTCCCAAGCAACAGACTCCTTGACTACATGGACTACCTGGAAGTCCAAGAAATGGGCTGTCTTCCAGGCATAATTCCTGGAAATGAATTTGCAAGAGCTCTGGAAATGGGTTTGCAAGATTTTCCTGCAGGTGGGAAGGTGGGCAGCTGCCTCTGTTTTTTCCAAAATTTCTATCTTGTACTTTCTAACATTTTGGTTCTGCATTGAAGAAAAAAAAAAAAAATTAAATGGAAGCTGTATTCTGTTTTGTGCACAGCTTCTGTTTACAACAGTTATCTTCAATAATGCTGAGCGAGAAACAGATGCCATGTTTCAAAACATGAGCTAAAATAGCAAGACCTGAACAGAAGCCTTTATAGGACCAAAGTAGTACCCAGAGTCCTCCTGAAAACTGTGGTCCAGGATTGGTGGTTATTTGCAGCTCTGACAGTCTGTCCATCTGTGAAAGGAAGCAAGGCAAAAGCCAGCAGTCCTGGAGAAAAGTACTAGTCCATGACCTCAGGCAAAGTTTCACATCTTTAGGGAGTTCACCGAGAGGGCACATCAGTGGTCTGTCTCCTCTGCTCAGGGATGCAGAACTTGAAGTTCATTCTCTATAAATACAGTAATGTATTGATTTCATATTAGCCCAGTTTGCTTTCAGGTAGAAACAACTTGTCATAGCCCCCATTACTGGATAACTTGTCAGTCTAGGAGACTCTAAAATGTCATTTCCAGGAGCAATGAAGACCTGAAGTAGAGCAGGATAGACAATTCTGTCATGGTGTTGTGCAAAAAGATGGAGATCTTTGTGTTTTGACCTTGTAGAACTAAAAAACTTGCTTTAATTACCGATGAGACTCGGTGTTCATTGCAGGCCTCGTCTGTACTACTGATTAAACAAAGGCTGAGGAGCAGTACCTGGTCGCAAGAGTATGTGAAGTTGACTGACATCTCTCTACATTGCTTAGCACTAGCTCCTCTAAATGTGTTTTGAAGAGATCTATTTAGAGCAGTACAAAACCGAGCTAGAGATCAAATTAAAAAGTGGTGTGGATCACTGGGGTGGAGTGCTCAACACATTCCCTGGGTCTCTCCCATTTAGTAGTGGAGACAAGCCCCGAAGATGCATGTTTATTGAGAGAAACCTAGCTAGGCAAACATGGTTTCATTGAGACAGCTCAGGCTAGATATAAAACTGATTGCTGCTCTGTGGGAGGCTACGAAACCAGTGTTTGTGCTGTGGGCAGGAGGGAGCAGGATAGGTATCTCTCCTGAGTCCACTTCTGTTCAGTGGTTCCATTAGTGACCTGGATAAGGAAATAGTGAGAGTGCCTATTAAATTTGCAGGAGATATAAGGCTGGGAGGAATTACAAGTACACTGGAGACAGAACTAGGATTCAGACAGATCTTGATGAACTGGGAAATTGGTCTTGAAAGTTAGAAAAAATTTAGTACAGGTAAGTGCAAGAAAATGGGTACTATGAATAACCAACCACAAAAGTACTGGGTAGAGAGCAATCGGTTAGATTCTTCAGAAGAGGATTTTGAGGTTATTGTGCATCCCAGGATGAACATTAGCTACATTTATAATCCTGTTGTGAAAAGCCAAATGCCATACCCTGGGATGTTGAATGTAGGTTTGGAAACTGTATTCAGGAAGACTATGGACGAACATCAGAGAGTCCGAAGGATAACAGCAGATATTATTAGAGCAACTGTTAGAGAAAATGTGATTTCTGGGCAATGTTGAAAGCATCAGGGTTATTAAGCTATAAAAAGATAAGGGTACTGGTGGGGAAAGAAATGATAAAACTTCATGTAGATTAAAGACTGGTGCAAAGGTGGAGGTAATAACGTATTATCCATGTTCCTAATAGACTGGAAAAAAAGCTGTGGGCTTAAACTGCAGCAGGAAACTGAAGCTAGATTTCAAGAAAGCTTTCTAATAGTAAGATTAGCTAAGCAACGGAATAGGTCTTGCAGCCTAAGGAGTTGCAAAATCTCCATTTATTGTAAGCCTTCAAAATCAGGTTGGACAAATATCTATCCAAAACGGTGCAGATATCATTGGACCTGGTTTAAAAAGGAAGGATAGACTTGGGTGAACCCTCAAGGTCCTTCCATCCCTGTTCTTAGATGTTGATATGGTTATATTTTATACCTATATTTATAGTGAAAACACACATGCCACTGTAGGTAGTATGTATATGCACGTATATATATGCATTTTTAATTTTCAAGATGAGGCAGCCAATATACAGGTAGCCAACTTGTACATGCTCTTACTTCACAACACGTGCCACAAACCTGGGATGTTTCTTGCTTTTCACGCTTGTCCTTAAAGACTCCATATGCCTTTCTCAGTTCACTTCCAAGTTTCCTCGCAACTTGCAGAGTACGAGGAGATTGAGAACTTCAGTGCACCTATCTTACATCAGAAGTTGTGTAGTTGCAGTTGTAGGCAAGATGCAGGCTTGCTTTACTGAATAATCTTCCAGTCCACAGTAAATGCTACCTGTTAACTTACCTCCTGTGGGAATCTCCCTGATTGCTTGTAAAATTGTTACAAATGCATTTTTCTTCTAAAGCACGCTTTTGAAGTTTACTCAGGTTGTGTTAAAAACTGCAACAAAAAACCAAATTAAATAAAAAAAACAGCCAGAGGGTTCAGAGTTTATGCACAATGCCTATCTAATTGCTTTCTAAAGGAGGCAGAAATGCCAGGACATAGTGTGCTGCTTCAAAGTGTACAAAGCAATGTACAGCAATAGAGCTGAAGTTGCATCAGAGAAAAATGATGCTCTCTGCAGTGGCTGTTCCTCAGCATCTCTTGCCATTGCCTGGTTTGGGAAGTAGATTGACTGCACCCTGATAAAGGACTTTGATTTCATTTTATTCTTCACAACCCTTGCTGGCTTTTTAGAGACTTAGCCATGTCTCTGCTTCTTAGACAGTAAGATAAAGCCAGGAGAAAATTTAACCCATCATCTATAAGCTGAATTAAAAAAGCAGTTAGGAAAAAAAATCCCTTGAGCCAGCATGTTACTGCTTTTCGGCTAAAACAGCCGTATATGTTTCATACTGGCACGTGCAAAGACCAATACGTGACAAGGTGACATTCCTTTAAATACTTCTTTTTTCAATTGTTTAATCTTCTCTTTGCTGACAAAGCTCCTTTTTTTTTTTTTTCTTGTGTAATGAAAGTCTCTGGCATGTTAAGCTAATTGAAATGACAGGCAAAAGTTAAAAGTAAAATCGATTCTTTGTCACTGGAGCATCCCCAAGTGCTTAAAAGGGAATGCCAGCTGAGGAAACAGGAGGCGTATGTTAACCAGTTAGAAACCAAAATCTTTTGCTATAGCAGTTTATTTTAAGAAAATAAAGATAATTAATTTAGTGAAGTTACATTTACAAGATTCAGTTAATAAATTCATTCCATGAATAATTGAATTTATATTTGGAATAGCTACAGTTGCAAATGTGTGAATGACGCTGGTTCTCCGTGGGCAAAAAAAACAAATTGAAGACAAGGCATTTTAAAAGGCATTAGAGAAGCTAATTCTGTGATTATTCCATCTTTGGAGTTCCAGGGAGAGAGAGCTCCTCTCTTTTGAGACAATTTTGCCTGCTCTTCTAGCTGACCAGAGGAATTTTGGAGGGTTGGGCTTTTTTTCAGTTTTACCTTTAACTTTGGTCCTCAGAGCAGGAGCGCTTAATGCCAGTGCTATAGCTTCAAGACTGAGGTTTTCCTTTTCTGTTTAGCTGCTCACCTTGTCCCAAACACAAAATCTCAAACCAGATTTCTCTGATCTGTTTAGCAATTGTATACAGGGTGTATGTCTGCCTGACTGTCCTAGCCTCTGTCATTGCAGAGGGGAGCAGCGCAGTGAGGCATTTCAGGTAGGAGATCTGCAGTATTAGGAGTGGCTTCCAAAGGCAGCCATACATCCCTTTCATAAACCATGGGAGTCATGGAAAGAACAGTGTAAATATAACTGGACTGATGCTTGCTGGAATGAAAGTTTAGCAATAAAGAAGTCTGTGATAGTTAGCTGTTCCTAAATCCTGCATCCACATCCCATATTAATAGGTGGTTTAGGAGTAGGTTGTACTAGTTTAATGAGTGGAGCCTAAGTGCCAGCGACAGCCTGGCCTGTTTGACTTTCAAATTAACCCTAAGAAATGCTGCCTCATGAATATTAAAATTCAGCCTCCTGTGCCATGATCAATACATTAATTTTTACGTATGACCTCACAAAGATCCAGCCTGTCAAGCCACAGGCATTTGCCCAATATCCTTGTGTAAATGTCAAGACAGATCGTTCTCAAAACCTGCTGTAATATTTCACATAATAGAAGTGTCTGCCTGCACTGACCTCTTCATATCACCAGTGGAAACCCAGGCAAATGCTTGCTAAATGGGACAAATTGACTTGGCATTTTGACAGGAGCAATGAGATTGGCTAGAAGGTATGGCATGGTCCCTGTTTGGGCTTGTGTTGCACCTAGATAACTGTTAGCTGGAGCAAACCAGTCTTCCCAGAAAAGTTAGTCTCCGTGGAGGAAACAGGATGTATTCTTGTGGAAGCAAATGGAGGCACACATTTGTACAAAAGCCAAGGAGTTAAGTAGTTTAATTACGAGGCACATCAACTTCAGATGTCTTCAGCGCACACAACTATACCTGGGCTACTTATATGGACACTTCTATAGTTGGTGGGAAAACATAGGTAAAACGATTCATCCCACTGCAATGTATGTGTCCCAGATAGGCCAGCAGAATCCCGCCTTAGAAGTTACCTTTTCTTCGCATATTCTCTGAAGGGAGTCAAGGTGGCTGGCTTGGATACAGATGTCTACACTCCAGATTTTAAAAGGGAGGTGAGATGAATTCCCTCTTCCCCTGGCTGTAGGAGATGCCAGCTCAAGAACAGAGAAATACAGCGATCCATTCAGTAGCTGAAACTGGCTACCAGTTCATGCTGGAGAAGTGTTTAATGATATTTCCGAAACATCCCTTGTTTATTTGGAATTCACTTTGAAGGACTACATATGCCAATGCTTTCAGGTCATCCTGCCTTTTGAAATGCTAATCAGATGAAATTGGCCTTTACCACCAGCAGATATTTGTATATCAAAGAGATTCCTTGCACACCTTCTGTCAGTCTGAATCAAGTTTAGATCACACTGATGCACTATTTTTAATGCTGATTCCTAGCAAAATCATCTTTTCTACATCATTAACATTCTAATTATTTTTAGCTTAGTGTTAGTTAGCCATTACCATGCTCAGTATTGCACAGGGAAGCGAGTCTTTATTATTCGTTCTAATGGTTCATTACTGCTCTATTTTTTACGTACAAGAATCACAAAGCCCATGTCGGAAGTAAAAGTGGCGATGCTGAACATTGTAATCGTGTTCAGGGCTGATGCATTTTCCCTTCTCCTCCACCAAGGAGCCAAGATTTCTGTGGAGGGTGTGCTGAGGTGCACCAAGCCCACATCCCCTGGAGGAATCTGTATGTTCCTCAGCACCTTTCCTTGCACAGGTGACTTCAAGCAGGCTGCAGAACATCTCACCGATAAGCAAGTACTGCTCAGCAGCTGGTCAGCTTCGCTGCAGCCCACGGCCGAGGCACTTGAGTGACAGTGCAGGAACAGACTGAACTGGCATTTCTTCAGGCACTTGTCCTTCCCTGCTAATGCGGCTAAACAGCTGAGATGACCTTCTGCGGGAAATCTTTGAATGGAAGTAATTTTGTGATTAAACAAAACTAGATTCAGGGGAATTTTGAACAATCTATTACAGAATACATTTTTATTTCTTGATTCACTCTATTACCGAAGGAATAAGCTACCAAACGCAGGGACAAGGAACACCAGCACAATGGTTCCAGGTGACCAAAGACATCTTGAGTAGTAAACTCCAAATTTCACAGCAGATGCAGGACTGAATCCTCTATTGGGAAAGTGTTGTGTAAAAGAAAATTGGTTTGTCAGAACTATTGATGGTAAAAATTTGCCAAATATGTTCACTTAAATAGTTTATCCAACCCCATAAAAAACAGACAGACACATAAAAGTCCTAATCTGAATAAAAACAATTTGTAAACAAAATATAGGCCCAAATTCACTGGATATAAATTGATTGCAACAGGATATTGTGCCGGCTCTGTTTATCGCCATCTGCCATCTGTTTGGAGCCATTGATATTCATTCAAAGTACCTTGAAGTAACAGGCTTTGTAGCACTCAGCAGACTTCCTCCAAATACTGTTTGTTTTAGTCTGGAAACATTTGTCTCTCCCACCACAGGTAATCAGCGAGTTTGAAGCCTCTCCCGACTCATTTTCCTACAGAATCCCCAACCTGAGCCGGAATCGCCAGTACAGCGTCTGGGTGGTAGCAGTGACTGCTGCGGGAAGAGGCAACAGCAGCGAGATTATCACCGTGGAACCGCTAGCTAAAGGTATGGTGGCAGTGTTTTTCAAAGCAACCTAGAACTTTACAATGCTAATTACTCTTATAATTGGCCCGTGGCTTCTTTATGCTTACTGCGAGTGGGATTTGTCAGGAGTAACTTCAGTTCTCTCCAGAAGTTAGGTGACAACTCTCAGCTAATTGCCCAAGCCTTTGCTGTAGTCAGCAGAGAGAGAATGGCGCGCTCCTCTAGGGGGTAATTCATCCCACCTACCTTAGAGGGAAATAAATTGCTTTTTGGAGCAATTTTTATCTTCTTTTTTTGGGTACGCAGGGTTTGAAGATGATCCCGCTCCCCTCCTGAATGTGTCTTTTTTTTTTCTTGCAACACAAAATACATTCTTTATCATTCTCCTCCTAACTAATATCTCTTGTGTACTCCACAAGTACTGTCTTCTGTATAAAATGGTCTGATTAACATATCTAAACTCTGAACAATTGTTCTCAACTTGCATTAGCTTTGAAGTTTGCTGCTTCTATTTCAGATATGAAGAAGGGATAATGTGCCTCAAATCCTACATATTTTTCCCAGCTGTATTAGTTCTTCTATTAAAAGATACTGCCTGGGCCCATGAATTCTGCCTTACTTGCACTGTGAGACGTGATGCTTTCAACACTATAGCACCTTAGCTTGGAAATACAGACCTAACGTTTTAGGCAGCAGGGTGAGAAGAGTCCCATCAGCACTCAGTCTCTACACGGGGTGTTCAGACTGATTTTTTTTCCCCCCCACTCAAATTGGTAACATCACAGCATGTGTCAATATGATCAGTGTATTGCACAGATCCCTAGAGTTGCAAAGGTAGATGCATTTAATTGACTTTACAGTTTTACAGGCCTGCTAATTCTTCAGTCATGTGGTTAATAATGT
Organism: Egretta garzetta; assembly: GCF_000687185.1. Classification (NCBI taxonomy): domain Eukaryota; kingdom Metazoa; phylum Chordata; class Aves; order Pelecaniformes; family Ardeidae; genus Egretta; species Egretta garzetta. The sequence continues at coordinate 11,020,490 of NW_009260028.1, read as the reverse complement.
AGTTATGTAAAATAAAGTGTCTAGGGCTTTATAATGACAGACACTTTCTAAAAAAGCTTTGCAGAACTTCAGCCAAATGCCACCAACATGAAAACACTTTCTGCATGGAAGAGCATATACCATCACCATAGGGAAGCTTGCTGTTCCTACATACCTAGGTGGTAGATAACCAGTTTGATGATGGTAGATTAACTATCAGAGCTGTTGTCATGGATGGCAGTGATGGTGTTTGGAGGGTACTATTTCAACACATGACAGCTTCCTAATACATAGAAGTTGCAGACAACATTCCTCAGGCTTGTGATGGGAACTTGTATGACTTTTTTTTGTCACTTCTCTAGGCTACATTTTTTATCGTGAGAGATGGGATATTCTTCTACATTACTGTGAGAAACATATAGTAACTACTATATTGCTACTGTAGATCACAATGGGAGATTTAACACTGTAAATGTGGGGAGGGTCTAGCAAGGTAAAAATGCTTTAGTTGGAACAAGCAGGGAAATGCTTGCTCCCCATACCATTGCTTACAGTTTTTTTCTGTCAACTGAGAAGAGTCACCTTTACTTTCTGCTTCTTTCTGGCATTTTTTATACAGTCTTTCAGAACTTTTCTCTTAGTAGCCACACAGTGTTAGAGTAGTGACCTGAAGGATGGCTGAAAGGCTATGAAAAGTCTGAAGGATCTGAAAAGTCTGGAGCTTTTCCATTGTTAAATTTCTTGTAGGATAACTGCATACTGCATTTGGAACACCAGTGAGACCAAAGTTGAGATCTTAAAAGGTAGATGAGGAGTATAAAGGATATCTGTAAAGGAAGACCATGAAAAACACCACAGGGACATAGGACAATGGTTTCAGTGTGGTCCTCCTTTTAGGCCAGCTGTTGCCTGTGAGTAATGAATGTGTGATGATGAAAAAAAAAAAAAGGAACAAAAAAATCATAAACATTGATGCTTGAATAAGAGCAAAACCAATTAGACAACAATATGGCGCAATACTAATGGATTGAGGATGTAGGCAAACCCAGGACGGTTCAGGGAGCCCTGCACATAATACACTAGAAATTTTATTTCTCCATCTCCTATGAATTTAAAAAGACAAGATGAACATGAAACAATGCAGTTTTCACATACCAAGATGCATAACCTCTAGTTAGGAGAAAATGTAGTATGCAGTTGCTGTTGGTTACAAACTGACCCATATATACCTAAACTGAACAAGCTTATCAGAAAATGGAATTAATTCTGCTCCTCCAAAGCTTATTTAATATGATCCATGATGCCAAATAAGTGAACATAAAAACAGCTTGTATGAAAAGACAAGAGGACTTTAAGGAAAAATAGTTAACTACTTCAATATAGACAAGTCATTGTGAACAAGATTTTATTTTGAAGGACAGTAGGATGCATCCAGTCAATGTCAGAGCTAGTAGTGATACTCCAGTATAAAGTTTGCACTAGATGATGCTCAGGACAAGCCTCTTTTACATGCACTTAGGACTGAAAAAGTGATGAATAATCCATTTGTGGAAAAATGATAGGTAACAATTTTATGAACTTTGGATGTAGCCTGGTTAAAAATTATTGCATCATGTACCAGATTTCCTGTATGAATGTATCATTGGGCCTTTTAGAGAGCTGGGAGAAAGTGGTGATCAGTGGCAAGGGCAGTGGACACACACATAAACAAGGATGGGTAGAGTTAATAGCCTAGAAGACCATTCTAATCCTGGTACGTCTGAAGCAAGTAACACATGACAGGGTTAGAAGCAGTTATAACCTGATTTTTGCCACAAGCCCCCAGTGCAAGAACATCCTGTGGGCCATTATTGTGAATTTGTTTGCCTCTTTTTTTTCTCCACTTATTTCACGGTAACCGTCCAAGCAATGTTACCATCATGACAGCTAATGAGAGTTAACTTTGAATTGAATTATGTCAACTTAAATATAACCCTCTTAAGAACACCTCTGAGAACAATGAGAATGTCTAGATAGGTGTTTGATGTGAAATGGATAGTCCAATTTAAATGAAAGCTTAATTCAAGTTAACATTTCTTTCTTTACTGTCTTCATTTCTCAGAACAGATTGTCTGTACGGATTCTCTGTAATGAACTGACAAAAATAAGCAAAAATCCCCAACAAACAGAAAATAATCATGGCAATGAAAGTTCAGTCTCTACATAAGCAGGCCATGCCCTGCCCCCCCGCCCCGCAAATTACACTTCATTGCTGACTTGAAAGTTGTGGGTTTAGCCTATCAAACATGTCTAAAAGACAGAAAACCTTGTATGCACCTTGTTCCTTTTATGTCCTGACCATGATTGATGGAGAACGGCATTTGCCAGAAACATGACGATAACAAATCTAGACCCACGGCAATCTGATCCTCTGGGGAGAACTCTCTGACTTTAATGTTGAGTTTCCCCTGTTCTTGTAGACTACCTGAGCATTAATGTTGAACAGATTTGCCTCCCAGTCTATGTTGCTTTGTGTGTTTAATGTTTTTAAACAACACATGGGGCTGACAGGATACTACACACCCCATGGGTCTGTTTCTTTAACGGTTCATTATACTGGAATACACAGGATATTCTTCTGTGAGAAAGTACAGGAAAAAAACTCCTGACCCAGGGTATTCACTGATGGCTCTTGTATTTGAATTAAGCTGAGCTGCAGTGAACTGTCATAGCACTTGTTCGGTTTCTCTGTACTGTTGGCCTTTAAAGTATGGTTCAGTCCTCTAGAGGAAAAAACAAAACAGAAAAGTGTGTTACAGCCTTTTGCAAAGAATTTCTGTCCATTTTTTATTCTATGACTGTAAGTGTAAGTAATAGGATTCATAATTTAAACAAACAAACAAACACCCCGAAAACCGCATTAGCATAAAAGAGCGCACTGTCCTGTGAAGCCGCCTCTTTATCTTCAATTAATGATTGCCTAATTTAAAAAAAAAATAGGAACAGACACAGTCCTAATCCAGTGCCATGCCATCTAATGCAAGGCTGGGGGGTAGTCAGTAAGCGTTTGGGTAGCTTCGATAGCACAGAGGTAAGCCCTGCAGCTGAATTGCCTGCATGCTTCATAAAGCTCCCTCGGCTCAAAAGGGAGAGGTCTGTGAGATTCCAGGTGGTTTACCTCATTAACGTCTGTTACTGTTTCAAACACATTGCTTTCATATTAATTTCCCTGGGCATGTATTTTGTTTCTAGTTTTCTTTTGTTTGTGTACCTGTTAGCAGGCTCAGAACATTATTAGAAGTTAAGCTATAAAGGAAATTGGAGTTAAGAATTTTCATGCTGTTTTACCATCTCTTTTAAAAGCACTCAGTACGTGAAAGGAATAAGATAATGCATAGAAAGCGGTTGGTACTTTCACAAAAATAGTGCAGTATGCTTTTGTACTGTGTGCTTCTGAGTTATGGTCTGTGATCTTACCACTGGTTTATGCTTCTGTGAAGTTTGTGTTACTTCTGCACATCACCATAAAATGGGGCACACGGGACATCAAAAACCAGGAGCTACAACATAAAAGTTGTGCTCTGGAGACCTGGTACCCAACCTATGACTTAAGGAAGAATTCACTGTTGAAACAACTATTAAAAGTAAAAGGCTATCACAAAAAAGTTTGGTAACAGCGGTGCTGTATCTTGCTGAAGGCTTCAGCAGGATTCCTGCATTGCACATGCTTTGTCCTAAAGTAACTGGCAGCAGCTGGAAATAGCTGGATATATCGAGAAACACTGGAGAGCTGGAAAGCCAGGGAGAAAAGGATTAATAGCTCATTTAAAATGAGTTTTCAGGCTTCATGTTACAGAGGGAATTTTGCATGGAACAGGAATTCAAGTTTCTAACCACCATTGCTCAGAATGCACTGCAGCTACTAGGAGCAGTCCAGGCACCTACAGATGTGTTCTGTAGATAGTCACAGCTGACAGCATCTCCTGCTGCTTTTTAAAGATGACATGACTATCATTAGGCATCTCCTGCAACAAAAACTTTGCACCACTGAAGACAAATGAGTCTTCTAACACCAACTTTGGCAGAGTCAGCATTTCACACCATGTCTCTGGGTAGACGGAGCATCTTTCTGTTTCAGTTAGCTTGGTTAGTTAGCCCATCAGCCCATGGTTTGTGGCAGTATAGGCCTGCGTAAATCTTTTCTAGAAGATAGGGCCTTAGGAGTGCCTCAGTGGAAATCAAGGCTGTATCATTAGACTTACTGGACGAACCGTCGTCCTTGAGTCATTCCGGTGTTCCACCTCCTCAGCGCAGCACAGGCGGCAGCACCGGGGCAGCAACAGAGCTGCCAGAAGGAGGGAGCCAGGGGTCTTCAGCTGCTGTTTAGCCAGGACAGGACTTGTTGATGCTTGGCTGTTAGGAAAATAGTGTCATCCTATTACCAAACCTTGACTTTGTTCGTTACCCTAAATCTTTAAAATTTTTTTAAGTTTTCAGTTACAATTTTGACCAGAGAAAAATCTCTCGATAAGCTTAGTCTTCTGCAATGCTTGAAGAGAACATAGGTAATGCAGTCCACATTGATTGTATAATCTATGAAATATTTTATTTTATTAATATCGCAAGTCCCACTGCAGCCTACTCAAGTAATTTCCCTTAACTCTTCAAGGCCTGTTCTTTTATGCATGGTTTTTTTAATATATATTATTTGTAGAGGACAAAAAATCCATTGAGATGAAATGTCCCAGTTATATTTGATGCTGGCTCTCATTTTCATGTTTTTTTAATTGGTACAAAATGGATTATTAAGTATAAGTTCTAAAAATACAGTATTTGGTGTATCTGTATTCAGTATGTGCCTTTGAAATGTATGTCTAGAGGCCAATAAGAAGTCTGTTTCTATCAAGGGTCATTCTTGAGCAATAATGTACAATGAAACTCTAACACAACCCTAGTGTTCGTGTATATTATACACCAAGACCACAGCAGTGGTATTTTTGTTGATATATTTAGGTGATAGGAGAGTTGACACAAATTAAACTGACTTAAGAGTTTCTTCGTATAGTTTCAGACGGCCTTCAGATAGTTCTTTGCAATGTACCACATGTTCATGCATGAAGGTTTATTTTGCTTGATACCATAGCTGTTGTAACAGTGATGTATCAATAATTTAGCTTTTGTAAGATACCTGTCTACTGTGGACACTTCCTGCTGGAAGGTTGAAGCGGAGCATCCCTTGGACATAATTTTCATCCATAATTTCTACTATGAAACATTAAAACCAGTAAAGATGATTTTGCTTTTTTTCTCCACAGTGACTCTTCCCGTCCGCTGCCTCATCTCCCTTCTAGTTACTTGTCTTCCAGATACTAAAACTATAAAACCAGTGCTTGAATAAATAGTTGATATTATGAGTTAAAAGGAATTAGTTTCCTAAAAGCACAGCTTGAAACAGATTGGCTTGCTTTTCCACATTTAACTCTGGATGTCTGTGTTTCCCTTCCAAGGACTGCATGAATGAACACCTCATTTCAGTCTTTCTTGCTGTCTCTTTCTCAGCTCCTGCCAGGATTTTGACATTCAGTGGCACGGTGACAACTCCCTGGATGAAGGACATTGTCCTCCCTTGCAAAGCCGTTGGAGACCCAGCTCCAACAGTCAAATGGATGAAGGATAGGTAACCAGCAACTAAATGTATAGCTCAAATAAAGCCCATTTGCTTAAAATAGTGAGGGTTGAAATGCAGGTGAACCTGAATGACTGTGCCAGGAAGAAGAAGGACCATTTGCAAGGACTGCACTCAGTCACAGTAGATGGGGAATTCAGTAATTCCTTGACCTAAAACTAATTGGCTGTGGTGATTAGAAGGTATCAAAAGGGAGGAAAAGTTACAAAGAAGGGGTAAAGGTAAACATTCAAAACGTAAAACCTAGGAGTCTTTTCTGTCTTAAGTTCAGGCACATGGAACAGTTTTAGTCTGAGAAAGCAAAATGTCTGATGCATTGGATCATGCTGCAGAGTGCAGTGTACATGTCTTCCATGTATCATCTTGTTTTTCATCGTTCTGTTTTGGTCTTTAGTTTCACAGTTTGACAGAGTCACTTGGAAATATACATGGACAAGAATTTCCATCCAAGCACTGTGTAACCAGTGATACTGCAGTGCTGTGAAACCACCTTGTTCATTGATACAAATAGCTGCTATTTCATAAGGATGGACTTTGTAGCCAGAAACTGCCTTTTACTCTTATTTTGGCACTTTTATGAATTGCAGGTAGTTAAGGAAGGAGTGAGTTCCCATTTTCACTCAAATTGGGGCCAGGATATTTGTGTTCTTTAAGGAAATGGCAGGTGTTTCCCAACAGAAAATATTCCTTTGCTGTCTTTATTGAAGAGGACCATCACCACCACCCCACCACCCCTTTTTCTTTCTTTCCATTCTTAGTTGGTTCAAAAAAAAAAAAATCCAGTTCTGATTAATTTTGATTGTAACTTCTTTAATGTATGCACTTTGTTTCCTGTGAGGTAGTAACGGGACACCCAGTCTAGTGATGATTGATGGGCGAAGAAGCATCTTTAGCAACGGCAGCTTTGTCATCCGTACTGTGAAAGCAGAAGACTCCGGATACTACAGCTGTGTGGCCAGTAACAACTGGGGATCAGATGAAATAACTTTGAATTTGCAGGTACAAGGTAAGTCTATTGGATCTATCTCATAATTGTTACCACAGCAATTAACTGCTATGTGCTGGTAATGCATAGGCATGTCTGTTTGCAGGTATATGTAATAAAGTATTAGTATTAATGTGTATTAATACAAATTTCATTCTTCCAAATGAATAAATAAAATATTATGCAGGTCATTCTGACTCAGCCATCAGCGTTTTATGATAGAGTAAATGTTTTGCTTTTGGTGGAATGTTTCACACACTTGCAGGTAACTCTGTTGGTAAGCTATTGTAGGGTTGACCACTGAGGGCTTGCATTCAATTATTTTCTAGTTTTTCATGCAGAAATAGCCAGCTTATGCCTTCTCCTCCCAAATATGACATGTATCATTTAAATATTGCAAAATTCAGAAGGATCTGAAGGCTTTTTCTATAGCTTCTGAAAAGCTATCAACAGAAATTTGCCTCTCTGCTGAGACCTTGGACAACAACTTCATTATGCAAGAACAGACTTTTACTGATGGTGAATATGAGGAAGTATTTAAAATGAAACATCAGTACAACTTCAGCTAGCACCTATTACCAGCTACTTTTTATATGCATGCTGAAATGTATATAATGTATCCATTATGGTGTTGATATGTGTAAAAAAAAAGACAATAGAGGAATACACATTAACAGCTATGTGGAACAGAGCATGTGTATTCACATATCAAGAATTCAAAACCCAGGAGATTTCCTTGCTCACTTAAGCTAAAGCAGATCCTCAGACTGCTTCAATTGGCTGCAAATTGTTGTACCAGAGGGAAGCAAATAACCTAATTGGGAATATGGGCCATGCTGTGGCCAGTCACTCTCCTCTCCCTCGATATGTAACCTATATTTCTAGTGCAAACACAAGAGAACACAGAAAGAAATTGTCTCAACCGCAATGCAACTCTCTCCACATAAACCAGTCTGCCAAGCCTTGAAAGAAATGCCATAGTGTACATTAAATTACCTACGATCCAACAAAGCCTAAAGATGCTCTTCTGCAATGATTGAAGCATGACCACAATGGGAAGTAGAGAGAGAAAACACGACCAAAGGGAAACCTCATATTTATATTTCACTAAATATTTTCGTAATTGCATATCCTTGCTGTTATTGAACTGCAGTAACTAAAAGCAAATCAATATTGCTTCCCTGAGGGACAGACTGTAGGTAGGGTGAAGCTGTGATGAAAGGTTTTACGATAAATCTTTCACAGTGTAGTGTGTGCAGTCTCTCCCCATGGATTCAGCCAAGTCAGTCAGAATAATGGAACAAATCCTTCTCACTTAGGGAACTTTCCTTTAGAATATAAACTGTCTTTTTTGTTTTCTTCAGCACTGTTTAGCCTTAGTGAGGGCAGTAAAATCAACTTCTCTTTGAACTAGTCTCTAGCTGTGAACCAGCAGCCTCTGCTTTACATCAGCACTCATTATTTTGCGATGTGATGACTGGAACGTGAACTGCAGTGGGGAGCTTTTCCTGGAGTTTTGCTCTGAGGGTAGAGCTACCCCTTAAACCTTTTGAATTGCAAAGTGGGCAATGTCCTCTGGTAGCAGACTGCTGGACATGACAGAGCATTTGTGACCTCTGGCCTTGCCTTGCTTGCGGGCTGGTGTCTGTGGAGCAGTAACTACAGTGGGGAAATGGCTGCTCCTGCCAGCGGCGGTTGCTGACCACCCACCCCCTTCCCACTCTTGCAGTGGCAGTGACTGGAGGAGGAGTGACTTCCCCAGTGTCTCTTCTCCCTGGCTTTCCACCCCAGCTCTGCCACTGCTTCAGTATCCTTTCCCATGATGGACACTGTCCATACCTCACTCCTTGTTATTCAGGCAACAGAACTCAGTTTGTCTAAGTTTCTGAGGAGCTTGGGAACCTCTAGAAATACTTGTTCAGGAAACAACCCATAAGATGAGCCAGACAGTGCTGCTGTGCTTTGACCAGAGCAGTGCAAAGGATTTGAAACAGCAACTTCCTTTCCTCCCCCTTTCAATTTCTGAACCTCGAATTGCAGATGTAAAGCACTTAGGTGAAATGTTAGTAAGTATTTAGCTTCCGGGGCTCTAATTTAACTAGCTCTTTGGAGTTTCACCTGCTGGTTTTGTGCCATGGTCTGGTTACCCCACTTGTACAAAAGGACTAGCTACATGATTCAGGCAGAATTCAAAGATGAGCTTTCCAGACTATAACTCGAATATCATTGTATCACCTCGGTAGACACCCTTTATACAATAGAGTCATGATTTATTTGTCAAGGTGAAGAGAAAGCTGGCTACTTTGCCACTTTCTGCCCCTGAGCATTGAGCTCTGGAAACCCAGCCACTATATATTGGTGCAATTTGGGGTCCCTTAGGCTGAGCCTAAACTGTCCCAGTTACTGGTCCCATTTCCAGTCCCAATTCCTTGTCCCAGTTCCCAATCCCAGTTCTTCCTAGCCTGGGCTACTTGTTGGGATGTAGCATGGCTCCTGCTCTGTCCTTTCATGCTGGATTTTCCTCCAAAGGAACTGGACACTGGGCAGAGGATGGAGATGAGACCTCTGTCTTATCCCTGCACTCTGTCAGGAGCGAATCCTGGGAACTGTGCAGTTCTTACATCCCGCGGTTTAGACACAGCCACAATGTTTACGGGAAGCAGCAGAACTGGAATGTTTCCAGGTTTGTTCAGCCTTTGCTGATAGAGTTGTGTCTTCTTTATACCAACAGCCTCAGTGAATAGATGGTGTGGATCTGCCTCTGATCACAGATCTTCCTACAGGTCTATCTACCACAGTGCTACCTAGTTAGCACTGACAGTTACACTTGCAGAAATGTTATGCACCTTTTTTTTTTGCTGAAATTTTATGCCCCTTTTTTTTTTTTTTTTTTACTTTTGCCATAATAGCCTGCAAACACATGTATCAGTGGGGCATCACTTGCAAGTGCACATCTGTTTCCCACCACCAAAAATTCAGCTTCTCCCTAAAACAGATATGAAAAATAACAAAAAGTAATGGTTGGGTACCTCATATGTCATTTAGGTCTGACAGGACAGATACTCAAAATTCAGAGAAAATCAAGGGTTAAGAACTGAAAGGCAAAATTGTGTAGAAATTTAAATATAAAAAATGAGAGCTTGTCTGCTCTCGTCTTAACCAAGGATGTCAGCTAAACAGACACTTTGACAGAAACCATTTGCATTTTTTGCAACTCAAAACAGTTATTTGATAAATGACTGTTAGAAGGGATTAAGATAATGTCTAATCATTTGAATCTATTTTCTATTTTTAACTATTTCGCATCTAGTTCCACCAGACCAGCCAAGACTCACTGTATCCAAAACTACAACGGTGGCAGTTCTATCCGAGGTAATATAATTCAGGTTAATTGCAACTTCTTACTAAATTATCATATGTTGATAGGGTTAGTATATAATTATAAATGGCTACAAAAAAGGAAAAACAAAGCAATCTGTATTGCTGTCAGCACTTAATGTGCACTATCGTTGTGATAACAGCTTTCAGTAAATTGCAGTTTCTCTTTGTGGTGGTTTAATCACAGATTTAATCACTTTCTTCCAGCGTACCCTCAGCTGTTATGACAGTTACTCTCTCTGATTTTCCAGACATGTAATCTGTAACCATTCATTTTTGAGGGTCCAGGTTCATCATCTGGTCTTTGTTGCTGATTGAAGGGTATTTAGAAATGTCTATCCCTTTCTTTTCCCTTTGAAGTGATCATCAAAATGGTATTTAAGCTGTTGTAAGGGTAGGCAAGATATATTGCCTGGTATCTTTTAGTCAGGGGAGAGCTGTCTGTCTTCCTGTGCATGGGATTTTTTAGTTTTATTAGGTCTTTGAAATGACTTGCCATGTTACCTGCAGAATTTGTGGTTTGTGTCTGGCTTATTGTTGCCATCTGTGCTTTCCCTGCAGGTTATATTTTGCAGTACTCAGAAGATAACAGTGAGCAGTGGGGTAGTTTTCCCATTAGCCCTAGTGAGAGGTCCTACCGTTTAGAAACACTGAAATGTGGCACTTGGTACAAGTTTACTCTAACTGCTCAGAACGGAGTGGGGCCAGGACGCATCAGTGAGATCATTGAAGCCAAAACGCTTGGTAAAGGTAAGTTGATTTCCACCCCCTTTGCTGACCTAAAGCTGTTGCATTCTGCTGTAGATCTTGGTTTGTGAGAAGACAGACTTGGATATTTTAATGTTACTGGCTTCAGAAACATTTCCAGTTGCGTCCATGCTGCAAGAGAAGAGGCTGTCACTGCGGGACTTGAAGCACGTACTGGCTGATAGTCTTTCCTTATCTCTCTAATATTTTTTTTCTAAGATGGATTGGTAGATATTGGGGAAGGGAGTGTCTCCACTATCATAGGCTATAGCAATTCCAACAACTGCTATTGCCATAAGGAAATGGTTTCCTTTTCTGATGTAAGAATTCAGCAGTTTGCTTGTCTGGATGTTGAAGGAAGACAGGGAGTATATTTATGTGTAGAGGAAATGGAGGCAATGTCTCATATCTGCTCCAAGCTGGTATTGCAGGAGCCATGCAAGTAGCACCCTTTGAACAGGATAAGTATCAAAAATAAAGGAGAAGTTTGCATAAGCTCTGCAAGGCACAAGAGCCAAGATTTGTGGAATTCTTAGCTAACTTAGCAAAGGGTCCCATGGTCACAGTTGCTGAAGGTAGTTCCACATTGCAAGTATGTGTCAGGATTATGAGCAAATTTGGTAACAGAGCTTCTTAAAGAGGCACTTTAGAAAGTCTTACCCCTAAGTCAACAGTGTAAAGTAGGTTTGCATAATGCTCTGAAGATCACCTCATCTTGCATCTCTTCACTGGTTGTGACTTGGGAGAAGTTTCATAATAAAGATAGTTTACTTTGATAGGTACATCTGCCCTGCTTTAGGCTATTCACCATGCCTGTGCTGTTGAAGATCTCTCAAGCATCACAGCAAGGTGGACATTTCATTTGACACTCAGTGGCATAAGACCTGGTACACAGTAGATGTGACTGGTTTGACTTGCTGAACCTCAGAGGAGACTGCAGATCAGCTGTGTACATGCTGGGATTATCAGTAGTCAGGGAGAATGATCTGCTGACCTTAAAAAAAGGTAGTGTTCTAGTTTTCTTTGCATTAAATGGAAGGTTTACACATGCTTCAGATAACATCCAAACAATTCATGAGAAAGCAGATCTCCCAACCTTTTGAGTCTCTTTGGGACTTGTTATACATATCTGGAAACTACCTGTGTTACATTTACAGACTGAACCAGGTACTCTGTGGTTTAGAATACTGAGATCATACTTATTCATGTGAGAGCTCCAGAAGCACCTCTGTTCAAAGCTATTAACAGAGCCAATAGTTCATAATACACAGCAGGTATCACCAGTTTCTTTTAGATTCCTGTAGGATTTAAGAGAGTACCTGTTGGTACATCTCGTCAAGGCACACGAATGGCAAAAATACTCCCATTGGATAAGTTATCCTTTATTCTATAGAATAAAAAAGCACATTATAGTTAATTTTCATCACAGGTGTAAATTCCAATAGTAAAAATATTTTGTTTCTGCTAAGGAAATAATCAATAATACTTCTAAGTGCTCTACTGTAGATGGTCTACTCACAGACATCATTGCTGAGCCACTCTCCATCATCTATGAAATGTCCTGGAGAACAGGAGAGGTGCCTGAGGACTGGAGGATAGCCAATGTCACTCCAGTCTTCAAAAAGGGCAAGAAGGAGGACCCAGGGAACTACAGGTCAGTTAGTCTCACCTCCATCCCCGGAAAGGTGATTAAACAACTCTGGGTGTCATCTCTAAGCAAGTGGAGGAAAAGAAGGTGATCGGGAGTATCCAGCATGGATTCACCAAGGGGAAATCATGACTAATCAATCTGATAGCCTTCTATGATGGCATGACCGGCTGGGTAGATGAGGGGAGAGCAGTGGATGTTGTCTACCTTGACTTCAGCAAGGCTTTTGATACTGTCTCCCATAACGTCCTCATAGGGAAGCTCAGGAAGCGTGGGATGGATGAGTGGACAATGAGGTAGATTGGGAACTGGATGAATGACAGAGCTCAGAGGGTTCTGATTGGTGGTGTAGAGTCTAGTTGGAGCCCAGTAGCTAGTGGGGTTCCCCAGGGCTCAGTACTCGGCCCAGTCTTGTTCAACATATTCATCAGTGACCTGGATGAGGGGACAGAGTGTACCCTCAGCAAGTTCGCTGATGACTCAAAACTGGGAGGAGTGGCTGATACACTGGAAGGCTGTGGTGCCATTCAGTGGGACCTGGACAGGCTGGAGAGTTGGGCAGAGAGGAACCTGATGAAGTTCAACAAGGGTAAGTGTTGGGTGCTGCACCTGGGGAGGTCAAACCCATGCACCAGTACAGGCTGGGGGCTGACCTGCTGGAAAGCAGCTCTGCTGAGAGGGACCTGGGAGTCCTGGTGGGTGACAAGCTGACCATGAGCCAGCAATGTGCCCTTGTTGCCAAGAAGGCCAATGGCATCCTGGGGTGCATTAAGCGGAGTGTGGCCAGCAGGTCAAGGGAGGTTATCCTCCCCCTCTACTCTGCCCTGGTGAGACCCCACCTGGAGTACTGTGTCCCGTTCTGGGCTCCCCGGTTCAAGAAAGATGAAGAACTCCTAGAGAGAGTCCAGAGGAGGGCAACAAAGAAGTTTAGGGGACTGTAGCATCTCCCCTATGAGGAAAGACTGAGGGAGCTGGGCTTGTTTAGCCTGAAGAAGACTGAGAGGGGATCTCATCAGCACGTACAAATATCTTAAGGGTGGATGTTACGAGGACAGAGCCAGACTCTTCTCAGTGATGCCTGGTGACAGGACAAGGGCCAATGGTCATAAACTGAAGTATAAGAGGTTTCAGTTGAATATGAGGAAGAACTTTACTTTGAGGGTGACAGAGCACTGGCACAGGCTGCCCAGGGGGTTTGTGGAGCCTCCTTCTCTGGAGATATTCAAAGCTCACCTGGATGATATCCTGTGCAACCTGGTCTAGGTGAACCTGCTTTAGCAGTGGAATTGGACTGGATGATCTCTGGAGGTCCCTTCCAACCCTTGCTATTTTGTGTTTCTGTGAGTCTGTGATATTGTAGTATTTAATACAGATCACATTTATTGATGACCTATCTTGACCACCTACTGTCATTATTTCAATTCTGAGGTGCCACTTTTACTGTCATTACTCCTGTAATGCATAGAACTATGAAAAATACTTTAATGTATATATCAACAGAAACCAACATCTGTTCCCAAAGCAGGACAAGTAAGTATAAATGTCGTCCCCTTTCTGAATGGAAATATCTTAACTCAGAAATACAAATTTCAAAGTACATATTATTTTCAAATATATCGTGTGCAATGTCAACATTAATATTTTTTAAAAAGATTGATTTTTACTTGCAAGTTCTTCAGAGTTGGTATTTTCCACAAATGAAAGCCTCCATACTCTCAAACAAAATTGTGTTCAGATCCACTTCAACAGAAGACTAGAGCAGCTGTGGACAATCTTCAGGTGTATTTGTCTTCTGTGGTATTTCTACGTGGTGTTCTGAACCCTTTTTTCTTTGCATAGCAGTCAGTGTGCAGGGGCACTTACTGATATGAAGTGTCTGCAGTAGATTTACAAGTTGACTCATGTCAGTCCATGCAAACTGGCAAATCAGGTCCGTGCAGAGATGTATGGATAATTTTTTCTCATATTGATTTGAAAAACTGGATTTGTGAGTCTGGCACAAAGTGTGAAAAAAAATTTCAGAAGGGTGGGGGAATATATAGAGATTGAGTTTAAATTAGGATTGTCCTAGGAATTATCCTTTTAATTTTTTATTTTTGGGAGCCCTATATTTGTAATACTTATATTAAACATTTTACTTGAAATATATCATTGCTTCTAGAACCACAGTTTTCAAAGGAACAAGAGCTCTTTGCTAGTATCAACACGACGAGGGTGAGGCTGAACCTGATAGGCTGGAATGATGGTGGCTGCCCCATCAACTCCTTCACCCTGGAGTACCGGCCATTTGGGACAACAGTCTGGACAACCGCTCAGCGGACATCCCTGTCAAAGTCCTACATACTGTATGACCTCCAGGAGGCAACCTGGTACGAACTGCAAATGAGAGTTTGCAATAGCGCTGGCTGTGCAGAGAAACAAGCCAAATTTGCAACACTCAATTATGACGGCAGTAAGTATATCTTCTTATTTACGTGTCCAAGATACTGTTTTTACTTTAGCTTCTTATGTGGTTTTTTTGCTTGTCTGTCTTTCTTCCCCTTCTCCCCCTCCAAACCCCTTTTTGAATCTCCTAGCAATGCTGACAGAGGGGTAACAGTCTCAAAGCCATCAAATGCTTACTGATTTCATGACAATAGGCTGCCAAGCAGAAAAGAGGAATTGTTTATTTGTCCTCACTGAGGAAAATCTCCGCATCAAAGTCAATCAACCATGCGACACGTAAACATAGGACGCTAGGTGTCATTAGTTCCAGTGGTCTCAGAAGCACTTGCTAGTATTTCACGCATCTCTTCCATGAAATTTTTGTCTTCCATACAATTTGTTCCTGCAGCCATTCGCAGCGGTGACTGGCCTCATTGCTATTCCATGCAACGTCCTTGTGACACAGCTCAAAACCTGTTACGTGACACAACGGAGCAGCTAACTAACTAGCTTGTCTTCCGGGAAAGCCTCCGGACAACATCCTCCAAGGGCGAAGCAATGGCAATGCTATTATCCCTATTTACACACAGGGGAAAGTGAAACTAATAGCCGTGACAGATGGCTCTGCCATGCCCAGCAGCAGGGCACAGGGGATGAAGGAATTGTTGCATCCTGCCCTTCTGCCAGGGGTTACTGCCCACCCTGCAAAAGCCAGAACATGAGGGCAAGAGCAAACATGCCAATTTTTCAGTCACTCCAGCTCATATCCCAGCATATTTTATTGAAAGTGATGGTGGCACGTGTGTGCTTCTGCCCACTCTGTAGTAGGAAATGGTTGTATTTCTGGCAAAAAGGCAATACAGATGGCTTCAGATGGCAATCTCTTGAATTGCTCTAGTGTGAATTGGCAGTTTTTCTGAAGACATCCAGCGTAAAAAGTTGTTGTGTTGCCAGGGATATTGTGCGGTATTGTGCAATCACTTGGTGACACTTGTACTGTTAGATTAAACAACAGGACTAGTGAAGAAGTTCAAACAAAAACTGGTAATTGTCCAGCAACAGCACCAAATCGTTAATTGTTCATAACTCTGTGTTGGTAATGCATCTCCCTGCCACAGTTTTGACCCCCACAAACCAGCCTTCTCCAGGACAATACCCATGTACAGCACAGGGAAGAGCAAGCTACCGGGATCATTCCCAGTCAGAACTATGGGATATGAATTAGGCAGGGCTTAAAGCTCTGCACCTTACATGTCCTCTAATACTATCCCAGTCCTTGTGCTAGGTACTCATCAGTTGCAGATAATTAAAGACACATGTCCTCATGGCTCACCCTTTTGCAAATAGTGCATCCCCTCATGTTTTTCTGCAAAAACATCATTTTGGTAAGCTGCCTCACAGTCCTCACAGTATTTCAGATACTCTAAAAAATTAAGAGAAAGATTTTGTCTCAGCATTTTGGAAACCAAGATCCAAGTAGTTATTATCCAAATGCTGCCAGCTCTTGCCAGGTAGACTTAGGATCTGTTTTACTGAGCAGTATAGATGTTGTCAATAATAACTGTATCAAATATTATGAATTAATCTCTTGCCGCTTTACTTAGCCTCTTTCTTTCCAGTATCTTTCTACAGGCAGCATCTAACTTTCAGTGATTTTTTTTTACATCCACAATTAATGTTACATATATATGACTGGGGCAAACAGTTGTAAGCTATACCTTAAAAAGAGATTATATGAAAATGTAGGTCCAGAGCCTTAAACTCCAACCGATAGCAGTGAAGTCAATTGTATCCTTATGATGAACGGATTTGAAATGTTATCAGACTCTGCCTTTTGGTTAGGTGCTGATTCTTACCTTGGTTTCACATGCTGTGACCAGCATACCATTTGATTTTACGTGTGACTGTATGACAACTTTAAAAGTGAGAAAATGAAACAATAAAAAATATTTGTAGCATTAAATTTCCTGGGCCACTTTTTCTGGTCAGCTAGAAAATTTCTCATTTATGGCATCAATGGTTTTGTTTGTCAAGCATGCTTTGCCAAGACTATGTTGTGCCTTAGAGAGGCAGCATGATGTCAAATGCTGACCGCAAGGTTGAGAGAGGGGAACGTGGCTGGAAAAGGAAATTTCAGTTTTAAGGTTTTCTGAATTTGCTGTATTTGATGCAGAACTAAAATAGTAAGTTGGTTTTTTTATTATTATCATTATTATTATCATCATCAAAACTTTGTTCTCCAGAATTTTATCGTTCTTTGCTGATATGTAAAGAATGAAGTGATTAAAAACAGAGGTATGCAGATAAAAAAAAATTTTTGGGGAGACCTGATTGCGGCCTTCCAGTACCTAAAGGGGGCCTATAGGAAAGATGGGGAACGTCTTTTTCATAGGGCCAGCTGTGTTAGGACAAGGGGAAATGGTTTTAAACTAGAACAGGGTAGGTTCAGGCTAGAGGTAAGGAAGAAATTTTTTACAATGAGGGTGGTAAAACACTGGAACAGGTTGCCCAGAGAGGTAGTGGAGGCCCCATCCCTGGAAACATTCAAGGCCAGGTTGGATGGGGCTCTGAGCAACCTGATCTAGTTAGCAGTGTCCCTGCTCACTGCAGGGGGGTTGGACTAGATGACCACTAGTGGTCCCTTCCAACCCTAAACATTCTATGATTCTATGATTCTAAGAATGAAGGACTGCAATTCTGATTCAGCTCACTGATCCAAACAGTTGACTATCGTGTGCCCAGGAATGGTCAAAACCAGCTCCACACCTCCCATTATTCATCACCCTTCTCCCTAATTTGTTCATTTCACTCATTTTGAGATGG
>NW_009260028.1:10990794-11002435 GCF_000687185.1 Egretta garzetta | reverse complement strand
TAGGACACAGGAAAAGACTTGGTAGTCCTAAAGTCACGAGCTGCAATGGGAGATACTGGAAGGGCTGCAACATAGGGGAAAATGGGGTCGGAGACATTCAGATTGCAGCTTCTATCAAGCACCAGTAAAGCAGGCTAACAAAGGGCAACAGTGAATTGACCTGGAAAAAACACCCCTCCCAATTGGTCTGGGGCTTTGTTCTGAAAAAAGCTTTGACTATTCCACACCTAGCCAACACCTAGAATGACAACAAATGTTGAAACGGTGTTTTCTCAATGGATAGCTGGTTTAGTTTTTAGTAATTCTAATACAATTGCTGAATATCCACAAATGGATTATGTGAAGGATATATAAACTTGCAATATGTTTGTGGGGTTTTTTTAATTAAGCTTGTACTGTCTGTATATAGCATTACAAGGTTTACACTTTACTTGGAAGAGTTATGGGAGAATGATAATCACTTACCTAAACACTTAAGGTTTAACTGAAATTTAGGCCACTCTTAATTTCATTTGCATCGAAACATTAAGGAGAGCAAGATATAATTTCAGGTAATATTGAAACCAACAGTCCTTAGCCAGTGGTCTATGTGACTTTAATTCAGAGCAAAATTTGGCCCTCTAGTATTCAGGAGGGTTTAGAAGGATTTAGAGATAGTTATTAGTATTACCTTCAGGAGCTTGACGTTCTTTCAATTTCTTTATCTAATCATTTTCTTTGCCTTTAGTGTAGTGAAAACACTGTATCTCAGTTAAGACAGGATGAAAAAATCCTGCTGTGTGTTTATTCTAAGAAATGGAAAATTAGAAAAAGAAGGAAAATTGTGGGGAAGAACTGCAATGGAACAGTAGAAAAATATTCAAAATGCAATTGTAAGAAAATAAATTTGCTGAAGTACCTGATATAGGTTTGGATGGTTGTAGCTTTTCTGTTTATCTCCATCCCTTTAGGGAACTACTTTTCTCATTATATGCAACTCAAATAGCTCTGCTGAAAAACCATGGAATTCTACATTTTGCCTGTGGATATGGAACTTACATTGTACTGCATCATATCACTTTTTTTTTTTTTCTGATACTGTATGGTACATAACGAGATATAACTATATTACACAATGCAGCAATTAAAATGTAAAAAAGGACGTGCCTGTTTTCCTATCTCACCCTCCTAACCTTTTAGCAAGTAAGTAGCCACTTTTATGTTTCAGTAGCTGGTTAAAATCGAATACCTTCCATCGGAAGTCACCACAGTTCACAATACTTGAGTGTTTCTACCCATTTCAAACAAATCTGCATTTTATAGCCTCATTTGTGGCTGCATTCAGCAGTTTAATAGTAATCAGGAAATGAGTGAGAAGCCTTCCATGACTAAACAGCCTTCCAAAGAAAATGCTGCATTCTTCTCACGTCCTTTAGAAGTAAAGGAAAAAAAAGAATTGAAAAGTTCAGGTATTATGTATCACCAGGCAGCCAGGTATATTCAAAATGCAAATATGTCCCAAAATGAAAAAGTGAGCTGCCTGCCACTGCCCGTAGTTTGTAGATTCATTTTCCTCATTTCACTCTCAAAATTTGATTGTTTCTATCCAGCGTTACTCTCCTGTTTTACTGATGAGTGCAATGTCAGACACTCTTTAGCAAATTAGCATCAGTTTGGCTATCTGCATTTCAGATCAATATCACTGCTGCACCCCTAAGATGTGGTATAAGAATGATTCTGTGCAAAGGACTCATCTGATGTATGTAGCACAAAATGAACCTTGTCAAATATGTTCCTCACAAAGAAAAGCCTACCAGAAAGTGAGAATATGTCACAGCAGTGCTATTTTCCTGTAGTAAGGAGGAATGTACATAGGCAGTAATTCTGAGATCTCTTACAGCTTTGTAATGATTTAATGTGACTTAAAATTAATCGTAGTATTTGACTGGATAATGGGCATGGTTTTCTTTCATCAATGAATGCACCTCTTCTTGATTTCTGATAGTCAATGAGTCTCTGCAGCCAGTACCTCGTTACCAGTGTGACTGGTTATGTCTGCATGGCCATTACACATGCAGACATAGCATCCACCCTGAACATGACAAACCCTTCTTAATGTTCTGCATGCAGCTGAAGCATATAACATGCCATATTCCCTGAGAACTCAATCTTTTGTCTTCATTAATAGGCATCTAATATCATGACACTGTTTCCAGGTACAATCCCTCCACTCATTAAGTCAGTTGTGCAAAGTGAGGAAGGGCTGGCAACCAACGAAGGGCTAAAGATGCTGGTGACCATTTCCTGTATCTTGGTTGGGGTCTTGCTGCTTTTTGTGATGCTGCTGATTGTGCGGAGGAGGAGGAGGGAGCAGAGACTGAAGAGGCTGCGAGGTAAGACGAGAGCTGTGGCACTTATTTCTGCATATGCATAATCCCTGAACAGGAAAGTATGAGTGGGGCTGCACATGACCAAACTTTTCAATCCCCAGTTGGTGTCATTTGCCTGCAGTGAGTAACAGATACGAGGCAATAAAATACATGTGTTTTCTACAGAATTTCCTTCTTTTTCATTTGGTAGCAAGTTTCTAAAAAATGACTCTTGTATCCATTGTTTTTATTTTGCATGGGGAAAAGGAAAATAGTTCTCACGTGCTGGTGTTTGTTTTCCCTTTTTTCTTGTTGTTTGTTTCCCTTGTGAATGGTCTCAATAACCTAAAATTGTATTTTTTTTGAAGGGTAAAATCAGGTGTTCTGAAGATGGGGGGATTTCTGTTTTCCAGCAGATGCAAATCACAGTTCCTGAATTATAAAATGAAAGTAGCCACATGTTAGTAGGCTAGAAAGCACAACCAGATATTTTCAGATTTATTACCACAACTTTTTCTCTATGATGTTTTATAACAAAACTATTACAACAACGCTTCATTGTTCACTGACCTTTCATTGTCACTGATCTGTACTTTTCTCTAATCCTTATTCAAATTCAGGCGTTTGCTATGTGAATAAGTTTTAGATCTGTGAATTCATTCAGCTCTATCAATCTTCTAGGAAATACTCCTGTCTGAGCCACAGACAGGTTTTTGACTCCTGCAGCTTGCCGCTTCTGCACTTGGGCCTGTAGGTTTTGCACTAGCACACGACAGCAGACCTTACACTGAAGGTAGTTGGGAAAAAGCCTTTCAAATCACACACTGAATAAATAGCAAAGTGATTTATCGTCTGCAAAAATAAGTCTAATCATTTCCAAGAGCCACCAAATTGTTTGGTTATTTGTATTTTAACCAAAATATGATCATGGTATATGATAAAGCCAGGGCCAACCCTGTGTATTCTATCTCGCCTTAGCATCTACTCATCTCTCTTTTGGGTCTCATTTTGTCTTTTGTAACAACATTTTGGGTGCTTTTGCAAAAAAAAAAAAAAAAAAAAAAAGACAGATACAGGGCTCTTAGGCATGGGCAAATTTATAGATCAAAGAGGACAACTAGCCTTATGGTTCATACAAAGCTCTGGAAATCAGGGCATTCGGATGTGTTAGCTTGTATAATAACTTCCTTATTCAAAATCTTTCAAGTCATTTACCTCCGTGCAGTTTTTTATCCAAAAAGTGGTGGGTTAAGGGTGAAGAAAATGTCGTCTTATCTGTGGCATTCCATCTGGTAATGAGCAGGATATTTTGAGCTCCTTGGCTCCAGAAAACGATGTCTAGGCACACCTAGTTTTTCATGGTTAATTTACAAGTATTCATAGATTCTTGAGTTACAGTCCCTTAAGGAAGGCTGCTGATGACTGGCCAGTAGGGCTTTTGCACAACATGAGACTTCTCTGAATTATTTCCTCTCAGAATATAGGTATTTAGAAAAATATCTGATCCTCACTTAAACATAGGCAGTGACAAAGAATTAATCAGTACTTTTGATAAAAGTTGTCAGTATTTAACTACGATTTCTGTAAAAGTTGCATCTCACTTCTTATCTGAATTTGTAAAGCTACAGCTAGTCATCCCAGCCATCTGGTCCTGTTATACTCTATCTGCTGTACAGGGACTGAAGGTCTCTTTTGTACCATATTTTCAGCCTCTGAGGATATTCCTTTTACATGGTGATAACCAAGTAATGTCTTAATGTTTTCGTTGGTAAATGAAACAGATGAATCCTCTTTAATTTTTCTCTGTAGTTTTCCCTATCATTTATTAATTGCAAGGCTTTTAGCTGGTCCCTTTGCAGTCTTTAGGTAGCTTTCCTCATCTGTGTATGCTAGAAATTAACACAGTATTCCAGCAACAGACATATCAGCATCAGATAGAGAGGTAACAGCCTTTCTTCTTTCCCTTTATGGTCTTCTACCTCTATCTGCAAGGATCACCTTTTTAGGTACAGCAGCATTTTAAGTTTGCCTTTACCATTTTATCCATTGCAATCACCTGACAATTCTCTGGTTACAGAGCAACAGGATAATATTCTCCTTTGTACAGCTATGGCTTGTATTCTTGATAGATGATCTTATACTAATACAGATACATTGCTAGCTTGTGGACAGCCTACCTGGTGATCCAGACTGTTATACCTTAGTGACCCGGCATTTTCAGTATATTTTAGCTACCTAATCCTTGTGTCTTTTTCAAACTTTTATCAGATATTACTTCATTTACTCCAGACCACTGATAAAAGTACCAATGGTGTGATGTCCCATGGTACATGATGAAAAGAAATGCTAAAGAATGATTCTTTTCTTAAAATTGTACTTTGAATATGTTGAAACTCATGTAAAATGGCTGCAGGGTTATTTTTTTGCATCATGCTACCAAAACTTTGCTCTAGAGAAATATAAATGTAGTATTTTAATGTTAATTAATTGTATCTCAGTGAGAGTTTTTTCAATGTCATCAATTCTCGGTGAATTTTAATCTCATTTTGAAAAAATCAACTTTGACATGGCTGATTGACCACAAGCCTATATTTATTGGCCTCAATTATTCCATCTCCTTTAATTCATTTCATCAAGCTTAATTCCAACTTTTTCATCATTTTGCTCATTGCCAAGATCAGATTGATAGGACTTCCATAATTCAGATTTTTTCTGTTCATTTTTTTTGAAGACTGATCCAGTGTTAGCCATTTTCTGCTCTTCTGGAGGTTACTTCGATATCTAAAACTCATACTGACAATCAGTATTGCTGTTCCAGAGAACCCCTTAGTAAGTGCTCTAAAAAAAATCCTGTGTGCAAGTTTTACTGATCTCCTAATTAAAAAAAATGTTTTGCTCTAGTAGCTGTTGTGTTCAACTTTGATCTGAATTAGTTTTGAAATTGGAATCCTGTCAATATCACTTGATGTGTATCACCTGATGGGGTTTCTTTGAGGCACAGGACTCATTTTTCCTAACTCATGATTCCGCCATCAACTTTCCACTAGTCTACATCAGAAATAATAGTTTCCACAGTGGGACCTTCTAAGAGAATTTATACAAGTTACAAATGTAATTCTTGCTTTTGTGGCTCCAGGAGATGTGTTTTCTTTGAACCTGCTTGACAAAGAGGAGTGGGAATATCAGATTTATTTGCAGTATATTCTGCATGCAAACATTTGTATCTCTGCTTGTAGACAATGGGTTTGTGGTTCCAGTTTCCGTGGGGTAAAATGTAGCATAAGAGCAGCAGTCTCTCCATTCTTAAACTTTTTATTGCTTGTTTTAGCATGTAGTGACAGGTAAGCCTTTGTCTTCTTCCTGTATCACCCCCAGTATGATTTATTTCTCCAGGACTACTCAGCTTAGAAAGAAAGCATAGTTTTCAGCAAAGTCCTGATTTTTGCCCACTTTAGTAGTTCCACAGGTCAGGTCACAAGAAGTTCAATGGACTGCTGGAGTTCATGCAGCCATTCAGTAGGTCAGCATATATTATAACAGAGAAACCTGATGACTTACCACTCTTTCTCCTTACTATTAACCTAGCTCCACAACTACTGTAATAGTTTTCTCATTGTTTTTAAATCCAACTCACCTTAATCCAAGCAGAAAGTGTCAGCAGGGTGTGCTAGTTCAGAAGTGGCAGCATGCAATTTAAAACTGTATCATGGCCCCTGATTTCCCAGGGGACAAGCCAAATGAATTTGAAAAGGCGGCTGCCCCAGCAAATGGAAGTGCGGGCTGTCGCTGGGCCGGTGCCTGTCAGCGCAGTCATGTGTCAAACCCACGGTGAGGAGCAGTTTGTCTTTTTCACTAGGGCATGGGGTGATGTTTGGCTGGAGTGGGAGATCACCTCCTTCACTCTGTCATTCATGGCCTCCCCAAGCCCTGTTTTCCCCACCGGAAAGCTGGGAGATAGGACACTGGCAAGGTTACTGAGCCATTTTATGAAGTATTCTCAATTTACTGATCAAAAGTGTAATGTAGGAAATACACATCACAACCTGTAGTCTATACTAATTCGTTTGTGTAACTAGCATTTCTCCTGTACCTGATGTTTTGGACACACGGCTATCATATTCAGTTGCTTTTAAGCTCTAGGTTTTGCTTTGACAGCTATGTAAGATCCCTTATCTTCTTGGTACATTTGTTTTGGTCCAATCCTACACTAACCTGTGTTCCCAGTACAGCCATCATTAAGTACAGTAATGCTGCTGACCATTGTAACAATCTGCTTGAAATATTAGGACATGTAAACCCTGCTGATGGAGTCACTTTTTTTTCTACAGTACTTCCTCCTTCAGCTTTTGACACATAACATGATCTTAGATGAGGCCTCATGTTATTTTTGACTGAAGATGCCCAATCTCCTTTGCATCTCTTTGATCAAGAATGCAGATACGTTAATGAGCATTTGAATGTGTGCCACGTACATTTAATGGTGAGAACGCAACATTTTTTTCCAGATGCAACATGGAACACAGCTATATGCTGTGCAGCACCTGAGAACATGTGAGGGACATTTGATCCTGGTAACATTTAATCCTGGAACATTTAATCCTGGTAAACAAATCTATAAAGCAAACTGAATGACTTTGGGCCAAGCAACCTTCAACTTTGTCCTTTCAGCTTTTCTTGAGTTGTGAATTCCTTGCACACGTATCCATAGTCTTCACTTGAGGAGGCAGCAATTGCTTCACAAAACCTGCTAGCTGAATGAAATCAATATTTACATATTAAAATCATCCTTATTATATGTACCAGAGGGAGAATGTGTGGATCATCTCTTCCTGATCCTAGTGCTGCTAGAGTAAAAAGAAGCATCATAAATTTTGCTGAAAAAAACATGACTTGGAAGCAGAGCTTCATTATTTTTTGTATTCTTCAAAAGAACTGGGTCCCTTTCTGGGTCCTTAGAAGCTGCTAGCAAAGCTCTCTCTGACATCATTTGGGAGCAGCAGCAGTGGTAGTTTGGTTTATGACTGATGATAAAGACATTCTCACCTACTATATAACACCACTTAGGAGAGTGGTAACAGCAAAAGCCAAACCCAAACAAAGTGAAAAATGAAGTCTGAGTGCTAAATGGAGCACTGTTTGGATTAGACGGGACATCTCATATGAAGAGTCCTTCCCTCCACCGGGAATCTGCCATGCTTTGTGCTGAAAAGAGATAGCGGAATGTTAAAAATAAAGGAGGGGAGCAAACAGGCCTAGAGGAAGTAGAGAATTTCAGTTTCTCCAGTAGTAGGTGAGGAATGAATAAAGCTTAAGACAGGCAAGCTGGCACAGTGTCAGAGAAACAGAATGTAGAAAGTGGATGGAAGGCATTAATTGTTGAGGGGTTTTTATGAATAAAAAGAGCCCTTTGTCCATTCCTTTTAAAAATGAATACAAATACAGCCTGAGTGATGCATTAAGATGGTGGTTTGTTCTGCCTGCATCCTCTGGATTTTAAAGGCAGAATATTAATAGGATCACAAGCAAGGAAATTGTTGTAGGTATAGGAGACCCAAGAGGTGATTAAGGAATAAAAAAGGTGAAATGGAGAAAACAAAGTCAAATTCAGTAAATGTCTTGGCAGATAGATTTAAAAGCAGCGGATAAAAGAAGAAATCTAAAGTTTCACATAATAGGAGAGTTGCTGGAAGACTTAGAACTTGGAATTGTTTTCTTCTCAAATTTGCTTCACTTGGTTGCACAAAAGGCTGCTTTGTTGCTGTGTGATACACTTAGGGACTCTGGAGTCAGCATTTTTAAGTGAGTTTGTTCAGCAGCAGACTGCAGGAGAACAAAGCATAGCTGTCTACTTTTGCTGAATAATACTACAGAAATTATTATATTACATTGAAAAAGTGAACCAACCTTCAGCTGTGTCTTTTCATCTGATAAGTACCAGAATAATTATATTCCCAAAGGATTTTAAGCTAATAACAACAGCAATGACAACAACAGGAGGAATATTTCTCCTTCAGCAGCACCTCATTTTGCAGGGCTGATCCATGTGGGAATAAGCCACCTCCTGTTCTGTGTATAGACTGTCCTCTGAAGATCCAGTAGTAGTTTTGAATTATTGCTAGTGGAAGAGCATTCATATTTGAGTACAACCAAACAAGCTGACTCCCTAGAGACCTCCCTTGCTCAGACCTGCATGAGGTCAGGTTTGGTTTGGAAATGGCATTTTGGCAACTGCTCGTCCAGCTTGGCTTTGGCCCGTGTCCAGAGATGGATAACAACCTTTCTGTCTTCTTGTCTTTTCTTCTTTCCTCACCTGTTCACTTGCTAACCATGACATGAAGGAACAGAGATCTCCTTTATTTGTTAAACTGTGCCTACTTCTATTAAGTTTCTGTAGTTTTTTCCAGTTAAGCCAATGGTAGCTTGTACTTCCCTAAGGATCTTTGGTGCTATTGAGGAACTAAACAGGGCTGTCTGGGGCAGAAATGCAGTTTCAGCAAAAGTAGGGACTTTTAGACATTATTTTATTCTTGCCACTGATCTGAGAAAGAGCAGTGGCCCTACAGATGGTTGATTGAAATAACTTACTTGCTAATAATTCATCTATCAAAAAGATTTTCATTTGTGATGACATTTCTTCTATTTGCTTCTAGATGCAAAGAGTTTGGCTGAAATGCTTATGAGGTAAGAATAGATTTAATGTTTTTAAATTGAAAAATGTCTGTCAACTATGGCATCATATTTAAAGATTATTACAGGGACAAACGGAGAAGTAAACCTTCTATTCCTAAATCCTTTTTCAAAACATACCGTTTGACTGTTTGTTAAGAGCTAGGACACATTGTTGGTTAAAAATGGGAGAAAAAGGACAATTTGTGGACAGTGTCTGTGAGGGAATACAGTGGTAAAAACCTGAGAACCCTTGTGTTAGCAGATTAAATTACAGAATTTATGTAGGTCCATTTGCACATTTTTCCTATTCAGAAAAAAGTTTTCATAATATGTACCAAAGTAATTGCTCTTCAGAGATCATCTGATTGAAGGCAATAAGTGCCTGGGTGCAAATATCTCTAAACTTTACAGTTATATTTGTGTAATTCACTATTGCTAGCTGCTAATATCCAAAAGTATAGAAGAGCAGGTAAATCCATTTATTATTTTTCAGTTCCATTCCATCACCACAGCATCCAGAAATCTAATTCAGTTGTTGAATTGCAACAGAATTACTATTCCGGCACTGCAATTCTTTCAGAGATGGAAATTTCATATCTTCAATGTTTATTGTTTTGTCTGGGGAAAATATTGAACTTTAAAACTGCTGCATATATTTGAAAATGGGATCACCAAGGGATTAATTTTAAGTTCAAATGAGTTTTGGTTTTCTAGAGAATCTTTTTATTTTTAAGCAACAAATTTGAGAATGTCATAAATATTTTACCAGGTGAACCATACTCTAAAATTCCTCTCCTGTGATAAACTTCACCTGCTATTGTAAGAATATAGTTACCAAAGACATAGTGACAGATGGTTTTAGTGTAAACTCAGCTCTAAGCCATTGGTCTGCAAATACATCTGAATAGTCCCATTGATGTTAACAAGACTGGTCATGCAGGCCGGGTCATACCCTTCCTATCTGCCAGTTAGAAACCCCTGCTAGCAGCAGATTGCAGGTTTAAGCAACTTCAGGAAGATGTGCCCTGATATTTTTTGGTGTCGCAGAAAACAGCACAGATGAGCATATGCAGCAAGTCTGTTCCCTAAAGAAACCCAGCACAGACTGGCTGAAAGTTCTGGACAAAGATATTCAGTCTCAGTGATGACCACACATAACACCTCTGCAAAACTGGTAAACCTCTGCCTTAACCCTGGTCAGCTTCACTAGTCCTGTCGCCGCCTCTGCAGGGCCACTTTGGAGTCTCACTCCTCTGATATTTAGAAAACTTTATCAAACTGCCAACAAAAGTGCCTAGTTTTGACCCATTTTTTCCTCTGCCAATGTTGACCTTCAAATTAAAGAGCTTCTCTTGCCCTCCCCGCCTGATGCACTCAGAGAGCAGTCAGGTCCCTTCCCAGACTTTCGTGCAGAGTTATTTTTCCAGGTAACTCATCTGCCACTGTTTCACTGCTTTTCCTTTCACCAGCATTGAAATATGATGATCAAGTCAGTTTCTCCCATCTCATGTATTAATAAATAATCTTGGTTTCATTAAATAATCATATTTTATATTTCTCTTCTGAAAGCATGAACAAAGGCAAATGCCTATTAAAAAGGGGCTTTAGAGGAAGTAGGGGATATAGGCCTACACCTGCAGATGCATCATAACTTGGAGCTCTCAAAGTGATGCTGTTTTGGGGAGTCTGCTTTCTACAGGCTAAATATTCTGTCATTTGTAATAAATCTGTGAAATACCACCAACCAAACCCTGAGCTACCCGCCATCACTAGATGTTCCTGAAGATTTCACATGTTAATAATCAAAAGATAATAAGCCCTCTCCAAAGCAACAGTCACATATTATAAAGCTCCTGATATTTTATATCTTTTAGATTTCACCAAAATCTGCTATTGATACAAATATCAAGAGGGAGGGTATGCTGTGGGCTGTGCCTTGCTTTTTAAGTATTGAACAGAGAGCAGAAAAGATGATTCCCTGCTTGGTAGGAAGGTGTGAGGGATGGAGAGAGCTTTGTGTATCTTTCCCTTTGAGGAGATTTTTATGAGTGTGTGTAAAGCGGATTAAGAATGGAGCTTTAGTCTTTGAACGTCGCTGCCTTTGGCTGTGTAAGTCAATTGTCTGGGGAGCAGGATAAGCCCCAGAAGTGAGCAGTTGAACGAGAGCTGCGCCACTTGTTGCTGACACCTTAAACTTGCAAATAAAAATCCCTGCTACTGTACAATCACAGCTTTTTTATATTTCTTTTAGCTGAAATTGTTGGTCCAGCCAATTTCATCATAACGGTTCACTGTGAATGAGTATAGCAATTGACTGAGATTTCTAATTTTGAACACAAGGTGAGGAATCTTTTGTCCCCAAGTGTTTCTCTGTCAGGCTGATTACTTACAAGATTTAGTTTTCCAGATGTTTCTACAACAACCAGCTTAGACATCAGGAAATCATGAGGTGGCCTGACTCTCTGCCGAGGACCCAGAATGACTTTGGGTTTACAGAGCACCATATTTAATCCCTTTGCATAACTAGCTTGATAGGTTTAACTGTCTACTGCGCATAGAGGACTTTTTCTATTAAAGATCCAGAAAGGTTATTTAAAAGGGGGTATTCTTTTAACTATGCACAC
>NW_009260028.1:10966553-10990502 GCF_000687185.1 Egretta garzetta | reverse complement strand
TTCAAAATACCTTGTATTTTGTACTTCCTCTGGAAAAAGACCCATTTATCCACAGACTGTACATAAAAGCTGTGCTCAATCAGACCCAAAGGTCCACGTACCCAAGTATCTGTCTTTCATAGTGGCCAAAAGCAGACACCTTGGTAGAGTAAAAGGCTGCAGCAAATGCATGCTGACTCATTCCCCAGACAGGCTCCCAGCCTCTAACAATATGGGGCTCAGGGATTCATTGAACCAGAGGGAATGGTTTGTATTATACACAGACCCTTACAAGGTTTGACAGGTAAAGAACAGCCATAATACATGTTTAAGTTTGGGAATTTTATATCTGTAGGTTAAGGAAAATATAGGTAGATATGTTTTCTCCCTTTAAAGAATTAATCATCGGACTCCTCATCCACCAGACTGTTACAATACTTTGATGCCTGAATTTTCCTAGGTTAGAATATACTTGGGCACCAAACTTCAAAACTGCAATCCTAAAAATCTTTGCCTCGCTGCCAAGTCCTAGAGGCACTTAATCACTGTTGGCACATTAGGTTTTTATAACCTGGAAGTTGAGCTATTTTGGTCCGCAGAAAATAATTCAGAATGCCTTGAGCCAGAAAGAGAGAGCATGCTAATCCACAGCAACTCTCTTGCAGGTGCCCGGTTTGTGTTTGGACACTCCATGTCACCGTGCTGCTGCATACAGGAGAACTGATTAGACCAGTAAGGACGAGGAGAGAGATCAAACAAAACAAGGCATAACACTTGAGCATAGTAGGGAATTTTCCTGCCCATAGAGAGGCCTGGGTTCCAGTTCTGGCTTGAAGGACTTTCCATGTATTTTGCATGAAGCTATCCCTGGAGCCAAGAATGGGACTCAGCATTCAGCAATACTGAATGTTGAATTATTATCAGCAATATAACTGTAAACCCGGGGAACTGCCCTCCTGCTCCCTGTGGTCCAGACAATACTTCCTGTGCAGCTGAGTACTTTGCAATAGTAGGAATATAGAGTGTTAGTACTGCAGAATTGCTTCTAGCTCTCACTGGGATTCTGGGGCCTGCATTCGCTGAGGTAGATCTCTGATTTGATCCCTTTGAGTCCTGCATCCCTGGTGAGCAGAGGAGAGGTACAATGATGCAATTATTAGACTCAATTATGTATTGCACAGATCCTGTCACTAGTGGATTATTGATTATTGATTTAAATTGGACCTCAGAAATACAGTTTCCTACTTGATCACAGGTTTGCTCCATGATCTGGGACAAGTCCAAACTAGTTAAGCTTTTCAAGGGCATGTATTCAAGCATATTTGGCATGCAGATAATATATTAGTCTCTGATTCTCTTAACATTTCAGCAGCTTGAGTGGAAACCAATAGGAAAGTGGCATCTAATCCATGTAGAGACTTTGCAGAGACTTTGAGAACATCAGTGTGGAATTTATCTGCATTTTAGGATCCTAAATGTCTTTGAAAATTTATGTGTTTAATAAGACACTGTAACTACCATTCTCCGCTGATTGTGTACAGAGAAAATTCTGGCAGCCCTTGGGTAGCTCTCCTTATATTTCATTTCCATAATGATTAAATGAGGCACCATCTGTAGGCTGTTTGAATGCATTTCAGCTACCCACCTGTACATGATGGCAACAGTACCACCTAACCACCCAGATGAAGACAGAGATGATAAAGTTTGAGAAGCATAGATAGTGTTAATGCTGGGGACCACAAGAAC
This sequence comes from Egretta garzetta, assembly GCF_000687185.1. NCBI lineage: Eukaryota > Metazoa > Chordata > Aves > Pelecaniformes > Ardeidae > Egretta > Egretta garzetta. The sequence continues at coordinate 10,988,777 of NW_009260028.1, read as the reverse complement.
AGGGAAAGCCAGAAGGTGAGAATCAGTCAGAGAGGTGAACCTGTGTGCCTTGAGGATCTCACTTTTGGATTCAGAGCAGAATTACTGACCATGTGACAAGGAAATTCCTCCTAAAAAAGGACTCTAGGAGAATCTCCAAACCTGCAACAGTTAGGTCTTGCTCACATGGAGACACAGCAGGAAGTTAAGGCAAATTGTCTAGAGATGTGAGCTCATCACACATGCTTTAATCTCCTACGTGGAGGCCCATGCTTGGGGAAGAAGTGAGCTTATCACCAAGCAGCTTAATAGTCCTCTGCTGATTCCATTAACAATAATTCATTGGCAAAGGAGAATTAAACCAAGTGATCTACAGCTATTTTACACTAGAAAATGAGCTTCCACTTTGATTTTAAAGCTCTTCGAAGTGTGAGCACTTGGATCTGGTTGATTTGTCTTAGCTTTCCTCAGCCTCCCTGCGTAAAGAAGTATTTGCAAATATTTCCTCCCCTCCAAAGGGGCAAAGGACAAAAAGTTCCTGGGTTTTTAGTGCAGTCTGAAGTTTTCTTGGTGCAAGCTCTGTAGTAGAGATGATCGTAGCTTTTTTGTTTGTAGCAGTTTTACTATCCATTTTCATTTGCTTTCAGTAGACAGCTCATTTAAGAAGTCATTTTCTGGTACACAAACTTCAAAATGAAATTGTTTCAATTTGCATGATGATAGAATAATTGTTTTATGTTCTTTTTTAGAATATTGCATCAATCAATTAGAAATAACCCATGAATGTAAACAAGATTTGCAATTTTAGTCTTGGAAGATCAATGGGACTGAAACCTACATTTATTTTATGCAATATATTAATGGAATTCCTACTTATTAATTTGCTTTTTCATTTATCAATTCTAGTGATATTTGGAATTTATCTAATGAAAAATGTTGAAAAGTTAAAAAAATAATTAGAAATTACTCAAGACATCCTTTTCCTACCAACCTGTTTGATCAGCTGTGTGTTTCTTTACTCATATTCATGAGGAATGAAAGAAAAGGTCCATCTCACAAAGTGTTTTTACTAATTCCATTATATGACAACACTGGAGGAAAACTACATGACATTTTTAGGAGATCCCTACTGATAAAGAATAGACCAAATCCCTCAACACTGTGCATTCATCCAACTGCTTGTCATGTGCGATAAATTAATACCATACACTTGTTCTGTAGAGAGGGAAATAAGATGTATGAGTATTTTGCTGTTTATGGTTATATTAGTTTTTGTTTAAGTTGGACAGAGTTAAAATGAGGAAGTTTGAAAGTATGTTTTCATTTAGGGTAAATGTTAATGTGTCCGCTTCTCTTTTGTTTTTAGCAAGAACACCAGGACATCAGATACACTTAATAAGCAGCAGCAAACACTGAGGATGCACATAGACATTCCCAGAGCACAGCTTCTAATTGAGGAGAGGGACACGATGGAGACCATTGGTAAACTCTTGTTGGGCTTGTTTTCACTGGTTAATGTAACAGACACTTTAGGTAGACCTCCTTTACCCCACAGCTTTTCCCCACTGCACACATCAAGAAAAAAGAGCTACAAAGTAATTTCCCACACTTGAAAAATGAACCGATTTTTTTTTTCTCCCCTTTGAGTAATTTTCCACTTTAAGTAATCTCAGTACAGTATTTAAAATAATGCCGGACGTTAGGAAAATGAAGCTGGTAGGAAAGAGCTCTTCAATAAAATATAAATGAAGACCGGCAGTTTTATGATTTTCATTTTGATTTCTCTTTTGGCTTTGACTAGACAGTTGGATCACGGGCATTACTTATAACAAAAATGAAATTCTGAAACTACAATATCAGTATTTAAAGATTTGCAACAGCCAACTCCTCAAACTTACACGGTGCATATGGTATCCACCTGTTCATAGCAAATGACATTTCAACATTTTGATCAGTTTTCAGTTTTTGTGTATCTATGCAAAATTCAAATCTAAACTGTTTCACTCAATAGAAAACAAGATTTCTCATGTGGCTGGCATATAGCCGAACTGTCATGAAACACAGAATTGTTGGGTGTAAGGGTGTTTTTTTCCAAATAATTTAAACACAAGATGCCCAAAATCTCAACAGAATAAAAATACGACCTGATCTCATGACCGTATGGGTACACACTGTGGCAAGACCCTCCAGACCGACTGATCTTGTTAGACTTCTAACTTTTTGGTAACAAAACCTGTGTAGAAGAAGCCCATGATAGCTGTGAACATAACAGCATCCCAGGGATGGTATGGCCCAGAAAGGAAAGCTCTACAAGCTGGAAGCAACATCTCTGCTTCTCCTGTCCATGCCCGCTCTGGAGAGGGACAAGCTGCTTTAGCCCCGCACCCTGTCAGGCTTGCTGTCTGTCTGGCATGGGTGTGTGTGTGGGGGGGGGAGTGGCCTCAGGGGACATTTCACAGTTTGTGCTGCAGATTTGAAAATGAGACCTATGCTTCACTTGAAATACAGATATTTTTTTTAATCCTGATTTGAGCTTCCCAAAGTTTGCCTCAGTGATGCAGTCTTTTGTGAGAGGCTTCGTCCTAAAGACAGTTTTTACTTTTGAGTTACACTTGCTGAGCAATAGGGGGTTATAGTGGAGATGCCATTAGTGCCTTAACTGTAGCAATGCCATCAGCGCCTTGGTAATAGACAGCTCTCCACAAAGCACTCAGAATAAGCAGGCACTTTGGCAGTCTTTGATGTAGTTTACTGCCAAGAGGCTTTATTCCCAACCTGAATAAGAGCTCATCTTTTGCCAGAGACAGAGTAATTTGATTTCATAATGCTCATTCTATTTATGGCCTTCTTTGGGTAAAAAATGCTAGTTGTGTTATTGTGCAGAACTGTTCATCCTTAATGGTGTCTTGTCAAGTTAAAAAAAACCCCACAAAACCCAGGAATGCTTAGAAGAAGTAGATCAACTTCTGCTGACTAGTAAATGTGCGGAAGCCGCACTTCTGCCAGTCCCCTTAGAAATGCATTACAAAGCTATATAGCATAGCATAGCATAGCAAGAACTTCTTGTGGCTTTATTACTGTTAGGAAGGGATAAAAAGACTGTAAAGAATGCAAAAGAAAGTCTGATAGGATGTTCTGCAAGCACAGAGTCGGTGGAAGATTTATTGCTATTAAACCTTCCACAGTCAAGTGGACCAGATTCCTCTTTGGAGCAAAATAAATGCAATACAGAGATCACAACTGACAAAAAAATTAAGTGCTGCATAGCAGTGGCTTTCTGCAGGGATCAGAGTCTGTGTAGAAATTAAGTGCATATATCCTACCCCACAGGGAAGCAATAGGCAGCAGCAGAACCATACAGCAGTACAGGTCAGTGCTCAGCTTTTTTTCCCCATCCTTCCCAAGGTCAGGCTTCACCTCACACCTTTCTTAGCAGCTGCAGGAAAGCCCATAGTCAGCTGGACTGACTGTTGTGAGAAACTTATATGACTCACGTAAAGCTCCCCAACGCTTCTCTTTCAAACCTACAGTAATGAGGTTTGGTGCAGAGAGGGCTGGTAGGACTTAGCCCTTAGCTTCCAGAACAGCAAAACACTGGACTTAAGGGTGCTGAGCTGCCCTGCAAGTGTATTTCCATTGGCTTCACTATGGTACTCACAGGCTTAAAAATAAGACCCTCCCTAAGAACAGTCTTGGGTCATGGCCACCCCTTCTACAATACTCTGTCTGTGGAGAAAAAGCTGACTGGTAGTTGGTTAGTTAGAAACATTACCTAACAACCTCCTTTTGGGAAGACATGGGTGATTTTACTGAGGACATTACTAATTATGTTAAGAATTAGGGGCTCTGAGCAACTTGATCTAGTCAGTGGTGTCCCTGTTCACTGCAGGGGGGTTGGACTAGATGACCCCTAGGGGTCCCTTCCAATGCAAAACATTCTATGTTTCTATGAAAAAGAAATGAATTGACTATGTTGTTGAAAAGCTCAGCTGAGCTCTCTGAAAATGAAGGGGAAGACAGCAGTGCTCAAATGATGGGAAAGAAAGAAATTAGGGTCAAAAATAATTACATACAAACTAGCTTTTTGGAAGGATGCCTAATAGTCTGTCTTAGTTGCACACCTCTAAGGTAAAATCATAAAGACAGACAAGAAAATTACACTTATTCTTTAGTTTTGTGTGAACTTTGAGTTGAAACCCCGAGGCTCCCAAGCTGTGGTACACACTTCAGAGCCATCTTCAGCCCTGCAGAGACGAGGGAGCTGCCACTGTCAGTGGTGGCACCCAGATGAAAATAAGTCTGGGGACTGGCTGTAAAGCTCTTATGAAGGCAAACCCAAAATTCACTATTCAATATCTGATGGGTTTTCTTTTTTTACTTGCAGATGACAGATCAACAGTTCTGCTCACCGATGCCGACTTTGGAGAGACATCTAAGCAGAAGTCACTGACTGTCACCCACACCGTACATTACCAGTCTGTGTCACAAGCTACAGGACCACTAGTGGATGTTTCTGATGCCCGGCCAGGAACAAGTAAGCATATAAGAGAATATTTTATCTGGAGAAGAGAAGGCTATAAGAAAATGAATACTGTGCTCCTGCATTTGCATCTTCATGGGGTTATTTCTTCAGTCTGAAGTTGAGAGAAATCTATTTAGTTCAGCAGAGGACATTTCTTATACGATTGCATTTAGTGATTTAATAAGGTAAAAATTGCCTATGCATCTGAAATGTAGGTGTAATTTGAAACAATTTGTACCTGGCTTTCATTAAAACAAATGCATGCTAGATATTAATTTCTAGAATTTATTGAGTAAATTAGCTTAATGGCTTTTAGTGTCTAATATTTTTTTTCTCGGTGATCAATCTTTATTGTATTCCAAAATACTTCTTCCCTCCTTACCTCTCCATCAGGCAAGAAATACATTTCTTATTATTGCTTTTCTGAAAAAGTTGTATTTTCAGTTTTAGTTGTTATGGTAAATTACTTTTCCCAGATATATTCATGTTGAGTTATTCTTACAGTGATTAAAATACTATCATAAATTAATATACTGCTGCAATCATTCTACTTAATTTCTCTCATGAATGTGTTCCATATCTATTGAAATGGAAAAGAAAATCACTAGATAGAAGGAATACTTATGAGTTAGGAATATTACCAAAGTGTAGTTTGCTAGCACTGTGCAATGTCTAAAATCTCTTGGATTATTTCTGTCCCCTGATCGTTTCAGAATTTGTTTACTTGGTGAGTTTGGTGAACATAAACGCTGAAAGCTCAGTTGTGCATCACCTAAAATGCAGATTCTTTGAAAAATCTTAATTTCATCTTCATTTCCACCCCAGTCTTTATAAATGATAGTTATTCTAGACCTGACCTTGCTGCTTTTCTAATTCTGACAGTGCTAAGCTATGGGTAGTTATTTCTTGAGGACTAGATTAGTACCTCCGTTTTTCATCTATGGAGAGTCACGACATTTGAATTAGAAGAGTCAAGATATGACATTTGTTTTCTTTCTGGTACCACTCTTGTCTCACTCCTTTAGTTCATGTACATGCTGGCTAGCACAAAGAGCAAAAAACACCATATAATTTTTATCACATTGGCAGATAAAGATCATCTGAGTAAACAACAGACTGTTGTTTTCCAGCCCCGCCTTTTCTCATAAGGAAAGAGGCACCACCCCAAAACTGCCTGCCTGTACCACACCACGGTATTTTAGATCACCAGCATCTTCCATTCCTAATCCCTTCTTTGTGTGCAATTATGTGCATCAGTCCGCAGAAGTCAGAAGGAGCCTTCCCTCAAATTAAACTGGGGTTTAACTCATGTATGAGAACATGATCTGTGCTCAGCCCGGCTTTGGAGATAGAAATCTGCCATCGCTTCTATTACGCAGTAAAGATCTGATTGCAGCAGTGCACAGGGCTGGGTCAGAGACTTTCAGGTTGTGTTGTCTGGATTTTAAACACTTGCACAGCTTTGATAGAGGCTAGGCTATGAGATTTTGTTTAGACCCACAGTTTTCTGTGCGAAGAGGGCTGCAGTGCCCAGCTGGGTGGCTCAGAGGCTATGGATCCTCCTGCCTGGGCACACTCACACTCACTGATGGGCAGATGCTCCCTCACAGCACTTTTTAAGTTGTTCTCTGGTTCTTTTGTATTTATTTATAAAAGAGGTATGCCCCGTGAACCTTTGCCTTGCTCACCTCAGCTCTCTATGCTGGTGTTTCTGCATATGACTGCAGAGCTGGCTTAACAACCCGGGGCACCAGACGTGCACTGTTTCCCTTCACGCCAGCAGCTCTGGAGCTCGCTGTATCCGTGCCACAGAGCCCCTTGTGCAGGCGCAGCACAGCTGGTGCAGAGGTGCTGCCCAGCCCATGCTCAGCAGGGTGAGCGCTGCCCTCCTGCGGGCTGGCAGCCGGCTCTGCCACCTCCTTCCAGTTGCTGATGAAAGCCTTACTGAGTTACGGGATCAGAGAACAGTTGGGATTAGGAACAGAAGGGATCTCTGGGCACTGGCTAGTCCAACCCCCCTGCTTAAAGCAAGGTTAGTTAGAGTCAGTTGCCCAGGGCCATACCCAGACAGCTTTTGAATATCTCCAAGGCTGGAGATTCCACCACCTCTCTGGGCAACCTGTGCCAGTGCTCAGCCACCCTCACTGTAAGGTGTTTCCTAATGTTCAGATGGAAACTCCGGTGTTTCACCTTGTGCCCATTGCCTCTGGACCTGTCACTAGGCACCACTGAAACAAGCCTGGCTCTGTCCTCTTTGCACCTTCCCTTCAGGTATTGACATATGTTGATGAGATCCCCCCGATCCTTCTCTTCTTCAGACCAAGCAGCCCCGGCACCGTGCCGAGAGTTTTCCCACCAGCACTCTCCTTCTGTCCTTCACGTCTTCCCTTGAAGCAGGCACGAGGCTCACTTCTGGCTACACCACAGCCATGTGCCAACTTTCCACAGCTGGTACAAGCGGTGGCTTACACTGACAGGCTGGTCACACCGTGCCAAGTGCGTTTTTGGATGACATCCATGTGAAGCGGCTATGTGTTGCGCTACCCAGAGGATCAATTATCAATGGCACCGGGTTCATATTTTTCCACTGCTGTGGGGGGGAGATGTGAAATAGGAGAAGGACCAGACCACAGCTTGTATTTGTAAATAAATACCTTGTTTCTTTGAAGCAGCAGAATACAAATTCTTGCTGGGAATTCTTAGGCAACACGCAATGCTCAGAGTCATTATCTGGGTATTGTTTTTTTCTTTAAATTGCTTCTGCTAAAGTCTCTTACCTCAAAGACTGACAACTTCACCATTTGAATGTCAAAGAACATTTGAATAGATTTGAATTTTTCATTTCTAATACCTTTTCTCTCTATTGTTAGTAATATCCTTTCAGAAGCTTCAAAGAGAAATCCTCCAGTGCTGATTTAGTCACTTTCTGTTTGCCACATAATGATTTTTCTATTCCACTTGCTTTGTCAGGGAGTACAAGCCTCACTTTCACAGAAGAACTATTTATTAACAAAATTAAGGAGGTCAGTTTTGGCAGAGAGTTTGCTTTTACTCCCTTGATCACCGTATTATCTCGATAATAAAACATTGCTGACGTTAAATAAATAGCAGATGATTTCTAAAGTTTGAGAAATTGCATTTATTTACTATTTTTTTTAAAAAACACTTGGATCTTTATGAACCTGTTCCTACTGAAATTCTGATGGCACTATTACAGGTTATGTTTTATGTCTTGGTTACTTGTTTAAAAAAACGGGAAATCTATAGCTGATTAATACCATAATATAGTTAAAGTATTAGTAAAATGTCCAGAATAGGAAATTACATCACTACCTTTCTGACCACATGCTTTACAAACTGAGAGCAGGTACCTGGTGTAGGGTTTTTCTGAGGGTGCATCTGCGCTGATAATTTAGCTTAGGCTTTGCTTGAGACACAGTGTGAAATCCCCAGCCTTGTGCTCTGTCACATCTCAAAGTGATTTTGGTGCTGGAGAGCTGCTTCTGTTGGAGTAAAGGGATAATGAATGTGTCAATGGGAGTTTGGTGGGGTGCTCAGCTCTTCAGTTTCACCCTTTTTAAAATGTATGGTTTCATTAGAAAGAGGGAATTTCAAAAAAATCATTAGCAGTTTGGTAATGAACAGCACTTTCCCTTGTTCGTCATTTTTTCCACAAAGAATGTTTTGTGGGGTTTTTTTTAACCAACACGATTTCAGTAGCCATCCCCTTCAGACAGGGGTTGTTTCCTTATTGGTTCAAGAGCCTGGCAGCAAAGACCCTTTCTGTTACCCATCACAGATCCTACCACAAGGAGGAGTGCCAAAACCGGACCCACAGCTCGCAACCGCTACGCTAGTCAGTGGACCCTCAACAGACCTCACCCCACCATATCAGCTCATACCCTCACCACAGACTGGAGGCTGCCCACTCCCAGGCCAGCAGGATCAGTGGACAAGGAAAGCGACAGCTACAGCGTCAGCCCCTCGCAGGACACAGGTACGGGGTCGCTCTGCAGGGCTACGCTGGGCAAACGGGACAGCAGTAGCTGCAGGATCCTTCTTGGTCCTTGATGTACCTCATTTGGTGCTTAGATGTCATTATTTTTTCCTTGCTAGGGTGTTTTTCTGTAGGCTATTTATAAGGAGTGCCACAAATGCATATAGTGCTAATCATAATAAATATCATGCCTGTGGTTTCTCATGCCACACACACATACTGGAGTCCTTTGAAAGATATGGTGGCAAATTTTCCTGTAGCTGAAATGCTGTATTTCCTGTATCTGGAGGAAAATGTAGGAGAATGTGCTGCATGAAATGGCATTGGCCAAGAAGGGGCAGTATTAGCAACCAAGAACATACCTAAGTCATAGGTGCAATGGTTTTAATGTTTGAGCCATATTGAGGTTAGTATTTTCCTTTTCCCATTCATGTAATGTATTCATAGGGTTTATTCTAAGTGGGAAAAATAAGAGGGAAAAATCTGGAATTAGAGTCCAAGTCAAAATCCATTCATATCACTGAATAATACCGTAGCAGCTAGCAGCTAGCTGTGATTTCCCTGAGAAACAGCATAGGTTTTATTCCTCTAGATGGTAAGTGGGAGATACTGAATACATATTCTGCCTGCAGTCTTCATCTCTTCTTGATGTCTTCACATTATGAATGTAATTGTAACTGAAAAAAAAAAATCTTGCTCCTCTGCCCTACACTGAACAAGTGACAAAAGAAAAGGCAAATAAATGAGTAAATGATCAAGCAGAAGAATAGTCACAAAGCAAATTTAAGAAAGGTTAAATATGAAGAAAGGTAAAATGCTGTTCAAAGGTATTCCTGATAGAAGCGAATCCAGGCTTACTCAGGCCTCCTCAGAAGGGATTGCCTACCTTCCATCCTGATTTTAGGGGAAAAGTATCACATGAAAAATCTGTGTTAGAGCTACCAAGCAGTAGGTGTGACTGTCCTTTCACCGAAAGAACCAGTATAACTGGTTTTATTCTCTCTGTGAGAACAAGCATCTGACTTCCCTTACAACCAGTAATTTATAGGTTGGAGTTCTCATCTTTTCACAATCCAGCCTCTTAAACCTGCAGACCCCTGTGTTGTCTCCATAGGGTAACAGCACTCAATAGATACCTCTAGCCAGCTGAAAAAACTTCATCCTGATTTCTTCAGGTAGAATTATCACAAGGCTTTAAGGATTATCTCTAATAGCTATACAAATATAAATAGCAACTGTTATCTCAGAAACCCTTTTTGTAGACATTCCAGATTTCAGGTGCGCTTGCATGTCTTCCAACATTCTGTCACCCAAGGATATTTTCCAATGCACCTGGCAAAGGGCAGAGAATTCAATTTGCTGTGTGGTTTAATAGACAAACCACATGCAATTTTGTAAAAAGACTTCATAATCTATGTTTTAACCTGGATACTTTCCTGCTTTGTGTCTACCCTTGAACACACAGTGATGTATGTGAGGACTAGCAAGCTTTAGATCACGCTCAGGAAGGTTTTCTTGTGCCAAAATGCAGCTCTATTATGACACTTGGTTTCTGGGAAAAGAATAGAGTCAGTTTAATCTAAATACTTCAGGTTTAAAATTGCCAAGTAACCAGAAGTCACCTTATTATGTGTTCAAGAATCAAGTGAATTAATGTGCACATTTGATCACTTTTCCAACATGGAGTTCAGATTTCTGAATCTAGTTGATGCAGTTTATATTTGGCAGAATTTAGAATTTGTTATCAAAACAATTCCAGGTTTACAAAGCAGTAGCTTTTAAGCTTAGGAGCAATGGTATTGCGGCAGTTCATAGCTGTAACTAAGTTCTAATGTTCTAACTAGAGGCTATTAGAAATTTTCTGATGAATCTAGGTTTCATGAAGTTCACCCTCAGCTTGGATGAACTTTCATCAAATCTGAAGTAGGTGTTCAAGCAAGATTCTTCCTGGAATAGCATCCCTAGTGCATGGGATATAGGAAGCTGCAGGTCCTGAGCTTCATGGACCAAACTGAGACCTTTGCCTGACCATGATATTTACAGACACTGCTCTATGGCACTGGGCAACTGCAGCCTTCCAGGAGTTTCCAGTGGATCAGAAGTTTAGAAAGACATTATTTTGGTCTGATTTACAAATCAAATGTGAAAAAACAGAATGATGTTTCCTGTGGATAAAGAAAAAAATAAAAAGCCTTGTTTAAGTTCTGGCCAGCTCAAAATCTTAAGCAAGTTACAGCATACTGTGGAAGTACGTGTCATTTTAAATAATGCATGGTCCTATTTAAAAGTGGCAGGAGTGTTGTTCTTTGTGCACAATGAAAACTGATGCAAGGTTCCTAGCACACAATAAAAAAGATAAAGATTTGCAATAACAACACAGTTGCCTCTGGCTGCTATAGGAGTCCCATTTTTATGAATTAGCTATTACATTGTGCCTGTTTATTGAACATCACCAACAGTGTCTGAAATTGTACAGATCTTGTGATGAAACATGACTTCTGCTCAAGGAACTTTTGAAAGTCCTCTGCTCTTCCAACCCACTGAGGTAAAAGTGCGATGGGTGCAACAGACCCGTGATATGTCCCCGCAGAAATTAGCGCTGCATTTCCAGAATGCTTTTTAATGTATCAGTAGCCATTTACATCTTCAGTAATAGTGCTTGTTTAAGAAGTATGGATATTCTCAGAAACTCATCAGCGGAAAAGAACAGCTTCTAGGTCATCATAGCCTGTGTGTCAAACATTAAGCCCCCATTAGCTTCAGCAGCATTGAAAATAGCACCTGAATGACTGCAGGCTGTAGCTACCAAACAATATTGCTTTCTTAAGACCTTTGTATTTTACCCGGTGTCTAGAGACATGATGTCTGAGAGACACTGCCTTTATAGCTGACCTTTGTCATCAGGGTTTTATCAAAAAAAAAAGAAAAAAAATGTATAAGATTGAAACAGGGTACAGAAAAACTATCCTTTCTCACCTAGACCTCACCTCACAGAAATATTTCTGAGATGCATTAAAAAGATAATGTAAAGAAGCTGTTCCTCATTCTGCTAAATCTGTTCTGTGGCTTTTTAACATTTTTAAGGCATTTAACTTTCAGAGAAATTATTTTTTGTAAAAAAAAAAAGGTAACTTTTTTCATGTATTAAAGGTTATTTCTTCTAAACCACGAATTTAGTGCTAAGTCACATGATGCTGTTAGCAGAATAAGACTTCACTTTAGATTATCTGTAATTATCCAGTAAGTGACTAAACTAAAAATTGTGCAGACATTTATAGTGAGGCAGACTCATTTAAATCACCTTGATAATTTCAAGGGCTCTGTATTTTACTAAGAAACACTATCATGTTCATAGCTTTTCTTCCAAAAAGGGTTGTGCAGATGTTTTCTTTCTCTCATTATTTGTATTTCTGATATTTAGATCGAGCAAGAAGCAGCATGGTCTCCACAGAAAGTGCCTCCTCAACATATGAAGAGCTAGCGAGAGCATATGAGCATGCAAAAATGGAAGAGCAGCTGAGACATGCCAAGTTCACCATTACAGAATGCTTCATATCAGATACGTCGTCAGAGCAGCTCACGGCAGGGACTAATGACTACACAGACAGTCTGACCTCAAGCACGCCGTCAGAGTCGGGGATTTGCAGGTTTACTGCATCCCCCCCCAAACCTCAGGATGGAGGGCGAGTGATGAACATGGCAGTTCCAAAGGCACATCGGCCAGGTGAGACACTAGAGGTAACATTTTGGTCCTTGGGGTGGGCATTTCACCCCATGCCTAGGCTGGTTAACAGGAGAGGGTATAGCACAAGGAAGAAAGAAAGTGCACAGTATATCCTGCAACTGCTTACAGAGATATTTGTTTTTTGTCCCAGCTAAAATAACATTTGAGCATATTCTCCCATATACAGAAAGATGAGGAACTGGGAAATTTAGGAACAGAAAGGGACTGTCTAGGCCATCAAATCCACTCCTCTACAGCTGCAGCCATCAGGCAATAGACCCTTCTGGGATAAATAAGACCACATGGGGGTTCATATCTCCAACTCAAACTACCCACTAATAAAACGTGTCTTACAGCAATACTTTGTGCTTGAGAGCAAAGATTTGCCATCAGAAGAGTTCATAAAGACAGATTGTAGAAAATGTACTATCCCTTCTGCCTTGTAGCTAGTCAAAGATGTAATAACCCTTCGGTGATGTTCTTGAGCTGTTATACTCCCTCTTCGACATCTCCTAATATTGTACTAGGATTATCTAAAGTGGGAAGAATAAAAAAATGGAGAAAATGAAGACAGTGCAATATCTCAGGGGATACGGAGCCTTCTACCATCAGACAAATTTAAACCCACTCCAACTTCTTACTGACTGAAGGTGCCTGAGGGACATCTATCTATTGGGCTCAATCAGATTACCAGTTCACAAAGAATGCTGTTTCTAGTGATATCCTAGTGCACGATAGCATAGCTAGGTTATTTGTGGTACTCTGAGATTAAACATGTCACAAAATCTTGTCAGAAGATTTGTCAGTCTTTCTTACAGAATGCATGATGTGAGGAGGATTCGAATGGGAAAAAGGTATAACTGTATTTGTGTGCTTTCCAAAACCAAGATTTATTTTATTTGACTTTATTTTTATTTAGTATATACGTTTGCCAGTGTAGGTGGGGTTGCTTATATACACAGAAAGTAATCATTAGTGCTCATATATGTAAAAAAGAGTAATGCATAAACTATGGTCTTTTGCTTAATATACATCATAAATGGAAAAGCAGTTGTGAGGACAGAGGAATGGACGATAAACAGTAGTATCAGGAAAGTCATCAAAAGCAGGATCTGACACTGAAAAGAAAGCATAAAGGATTTTCCTAGAGAAAGCTAAAAGAAGAACATGGGAAGAAAAAGACCAAGCAGAAGGCAGAAAGTTATAAAACACAAGGCAGGAAATTATTGTATCATACAGACAGATAAGAAGGAAAATAAGTGGGAAATAAAATAGTGAGAGAAATGGCTGATTTCTGTCTAGTCATAGAGTAGAACCACAAACCCAGGGGCTGTAGAAATAGATAAAGATAGAAATAATAATTTTCATTTCTAACTCAAAAAAGTAAGATAAATATTTGTCCTCGATCTGCTAAAGGGAAGCATCTGCATTCACAACTAAGTCAAAATTGCAGCCCTCTCCTTCCAGTCAGTCAACAAACATTTTTTATCATTTCTTTAACAAATAGCTTACTCTCTTCCTTTCATGTTCCAAATACATTATTTATGCATATTTAGTATTTGGAAATATTCTACTATATTCCATATAAAGATGATTTTCTTGAGGGCATACAGCCCCAAAATTTGGTCCCTGTGCTTGGGCTAAAAGCTTCTGGGGTTGGAACATCATCAGAGCCCCACTAGTGAATTACAAACTCGTAGCCATCTTTAGTTCTGTCAGTTTAAATGGCTTGAATTTTCACCTGCTTTTCTTGATTAGCTTTAGCTGTCCTTCACAGTAAGGAAATGAAATATATTATGAAATTAATAACTAGGTTGAACACCTTGAAAAAAATTGGGTGTTTCATGAAGCAACTTGAATGTTGGCCCATAAATATTGAATGATATGTTATTAAAGGTTACTTTATGAAGGGCTTTAAACAAAATATATGGGTAGAAAGAATTTTCAGTAGTAGCAGACAGACCAATATTTTTAGTGTTCAAATCAGTGAGGAAAGACTTACTGGGCATCTTTCTTCTTTGACCCACCACTTCAGAAATTCTGCAGAAGTAATTAATAATTCCAGTACAATTAATCAAAATAATTCTGCATTTGGGAATATGGGGAAGAAATTTAAAAGGTAAGGTATTTAGATTAAGTAGATGAGAATAACTGAGATGAAACACCAGCTGTGCTTCCTCAGCACATCTTTAATATTATCCTTGAAGTCTTTTCTTTCAAAATAACTTTTAATGGTTTTCATGGTGCTTTGCTTGTCTTCTCCACCAACTTGATCTCTTTCTTGTACAATGTCTTCAATAACTTATGCCTCCTCCTTCCTAATTTCTCATCTCGCTCTTCAAGCTGCCTGTAATGCTACCTATTGCAACTTTCATGTTTGCAATAAAGGTTTAGGAGTTTGCAATAAGTAGTATTTGTTTTTCAAAATAATCCCCAACAATTATAAGACAGTCTCAGAAAGACTGTAACAAAACAAAATTTATTTTGATAAATGGGACATTTTGACACTACTCTACCCAATGGCAAGGCTGCAACTTTACTTAAGAAAGGCAATGATGCAGTCGTAGGTGAAGACTTTGTCAGCCATAACTGACTGAGCTATTACAGCACCTGTTTCTTAGCTTGTTACCACCCTGAGTGTTTGGTATGAGCAAGCAAAACATTAGACCACCTGAGGCCTGGCTTCAGAAGACCTTCCTGTGAGTTTCCAAGGCCATCCCAAGTCATATCACTGATTGTTCCCTTGCTTATCCTGAGCATCTCATAGGATTCTTTTGCACCTGTATAGTCAAGCCTTCTGATCAAACCATCTGCTTTATCCAACAAGCAACATGGGAATTCTCAGGTTGCTCCAAACTGAGATAGATAGTTAATGATTAGGAGTAGGGAACCTGAATGTTTTTTCATTGGAGGAGGAAAAGGGTTCACCAAAATGCAATTACTTGTATTCTGGGGGCTGATATCAACTGCTGTGATGTTCCCAACTTCCATACCATTTTCATTCAGAAGTTGAATCAAAATATTTGATCATCCCATGAGCTTGAATTATATTTGGATGGCTCATCAGCTGTCTAGGCAAGCTTATTAATTGATCATTTCTAGCACTCTATGAATTAGGGCTGCCTTTTCAGAACTTCTACATATTACATACAAGCCTAACTCTGTAATTAGTAATGTGTAATAGTTGATTGCCTCATATTCTAGCCCACTGTAAGTCTTCTAATAGACCTTTTCTCTTCCAGTCAGCTGGTGCTGTAGCTACACACTCAGGTCAGCAGTCAGAACTGCTTCTGACTTCTGGATGTCTAGACCTTTTTCCTGACATTTAGTTTACAGAAACAAGAATCAGTTTTATTATGTCAGCTCAGACACGGGAGCTAAAAATGCAAGGATTTTGCCACAAAACAATAATTTTATAAAGATAGAGCAATCATACCTAGTGTCACAGTAAATAGTAAATAAGGAAACAAAGTGATTTTGGCATACTGAATCTTAGACATGGACCAGGACTTCAGAATGATCTGGATAGTTGGCATCTTTATTCTTATATAATTCGGACTGACAAATGTATTGCACTGTAGTACACCTCTCTACATTTCAGCTGAAGTTATTGAATCACAGAATCACAGAATGGTTGAGGCTGGAAGGGACCTCTGGAGGTCATCTGGTCTAACAACCCCCCTACTCAAGCAGGGCCACCTATGGTAGGTTGTCCAGGACCATGTTCGGTTGGGTTTTGAGTATCGCCAAGTATGGAAACTCTACAACCTCTCTGGGTGCCAGTGCTCAGTTACCCTCACAGTAAATAAATGTTTCCTGATGTTCAGACAGAGCCTCCTGTGTTTCAGTTTGTGCCCATTGCCTCTGGTCCTGTCACCGGCCACCACTGAGAAGAGTCTGGCTCTGTCCTCTTTGCACCCTCCCTTCAGGTATTTGTATACACTGATGAGATCTCCCTTGAGCCTTCTTTTCTCCAGGATGAGCAGTCCCAGCTCTCTCAGCCTTTCCTCATGTGAGAGATGGTCCAACCCCTTAAATGTCTTCATGACCCTTCACTGGACTCTCTCCAGTATGTCCATATCTGTTTTGTACTGGTGAGCCCAGAGCTGGACACAGCACTCCAGGTGTGGCCTCACCAATGCTGAGGGAAGGACCACCTCCCTTGACATGCTGGCAACACTCCTATTTCAACCTAGGTTACTGCTGGCCATCTTTGTCATAATGGCACATTGCTGCTTCATGTTTAACTTGGTGTCCACCAGCACCCCAGGGCCTTTTCTGCAAAGCTGTTTTCAAGCTGGGTGTCCCCCAGCTTGTACTAGTGCATGGGGTTGCTCCCAGGTGTGGGACTTTGCACTTCCCCTTGTTGATCTGCATGAGCTTTGTGTTGGCCCATTTCTCCAGCCTGGCAAGGTCCCTCTGGATGGCAGCATGACCCTCTGGTGTATCAGCCACTCCTCCCAGTTTTGTGTCATCAGTAAACTTGCTGAGGGTACGCTCTGCCCCACCATCCAGATCTCTAATGAAGATGTTGAACAGGATTGGATCCAGTATTGACCCCTGGGGTACACCACTAGTTACTGGCCTCAAATTAGACTTTGTTACGCTGATCACAATCCCCTAGATCCACTTCTTCAGCCAGTTTTCAGTCCACCTCACTGTCTGTTCTTCAGCCCATAATTCTTCAGATTCTCCATGAGGACTCTTGCAAGCTACAGTGTCAAAAGCCTTACTGAAGTCAAGCTAGACAATATCCACTGACTTCCATTCATATACCAAGCCATCCATTTTATCACAGAAGATTATCAGGTTGGTCAAGCACAAATTCCCCTTGGTGTAGCCATGCTGACTACTTTTGATCACCTTCTTGTTCTTCATGTGCCTGGAAATGGTTTCCAGGATTAGCTGCTCCATCACCTTCCCAGGCATGGAGAAGCAGCTGAGTGGCCTGTAGGTTCCTGGGTCCTCTTTCTTGTCCTTCATGAAGATAGGAGTGACATTAGCTTTCTTCCAGTCTTCAGGCACTTCTCCCAACCACCATGGTCAATCAGAGATTACTGAGAGTGGCCTCACAATGACATCTGCCAGTTCCCTCAGCACTTGTAGGTGCATCCCATCAAGGCCCATGGATTTACATATATCCAGTTTGCTAAAGTACTCCCTGACCTTATCCTTGTCCACCAAGGCTAGGTCTTCCTTGCTCCGGCCTCTTCCACTGATCTCTTGGACCTGGGATTCCTGAAGGCTGGTCTTGCTAGTAAAGACTGAGACAAATAAGGAGTTTGGTACCTTAGCTATCTTGTGTCACTAGTTTCCCTGCTCCATTCAGCAGCAGGGCCACATTTTTCCTGGCCTTCCTTTTGTCACCTATATACTTATAGAAGCTTTTCTTGTTGTCTTTGACATCCCTGTCCAGATTCAACTCCAGCTGGGCTTTGACTTTCCTAACCCCATTTCTGTGTGGTTGGACAGTGTCTCTGTATTCCCTCCAGGTTACCTGTCCCTGCTTCCACCCTCTGTCTACTCCCTCTTTGTGTTTGAGTTTTGCCAGGAGTTCCTTGTTCATCCATGCAGGCCTGCTGGCATTTTTGCCTGAGTTTCGCTCATTGAGCTTGGAGGAGGTGATCCTTGAATATCAATCAGCTTTATTAGGCATGAGGCTACTTCTAGTTGTCTGTACAAGCAGCTGTAGATGTTCATCATTGTCTTGACAGCAGGCCAAAACTTTCAAGTACATAGAGAAGGTGTTATCAAACAGTCTTCAATAAAAAATATTTTAGGAGTTGCCTTTTTCTTAAACTTTTCAAAACTTTTCTAAAGCCATAGCTACAAGAAATAGACAGGGAAAATTTTTTAATTAATTCCTACATTCAGTGTTTTGAAACCATGCCTTATGCATCCTTGCATTCTGTTCTTTACAAGTCCATAGACAGATTTTTGGAAGAAGATGAGATTATTTGTAGGTTTTGCTTCAGCATCAACAATAACATAGTTATTTTTCCTTTTATAATTATACTTTATAAACCACCGAGCAAACTGAAATTGCTGCTTAACAACAGCTTCTGCATAGCTTCTGAAACTGAAAGGATAGATGCAGACCTGCACATGGGGTTTTGTCGTCTTCACAGAGCTAGCAGACCTAATCTACCCAGGCCTTGAAGCTGTCCCACTGCAGATGGTGATAGCTCTCCATAAGCCATCAGAATAGTCATGTGGCCCAGGAGGCACAGTAAAAGAGAAAGCTGAAGCAGTAGAGACAGCACAGCAGTATTTTAAACATGTGGGATAAATCACATCCTTTAAAAAAATGGGTCTTCAATTCCTAACCTCTCTCTATTGTTAATATCCTTCATGGTATAAAAATTATGTCAATACATTGTTAGTATTGCATCTTTCTCAGCATCAAAATTCCCAGAAGGTTGGGATTACAGGTCTCCTCCCCACAGCTGTCATGGTTTCATTAGCAAGATCAGGTCCTCAAGGAATAGGCATAGAGGGCAATCAACTCAACAGTATACTAGATCCTTCCAGATCAAAACTGAGGCACTTTTTCATATTAATAATCAGAAATTTCAACAATTGTTACCCAAAGTTTAGCTGGGAGGTTGACAAATGAGTCAGTCCTTCGTCCTCCAAATTTTGCATTCAGAAACTGGGTGGGACAGAAATTGGAAAGAATATATTCTCTTCCTACCTCTCAGTGTGCCACCAAAGAGTCTGTAATGTAAAAAAGTGGAAGATAATTGTAGAGATTGAAAAAGTTTCATAATAGTGTTTCTTTTTTCTATTTTAAAAATATTAACCACAAATTGAGTTATCATAACAATTATTCTTAACTGCAATAAACATTGCATTGCAGTTTATTAAAAATAGATTCCTGTAATTATAATTTTAAATCTTGGTAATAACCTCAGCCAAGAAGCCTCTTGGGTTTTTTCCTTTCTTTAGTCCCAAAATTTTTGTGCTTAAGAACAGCTATTAACTGGGAAATATTATATTTCTGTCTTTCCAAAGTGTTATTTATGTCTTTTTTTGTGGACAGACCACTTACTGGCATCCTCAGGCAATGCAATTCATGCTTGGAAGAAATAGTATCTGACCTGTGCTTGAACAGGAAATATCTAGAAAGTTTTCATCAGGTCCTTTACTATTTGCAGAAACCTCCCTTTCACAGGGGTACTGCAAAACTCAGACCCCCAGATTATATTTTCCTCTGATGCTAATCAGCACTAAAAAAAATCTCTTCAAATACATGGCATTATCCTTAAGGGTTAGCTTGACTGGTACCAGGCAGAAACTTGTTTACCTGTGGTCACAAAACAAGTGCAAGCTCACTCTGATGCTCCCACTTCCTTGCCTCTTTGGAGATCACATAAATAGAAGGACTAACACCATCTCAGGTACACTTCTAGAGAACATATAGTATTCTCTGGGTATATCAGACTAGGAGGTTTTGAAATCCATTTAAAGCATCCCAAGATTTTATTTCTCAGAACCTCCTCTACAAACTTTCAGCTGGTGAAAGCAATCAGTTTGGAAAGAAACTGGCATGAGAGTGGGGGAGAAAAGACAGTTGCAGCCAAGCAAGCTCTGAAAAAAAAAAAAAAAAGGTTTTCCTGTGTCTGATTTCAGAGCCATGAAGATGGCAAGAGCACGCCGTTTCTCCATAGTGACGCTGAGTGCTCTCCTCGGTCCCTACAGCTGCACAAACCAGGAGCACCCGTTTGCTAAGCCCCTGCTCCACTGGAAGCACTCTCCTCTTGCTTCCCTTGTGCTGTTGGTTGGTGCCCAAGGACAGAAGTCCACCCTCTGTCTGCCAGCCCACCAGCTTGGCCTCTCCCTCCCAGAGGGGGAGATTTGGCCAACAGCCACCGCCTTCTTGCAGCAGCCGGGGGCGAGGCCAGGCCTGCTCTCAGTCAAGCTCTCAGTAAGCAAGCACAGACACTTCTTTGGTCTGGGTTTTTCAGTTGGGCACCCAAGTCAAGCAGCCTGAGTCTGTCCCTAAGCCTACTGCACATTTACTAGAAAAGATGTGAATGCTGGTCTAACCTCTCCAGCTTTGCTGAATGATCAAGTTCTTTCAGTATTTAAGATGCCTTAATTAGCATTCTTGACCTAATTTACAAATTTCTTGCTGTTTTGACTAATCCTGCAGACTCATGCAGCAAAGTCTTAGCTTGTAGACAAGCCTTAAGCTACAGAATGCAAATACTTTATGAAATAATCGTTTACAAGGATCCCTTAAAATAGAGGCTGGACATCACCTGCAGTGCATAAATGTTGTTTTAAACATACAAGCCAAGACGCAAACCTTCTTTTCCAGTATTCAGTCACTACAGCCAAAAATAAGCTGCTTAGCACGATTAGGAAAATATGAACCATGCAGTAATAGAAAGCACAGTATATTTCCAATGTCAGCCCGGTAACTCGAGATAAAAAGATGTGAACTCCGCTGATCTATGAGTTCAGGGGTGAAGGAGCTATTTCCCTCTTCTACCAATGCAGACAAGTGCCACATAGTGACAGAGTCTATTTAGAGACTTGCTTTCTATTGAAAAGTTGCTGACGGCGCTCTATAAGCTGCAGCAGTAACTGAACCTGATACAAATTCAGCCACTGGGGATTCAGCATGGCCGCGACTCTTGACTTTGGGCCTCCAGCTCACCTCTTGCCTCCTTTTCCCATGCCTATTATGTTATTCTGCACGGACTGAAAATAGACTTGTGCAGTTCCACAGTTTCCAGATCCAAAACTTAATTTCTTGAAGATATGTGGGAATCTACCTTTGACCTGTTTTGATCAGAAATCACACAGCAAAGTAAGAAAAGGACATGTGGGTTGGGTTATTTTAGTTCTATACTTGTCGGGTTTCAAATAATATAATACACACCATATAGAGAGTGTATACAGAACGAATAAATGATCATCCTGACTCCGCAACTGGCCACCAAGGCCCAGTTCTGGGAAAACCTTATAAGTAGACAAATCAAAATAAGAAGGTGGGAAAACAGCAAGACAGGCAGAACAGTTGTAAGTGGGAAAAATAACTCCTTGCCTATGTTTTTAACTGTAGTAAATACTCTTAACATGTATGTTAACTTACTTGTACATATACTTACTTACACATACATGACAGATTCTGAAATTACTCCCCTAGATAAGCAACTCTAATGTTATCATATTAAATTATCTTGTGCCTGTAACACATTCTTTTTATTTTCTATTGCTCTGTTGGAAAACTAGGGACGTGCCACAAAGAGATAGACTGTGCCATTTGCTTCTTATCATAGAAATGGCACAGAAGTGATGAGAGGAAATTGTCTTTATCCTGTCTCAGGTTTTATTTCTGCAGAGTATCAGGAGCTTTTTCTCCTTCTTCTGTGAAAAGCTGAATGTTCTGCAGGAATGAAAACCATTTAATCCAGCATTTAATTTGGCATGACTCTGTACTTGAAATCATTGGCTTGCATTATTTTTCGGGTGGATTTACAGAGAAGAACTTACACTGCAAGTTTTTTAACCTTGACAGTACAATAAAAATGAACCTAAACAGGCTCAAATCAGAAGCTAAAATGTTATGAGATCAGGAAGGAAAACTATATCAGTGTGAATCATGAGTTTAAATAGGGCAGCTGTTTGGTTACAAATACAAAGTCTCTGTGCGATTGTAATGTGAAAATTCCATTTTAGGTAGTGTACAAAATGCCTAAGAGCTAAATTTGATTCATTAATGAGAAAAGTAATTTAAATTATTCTTACATCTGTCATCTATGAATCAGTGGCATTGATGTTGGGAAGATTTATTTGATTTTTTTTTTCTTGGAGGAGAGAAACAACAGGTACCAGTTCCTCAGGGACTCTACTAGCAGCGTGTAGCAGCACAATTATTTTTTCCTGTTGCTATCTAATTTATTTCTTATTTTGATTTGAAAATTAACATTGACTTTGGAAAAATACAATATCCCAAACTGTGCTCATTTGTAATACTGTTGGGTTTTTTGC
>NW_009260028.1:10940929-10966523 GCF_000687185.1 Egretta garzetta | reverse complement strand
TTTATTACCAACACAGTCATTCTTATTAAAAGTGAGATTTTTTTTTCTTAATTTGATTTTAATTTTGTATTTCTAAAGCTGATTATTTGCTTTGTGGTCTGCTTTTTTTTCATCAGCTGCAACTATTAAAATAAACTACCCATGTATTCTGTAGGTTTGGAAGCATGGGATTCAACTGTACCTTGTGGAGAGTTTCATGCCTAAAGGAAGGATTACCTTTATCAGTAAATTTTCAGCTATTATCATGTTCTTACAGTCATAACTGCAATGTTAAATTTCTAAAACTACCGGGAAATGTTCCAAATCAAACCAAAGATGTAGTGTCCACTTCAGTTAAAATAATAGATTTTTTAGAGCAGTTCTGTTAAGAGTCCCTATCTTAAACCTCTCTTCTACAAAAACTAGAAATGGCCTGCTAATGCCATTTTAATTTTGAAACTGCCAAAGCATTTCACTTGATAGTGGCATAGCATCTGATTTTTGCCTGGCCTTGCAGTCAGCCCAAGGTAACCAGAAACAGTTGTTTCCATACAGACAAGAACTGACCTAGGCTAACTTTAAGGTCCTTGCTGTCATTTATAGCTGTTACTGCTTTGCCTGACTTCAAACACAGCAGGGTCTCCCATTTCCCCTGTGCCACAGGACCTGAACATAAACTGAGATCTATAGGAGACTTATAGGCATCTGAAAATGTAAACCAACCCTTACCTGCAAGAAAGGCCGCGCTTGTGCTATTTTTCTGAAAGTAAAGTAGAAATTGATATCTCTAGAGAAACAACCTTTTTGTTTAACTGTACATTCTTAGTCTGGCTGCAGTGATAGGCTTTGCCATCCGTGTAAGGGCTTCTTTTTATGCTGACCTTTAAAGCATAGCTGTATGTACATGTGGATGTATTTCAGCATCATTCACATTTTCGTGCCAGCATCCTTAATTTAAATGTGAGAGCTGGACTTCTGGCCCCCGGTGGATTAATTAACAAAAATGCCATGATGCACCTCATCAGTGTCACTCAGGTGATTCAAACTGATGTACATGTGGAGACCGAGGTGCAGTAATTCATCCATGAATATATCTTCAGCAGAGCAGCAGGGCAGCACTGATACTGGTTTCCTTGTTGGGGCCTGACCTCCCCATGAGTCCTGGTAGAGCATCATGCTTACCCGTTGCCTGGGCATGGTCAGGTTTAGCTGTGAATTCATGGGCATGGTGCAGAGCCTGTTGAGGTCAACACAGTGGCTCCCACTGATTGCAGTGAACCACAAGTACAGTTTGAACTCCTCACCTCTCCAGCCTCTTTGCAGAATCTGGGGTCCCAAGATATCCCAGAAATAAAACCATGAAGGATGCCAGTTTCCATGGAGTTATGATCGATTTAACCCTCAACTGAAGTGATGTATAATTGAACAGTTTCCGTTCACTGCACCCAGGATCAGCAAATGAGTCTTAGAACTCCAGCGTTGCTATCTAGAGGCACCTTAGTGAGGGCTTCAGCAGGGTTTTCCTAGCTCAGCCAGTGGGCAGGAGCCTGCTGTTTCTGAGCATCCTTAAATATATATGAAGCAGCTTGCGTGACAAGGTGAAGATGGGAATGGAGAGCTCCCACACTTTACTTTTCTATCACCATTTCATTATTTATTGACAATTTTTTCAACTTTAGTTTTGGAGTGCGTATTGATTTACATGGTGAGGTCCCTTTTACAAATTTTTTACAGCTTAGACGTTGCATTAAATTGATTCAGGAAGGCCTCAGTTCTGCAGGTGCACCGTCTCTGCGAGGCTGAACATCCACATGGCACCTCCATAGGGTCTAAATCAATCTGGCCCCTGGAGTTACTCAGTTTTTCCTTCCTTACACCACCAGCTCACCAGCAGAGAGGCCCTTAAAAATATGTCAGTTCTCCTTAAAGTTACTTCCGAAAGGTACAAAGCATCTAACAGGTCTTTAAATAAAGTTCAGCACTGTATGAAAGACCAAAGTTCTGCTTAGAGAAATACAAACCAAAAATGTCCTTCAGTTCCTGTTCCATTAGACCTTTCAGGAGTAGACAACACTGTGAGAATCAAGTCTCCTGGCATACAGTTAGACGTATGCACGGTGTGTTATGTTGATGTATTACAGATGTATGATCTCAGTTAAACTGTGGCAGTCATGCTTTTGCTTTAAGACACATTGATTAAGGACTTTTTCTTGGAATTAGAAGGCTTAGATCTAAACAACAAAATGAATCATCTTAAAAAAAAAAAAATCCACATTAGTTGGAATCCTCATTTTCAGTCACTTAAACCTAATCTCCAGTAAGTATAAATCAATTTATACTCTTGCTGAAATCAATATAGCTACTCTGATTTATACCAGTAGCAAATTTGGCTCCTGAACTACAGTGTTACTGCTACCCTGGTGTTTCTTAAGAGATAACTCCAATGATTGTAGTCAACAGCAACTGTTGTTTTTATTTTGTTGTGTGAAACATAGCTGGTATTTTTAATGCTTTATGAAAATGCCAGTTTTAACAGACCGCAACATGTAACATTTAACAAGTGTTATAGATCTTCAAATTAACTATGAGGGTGCAGTTTTCATGGAGAAAGAAAATTCTTTTCACAGAGAAAGAAAAATTTGCCAATTTAAAGTACAGCCTCGCAGGGGGTTGGGAAGTTTAGGGAATTCTGATTTCTCCATCTGGAAGTGGGAAACCTGGCATATTTCTAAGGTGTTTTGGCTATTAGCTATCTATGTGAACACAAACTTGAACAGCATAAAGGCATGATTTTTATGTCATCTGCTGTAACACCATGAGAAGCCCAAAAGCTGTAATAGCACCTGACATCACCCCAAAGGGCAGAGCTGTGGCAATTGCCCATACAGCAAAGGGGACCTAACAGGCAGCTGCAGGTTTGCAGCTGAAATGTGTCCAGACACCTTACTGTCCTTTTTTAATGTTATTCATTTGGTCAGTTTAAAAGTGTCCTCTGTACACTGAGCACTTCAATCATTTTTCTTGGGCAGCTTAGCACAGGCTGAAGATATTCTGAAGAAATGAAGAGCGCCTGCCTGCTCTGACAGCAACTTCTTCGCTAACGAGAAAGCCGTGCCTTGCCGCCTCCCTCCTTCCTCTTCCCTTCTGCCTTTTGGCTGCTTGCTAAGCCTGTAATTTAAGGGAGTACTCAGACCTTTTGCCTTTTATTCTGGATCACCTTATAGGGCTGTAGAATTATGAAATCCAATTTTTGTATTGAAAAAGTGGGCTCAGAAGGAGTCTGAGAGCTCCTGAACTTCCTGGTGGTGTCCTCCTGTTGACTGAGAGCAAGATGAGGTTCCCGTTCATTCGAGTAGTTAGTGATTTGTATGGGGAAATTTCACCTCCATTTCCATTACTGATCAATACTGGCTCTAGAAAGTGGAGCCCTGTTATTCAAAGCATCCTTCAGAATTTTTTCATTGTTCAGTTGTGGCATTTTACTGCAACATTTACAAGAAAATAATAATTATTAAACAAAGAGCATCAGGAAGGCAGTTCCACGCTGAACAGATCCTGGGAGAAAAAAAAAAACCAACCAACCAACCAAACACAGGCATAAGTTAAAGACTGCCTGCTGGTGATCTTAAAGGTCTTTTCCAATCTAAGTGATTCTATGATTCTATGCTTCAGTTGTCTTCATTTCATTATCCTCCAAGTTTCCAACAAGTATCTAGCTGACCCGTCGACTGGGTGCCAAGTCAAGGGAGGCACCCTTGGCTCCTCCCTGCACCCACCCGCCTCCCCGCATCTGGGCAGGAATGACCCTGCATCTGGAAAGGATCCCCTTGCTTCCCTCTGCATCCCATTGCTTTTCCCATTTAACAAGACAGGAGGGCAGAGCTGGTGCTGAGCTCTTCACTGAGGCATCACCCAGCTGAGACCTGTGTCGGCCAAGCAAAGAGGTGCAGGGCTGAGGCTTCTTACCCTTTTACTTGGCTGACCAGGACACGGGATCAAGGCAACCAAAGAGTTGGCTTTATTGCTTATTAAGTGTATTTCTATCCGATGTTGCAGTGCCCTGCCAGCCTTGCGGGTCTGACCCATAGCCTGTTGGTGTGGGAATGACTGCAGTGCAGACTGCTCTGCGGGTTCAGTGCAGGATACGTGGACAGAAGATGGACAGGGAGGGAGCGCCAGCTGATTTCAAACACTGACAGCAGCAGTTGTAAGAAATGCTATTGCTGCTATCAGCCTGGCTTCAGCTCGAGCTGCAGCTGTCTAAGAAAGCTTTGCCTGCTGGCTTTTAATGGTGTGTCAGTTTTTGAAGTGACAGAGACCTCTGAACATCACTTGCGCTCTTCCTTTCATCAATCCTCTCACTTTGGCCTTGCAAACCCTCCACCCCTTCCTCGTTTCTAATATAAGCTTTTCCTATAGGCAGTCCTTTTTCTGAAAATCAGCCTGAGAGTAATCAGCAAAGGCTTCACTGGTATATTTACTGTACTAGCTAGCTGGAAAGCCCCACTAAACATTTT
Organism: Egretta garzetta; assembly: GCF_000687185.1. Classification (NCBI taxonomy): domain Eukaryota; kingdom Metazoa; phylum Chordata; class Aves; order Pelecaniformes; family Ardeidae; genus Egretta; species Egretta garzetta. The sequence continues at coordinate 10,962,027 of NW_009260028.1, read as the reverse complement.
AACCAGCACAAACCTGAACTTAAAGCTAGCTTGTCAGTAGCTCTGTCTCCCTTTCTTCCTTTCAAAGGAAAACACAAAATCCCATCAGTGCTTCCCCTTCCAAACTCAGGACAAGCTAAAAGATGCCCAACACAGTGGCACTCCGTCATTGCCAGGGCTTGTGCACCCCCCAGCACTGCACGATGTCATGAAGAGTTGTGTACTCGCGTCCCAAATCAACATAGCTACGTCAGCAAGACGCCTCACCCATGCTAACAGAGCCGTGTGGATTCAGTTCTGGCATGATCTCTGATCCCATGAGATCACGCCAGAGAGATCTTTAAGAGCTTTTTTCACCCACTCGCCTATTTAAGCAAGCTGTATGAATACCCTATTTACCCAGACTTACTCTTACCTTTGTTAAATAAAATATCCCGTCATAGTCACCAGTCCTACTTTATAAACCCCTCTAAAATAATCTTTCAAATAGCATGGAATTTCCCTCAAATGGCAATCAAAACTTGAAAATCATCAGGCAGTCATCATCACTGAGGGTGTCTGTGTTGGAGCGTTGTGAAGACAAATTGCTTTTGCTTTAGTAGAAGTTATGATTCATGAGAAAATATAGCTATCATGTGACAACTTGGTGAGAGCATCTTCTTTGCAGTCTGTGATGATCTTTGTGTTGAATATCGCACAAAACCTTAGATTTTCTGGAGCAGATGAAAGCAAAAATACATGTAAGCTCTGTGGCATTTGAAAGAGGTATGAGGTAAATCTTCAGGGAGAAAGGAGTGCATCTCAGATTGGTTTAGTTCTGCAAATAAGATAGCTACCTTGAATAAAATCCAGAAAATTTGAGCAGTGGTATTTTGTCCTCTATGTAGCCTGTCAAATTCATCCCAAACCTTCCTATACCCAAAGCTGGCCTCCAGAAGACTAAAATAATCTATCGTCTTTGCAAGACTTTTTATATCATCTTATCTGTACTGAAATAAAGGGGTTTTTTTTTGCTCAGTGCCACATTAACTCAGGAAATACTCTCTTTTTGGGAAAATGTGTTGTTTATGGTAAATATCATGCAAAGTGATTTTTAGCATTTGTTTACAAATATTTATTGAAGTTAACATTTTCTTATACATAGTATACTAAATAATTCATTAGAGGGTTAGCCACTCAGAAAAAAAAAAGACTGAGGTAGCTCTGGCTTAAATTGCCATGAATGTTTATTATTTGTGTGCAAACTCAGTGTTTCTAAATACAGCAAGCTTCCCTTTTTAAAAAATGCATCAGAAAACTATAGTTCTAGAATGTCTTTTGTACTAATAAAGCCAAAACGCATGAATTATTAAACATGCTCATTTGCAGTGCTCATGCACTTGAAAGGTTTGCTTTCATTACTAATAAGGCATACACACCTCTGAAAAGAGGTAATTAGAGCATCAAAGGCAATGAACCGTCCTGAAACTTGGTAATGCTTTGCCTGAAAAAAACCATCATTCAGCTGAATAGCAAGAAACAAAAAAAAATGTCTACACTGTTGTGTCCAGAAGGATGAGAACCAAAGTCTTTCCAAGTAACTCCATAGATATGGCAAGAGGCTTTTAATCCCCTCAAAAATACCTTCAGAATTGATGTAGGAATGGTAAAAGTGAACTCCCATGGTTATATTTTGAAGACTGTGTTTTTAAGTCAGAAAACACATTAGTTCTTATCAATCAAAGACTTTTTTCATCCTGTGAGGCTGTTTCAATCCTAGTAAAGAAGAGATAGTTCCGTTCTCAAAATTTTTCTTTTCCAATGATTTTAGTAATCTGCTTTGTTTTATAAGCAGTTGCAGGGAAAGATGCTTCTTGCAGATAAGAAGGAGCACTGGTGTTTTGGGTGATAGGGAAATGTGTGCATCCTATCAAATGATGAGTGCTCTGTGTAAGTCATGTCAGAGATTGCGCGTTGTGTATCCAGCTTTGGCGAACAAGTTACACTCTCTGGTTTCTCATTACTGCAATCCTGTCGGAACTTCACCCGCAGACATTTAGAAAATTACAGTAAAATGACTGTGTATTGTTTACAGAGATTATTGACTATGCTTTCTTATGTAGATTTAGGGAGGAAAAAAAGGTCTTTTTTTTACATAGCCTGAAGCTCTTAAATACACGTGAGAAATGTCTAGGCAGCAGCCTGAAAACCAGCCTTCATCTCTGGAAAGCTCAACACTAGTATTTTACAGTCCGTGCATATCCATCGCTCACTCTCAAGAAGTAGCGATGCGTTAAGATATGGAAGGGGCTCTCCGAGGCAACGGCAGGGGACTGCCAATGAGCCATGCTCCAGCTTCTGCTCTGCACCAACTCCTTCCCAGAACGTCAGCCATAAAACTGAAAATGCAGTAGTCAGAGGCAATGCATGTGAAATGACCTGTCGGGGTCCCACCAGCCAGTGTCAGGGCGACAGACAGCTTCAGGAAAAAGGCTCCTTGTTGCAGGACATAGGGATGTGGATTCAGCACAGAAAATTGGTCCTTTTCTCCCAGGGTTGAGGGACCCCTGTTTCACACGGGGGGAAACTGTGGGAGCATGAGAGGAACCCTGCTTTCTGACCCCAGCAGTCTCTAAACATCCCTGACAAGAGGGAAGGTATTACTTTGGTCTTAGAGTTAGTCACAACGTTTTCGTGCCTACTGTTGCCACCTCAGAGGTGTGCTTTGCTGCCTGCCTTCGCTGGGGCCTTGGCGGCGATAACCCATGCCTGAGGCAGCCCAAACGAAGGCCCTCCCCACCTTCATTAGCAGGCAAAGACAGGTACACGGGAGCAGCATCAGGGGCTCCTACACTCTTGTCCCTCTCCCCCGCTGGGGAGGAGTGGGTAGTGATAAGGCTCCTGATTTAGGATACTGCCATGCTGCAAAAAATACAGCCATAGGGAGCAAGTGATGCCAGCATTTCCCATCCAGGCTGTCTCCTCCCTGCAGCCCATGGGGAATGGTCCTTGGAGCAAACTGCCCCCCACAACTGAGTTTTGGAAGGACTCAGCCCAAAAGGGAACCCAGAAGCAAAATAACTGGGGTGCAGCATGAGGGGCCAGGGGGTGGGGGCTTGGGTGCAAAGGGAGCAGCGTAGCTGTTGGGCAGCAGGGACGTATCCGCAGGCAGCCCACTTCAATGCCCATGGTTACATGGGGTCAGTCGGCGCCTGCCTGCGCCTGTCGGTTCTTGTGCCCATGTCCTGATGTACTTTACCCCAGCGGCAGGTACATTGCTGTCTCAGCCAAAATAGGTCTCACACGCTGAGTGTGTTTGGCATGAAAGGTACTGCAAGAAAATAAGGTGAAGGAGTAAAACCAATTAATGTTGCCACAATTCATTTTTCAAGCGGCCATCAGGATGATTACAAGCACAAACCTCCCCCTCTCTCTCCAACCTTACGTAAATGTTGCCGTGGTGCATATGTCAGCCTAAACTCTGTGGGGGTTAAATGCCGTGTACCGTGCATCTCTGTTGGAGCCGTAACTAGGATAAAACATATGGTGTCAGACAGTGCCTGTGGGATTTCTATAGGAATAAACAGTGATTCTGTCCAAATGTAACTTCTCAGCAATTCTCTGTCTGTGACTTGAAATTATGGATAGAGCAGGTGCTGTTAGTCTTTTAGGTAAGATTTGCAGTGCTTTGACTTATATGAGAAAGTAAAAGAACTTTTTTATTTTAGATCATTGGACAGCTTTTAGCTTGGTTAGGAAAAACGAAATTGTTGTATATTGTTTTATTACATGCAAGTGCTTTGCTGGTCTATTGTTTGTGCCACCGGCACAGGCCAGCCTCAATTTCTACCGCCGTAAATAGCTCATGTAGACACAGGTGTAGTAGTGCCGTGAGTCTTCTACTTTAAACATTCGGGATGCATCCCACCTGTAGATGAGACTGTGTTTTTGATATCAGCCATAAAAGGGAAGCTATACACTGAAGAGGTCTGTAAAGAAGGGGAAATAGTGCTGTTGAATGCACCTGTAACACTGCTTTTTTTCATATATACGTTACGCTACACCATCAAATATTTTTAGGGAACGTCATTGTGTGCCTGATTGCCCCTCGTTTCCTTGAAGCAACTTTATGAATGCGTAACAGGTAGAGCTACAACAAATGAGCCAATCTGCCTTCTGTAGCAGGTCTAACACATGCACAGAGACGTGGAAGGTAACACTCACCCCTACTTAATTCCAGACGGCAGGTTCAAGGTACCTGTTTCAACTCGGTAGCTTTGCAAAGGTAAATCCTCTGGGCTGAGCAGGCTGCCGTCACCAGGCTCACATAGAAATGCCCAGGAATCGGGGGAAATAACGAGTAAGAGGTTTCCTTGACATACAGAACAGAAAGGAAGGTTGACGCAAGAGCTAGGGTGCCAGCCCCAATGCATTTTGTTGCCACAAAACAGCAGCATATTGATGGCCATAGTGGTAGAAAATCATTAGTGGTTTAAACACAGTGATGATGGATGGCAGGTAAATGTTGTTGTGTTAGGGCAAAAATGCTTTTCTGCTTTATTCAGAAATCACTTTAAAACTACAGCCCTAACACTCATGCATCCATTTAAAATAATTCAGTCATTGTACTCTAGATTGGGGTCTTTAATTGTAACTGTGAACATTTTCATTCAAAATGGAAAATAGGAAATGGAAATCTACTGAGCCTCCACATTTTTCAGGTTTTGACAAATGAAAACCAAGACCTTTTCTTTTAGGATTTTGAGAAAACCTTTCTGGTCTTTTCAGTTTATCTTCTTTATGCTGTGAGTGCACGTAAAACACATCGCACTTCTCAGTATAGTCATTCTATTATGAAAACAAATATTCATAGTGAATCCTTAGGGATCTGCCCCAAAGGAGTTTGTTGACCCATTACCTTTGATTCGATAAAATCCCAGTATAGTAAATGGCCAACAAACTATACACCGATTATAAACGCTGCAGCTGGATTGATTACAGATGCTCCGCTTTGGTGGCTGAATCCCCCAGCCAGTAGGTGAGCGTAACAGAGTGAGTGTATGACCATAAGTAAGGACTTATTTTTCACATTTGCCTCCCCAGGTGATCTCATGCATTTGCCACCCTACCTTAGGATGGACTTTTTATTGAACCGTGGCGTGCAGGGCACGAGCAGAGACCTGGGTCTGGGACAAGCCTGCCTGGAGCCGCAGAAAAGCCGAACCTTGAAGCGCCCCACCGTCCTGGAGCCGATACCCATGGAGACATCCTCCACAAGAGAAGTACAGTCATGGCAACCTGGTGCTGTGGCAACGTTACCTCAGCGAGAAGGAGCTGAGCTAGGACAGGCAGCAAAAATGAGCAGCTCCCAAGAATCCCTGCTGGACTCCCGGGGCCACTTGAAAGGAAACAACCCCTACGCAAAATCTTACACCCTGGTATAACAAAAAGAGCATGGCTGGACAGTGGCTGTAAATATTTACACTGACAAAAAAATCCAATGAAAGCTACCTTTTTTTTATTGAATTCCAATATTTATAATTAAAGAAGAAGATTGCCAAAATATTTGACAAAAAAATAATAATAATATGAACGACAGACAGTGCAAAGACTCTTTTGCTTTTTTTCTGTCTGAGTGTGAGCTTCATCTGACTGGACATCTGAATTTTTGGGTAAAAGAGTCCAGTTTTCTGATCTTCACAAGCGTTTGTGTTTTTACTGATTTTCTACGAAGTGCATGGAGACTTAACTAAAACATTTTAACTGGAAGTTCCATCAGACAAGATTTAAAAGGGAAAAAAAATCACAAAAAAAAAATCACCCTACTTGTGAATTCAACAGGAACATTGATTTGGAAAAACAAACAGTCTTTTGTCATGTTTGCACTTTTTTTTTTTTTTAAATTAGAAAATGGGTCCTTGATTGTTCTTTTTTTGTTGTTAATTAGGATGAGTGGTGTCAGTGGAGTGAGGGGATTGATTTGGTTTTTGGTTTTTTTTAATATTAATTTAATGAGACACTCTTTGCATTTTGTCTATGCGAAATAAAAGGGTCTTCTGCCTTTATTTGTGATGTCTGCTTCCATCGCCTTCTGCTGTACTTAGTTTCCCCTAAGTGCAATAACCATGTCAGTACCATACTCTGAAGAATGTCTTCTTGTACCTTGGGCAGAAAAGGAAAGCGGGGGTCATACCTTTGCAAAAAAATTGGGGTTCACTTACCCACAGCTTTTCTGCTACCATGGGACAGAGGGCCAGAACGGTCCAAATCCCGAGTGCTCTGGATCAAACTCACCCGAGACGCTCCACATTCACTCCATCTGCCACCGGGAGGCTTTGGTTTGGCTTCAGTGTTTTTTGGATCAGAAGAAATGTGTTGATGTTACTTTACTTACTCCCTAGGAATGGATCTTTAGTCCATTTGGGAGCAGCACTCACAGAAATTAGTCACTTACGTAAGGACTGAGAAAAAAACAACCCAGCTTTTCCCATAATAGGAGAAAGGGGAGGAAAAAGTTACTCCAGGTCTAAGATCAACATGGCTTTCTTTAGAGGAAAAAATCTTTTCACAGGGGAGCTGTCAGCTCACATAACTTCATTGCATCTTCTGATTACATGAGAAGTGATATTGCCTGTTGTATACAAAGCGTAAATGATTGAATACTACAGTTGGTGGGTTTAACACAGCAACATTTGAGCCGCCTCGCTAAGTGCCTCCTTGTGTGTATTCTGGCTACCTTGGTGTGCCCTGGCCAAGAGAACATGGTGCAGAGCATCCCAGGTCTGAAAGCCATAAAGCTTGGTAAGCTTGAGCAGGCTGAGAAGCTCCCGCAGTTTCCCTGGCTGGTGACAGCGTGGGCACTGCTAATGCAAACAGTTCTGCACCGTGCTCAATTCAAGTTGTTTTAAAATAGAAAACTGCAGTTATGTATAATTGTTTTATTACTATTATTAATGTAATTATGTTGTTACAAGGGCACGAAGTTAGCAAAGTACTTAAGTGTCTTGAAATGAATTAAGTTGCACTTCCATCCTTAGCTCTGTCAAGCCCAAGTGCTGAAGTCCTGGGAAGTCCCGCAGAAGAAGCCAAATGAAGACAGCCCTGCGGTACGTACTTCTTATAGACCTGTGGAGAAGTGCTGAGATGTCACTCAGATAAGGAACCATTTCCCACCTACTTGACCAATGTGATCATAAAGCACATTAAAAAACAAAATAAAAACCCAAACCAGAAAACAAACTAAAAAACTCGAACCTTTTGCCTCCATAAAAAATAAAAATAAAAATCAAAAATTAAGAATTACCCATTAAGTATTTCCAAATAGAATGATTTATGTGCTGAAAAAAGATTAAGTTACTCATTTGCTTTGTCAGGTTTTTTTTTTCCATATAGAAACCATATAGAAAATTTTGCTGATACAAACTTAATTTAAACACGCAGGAAGAAATTTCTTTTACTATTTCCCATTGAAAATCTCCACAGAAAACTAAAATTTTATTGGAGATTTAATTCTGGGGCAATGCAGTTCTTTCTGATTCCCACAAAAGTCTTTGCAGTGTGCTCAGCTTGAGCTGGATGGGGCATTAGTACTGCATTTACAAACAAAATTCTATTTTCTCAGTAGCATTCAGGACCTTTGAGTCTCAGGCCACTTTCATTTTCCGTTCAAGCTTCCTTCTTGTCCTCTGAAGAAAGGCAAAAACCTTTTGGGCAAAATCGAGGCTTGTTCCATTTGTTCCCGTGGCTCTTGGCTGCCTTCAAGCACAGGGATGGTGGGTTCCATGATGGTTTTCCCCACTAAAATTTGCCTTCAGTGACAGACAAGAACAAGCATGAGATGGAGGGAGGAAATATTCACATTTTAAGCTCCTGGTGACTGCTGATAGCAGAAATATTCCAGTATCTCCCTAAATCTACATTTGGCTGACAATGTGGAAAGTGCCAACTGTCCTTGACTTAACGAGACTTCCTCCTCATCTGTATTCAATATGCCTGGTAATATTCATCTTTCTTATGAAGTGAAGATGCCTTTGGGGGCTCCATATTTAAAGAAATTCATGGCAAGTCTCCTGCTGTTTAAAATCAGAGTGGAACTGGGCTGTTGCTTAGCACATGGAGGCTCAGACCTGCAGGGTGCCTGGCTCTGCACCCTGGATCCAGCCAGCTCTTCAGCACACATAGTTGTAAACATATACAGTCCCCTTGGCTTGGGGGATTTATTGGCTTTTAATTTTCCAAACAGCACTGGAGAGGTAGAGCTAGTTAAACATGTAAGAGAAGCTTTAAGGAAATGCCTGTCCTACTCTCATCCAGTCAAGGTTTGGAGGCAGAAGGAATCTCTTTCCTCAGATCAATACAGCTGGGAGCAGTCAAATCTGCAGGTCTGTAGAACCAAGATAAGAGAAAATGTGATGATGTGTCCCTACCAGCATTGTTTTAAACACTTGCCTGTAACAGAACCATCAAAATCCATGGATCCTGTAAGTCTGCATCCAGCATGTGATATATTTCTCCCATTGCACCAAAAGCCCTCTTGGAAAATACTCATGTAAGTGAAAAAAAATCAGTTGGCACCAGCACGTGATCCCCAAAGACACTTCCTAAAGTACCAGAACATTGAGGTATCAAGAGAGCACACCTTGCACAGAACTGTGACTCCATCTTAGTCCTGAGGGCAAGAGGAGACTTTACTTCAAAAGATTAATTTAAGAGCTAAAGTTCTTCCCTGTCTTCTGTCTTCTAAAAATCGTAACTCCTTAGAGAGACTCATTCTCTTTCTATATTATACTTTTCCCCATGCCCCAACCTCAGCTAACCCTTTAATGATTCACGGATAGTAATTAACTCTCCCTTTTGTCTCAAATGAGTTAGAAACTCCCTCACTCCTGCCTTTTCTAAGAACACTTTTATCCTTCTTTATTCCATTACTGTTTCACTTAAATTGTCTGTTGAACACAATTACGTTAAATTCAGTACAGTTTTCCCCTCTCCTTGTTTTTAGGTTGGAGCTTGCTTTTTCTATTCAGAAGCAAAAGAATTTTGGCTGTTTAAGAGTTTTTCTTTTGGTCAATTATTTCTTTAACCAGGTGAACTCCGTAGCAGTGTTACCGTAGCTAAGAGGAGTTCGGTGAGGTTAGCAACGTGAGGTATTATTACACCAAATAACGTAGTTGAAAAACAAACAAAAGCAACCCTGGGCTACACTTTGGGACAAACGGAGAGTCCAGGGGAGCTTTGTGCAACCAGGTTTCCCACTCTCCCAGGCAGCTGGGGGGATGATACCCATCCCTTGGCTTGCAGGCGGGTGACTGGCAATAGGTCTCTACCTGCTTCCTTACATTAAGTAATTTGGGGTAAATGTCTTCAGACTTTGACACCCAACATCCTTTGCCTGCACAGACAGCTATGCATGAAGAGGGTTTTTTTGGTTGGCTGGGCTTGGGGTTTTTTTTTGGGGGGGGGGGTATCTTCTTTTTTCTGAGGACATGAACAGCGAAGAGGTGGGAGCAAGGGGCACCTGGAAAGGCGAACTCCTCCCACACATCATTTTCCTGAGTAGGAGGCACTCTTTTAAAAGAAAGGAAAAGTAAAAAGAAAAAATAAGCACACAGTTTGGACAGCCTGTTCATAGTTTTAGTGTTTGTTAGGTTATTCTAGGTCACAGCAGTTGCTTAATGGGCTCTTGCGGTTGACTATGAGGCATTCCAGCAGGGAAATGAGAGTGCTTTTTGCCATTAATTTTCTCTGGGCTTGCCTGAGCCTCCCGAGGGGAACCTCACCACCTCCCCAGAAAGAAAATGCCTCTGTAGGAAGTGCACCAGCCCAGCGCAGACCGCTAACACTGCTGGGGGGTCATACAGTGCACTTCCCTGCGGGGGTTTTATACTCTCTGAACTATTCCTCCTTTTTTCACAATGAATGTTATGCTCTTTTGTTTCAAGATTTCGGGGCAGGAAGGTGCTAGAAATGACATAAAAGGGTTCTGTAACTATTCTCAGCATTGACAAGGACCCTATAAACTTTTCAGCAGGTCTTCAGCACAGGAGCATTTGCTATGCTGTCTCCCCACCTCGCAGCAACCTCCTGCTGGCTCTGCTTTAAGCAGCTCTGCTCTCCGAGGTGAACAATCTCCCCCCTCTCAGGCACCTGCTCAATGTATTTGGTACTTTTCAGCCTGACAGTAGCGAGGGGACAAGCACCAGGGATGACCCCGAGCACAGAGGTGGCCAGAGAGAGCCATGGTGCGAGGGGGCACTTTCCTGCCTGTTGGAGTCATCGGCTGAGATTAAAAGGAAGACTCGCCCCTCTGTGATGTGCTTGTCAGGAGGAAGGCTGCTGCAGGTATTTGTTCTGATGAGAAACAGACACACAGAACTTCTAGCCAGTGACTTTTTGTTTATTAATAGGCAATAAATACATATATAAGATTTCAAAATCTCTGGGACCAAGCGTGAAAAGAAACTGATCTCTACCTTGCCCATGGAAGAGTAATGCCAAAACCAATTTCTCAGATTACTGAAACAAAATATGTGCTTTGAGATAATACGTGGAAGTTACTGGTTTTACACTGAAACTGCCAAGTTTTCATTCTCTGAGTCTGTCAGAAATCATAAAAAAACCCTCATAGTTCAAACCTTTGGACTCTTCTGTTTAATTGAAGGCAAGTAAGATAGGTGTTTCATAAAAGGACATCACATAATCATAGATAGTAGAGGAATCCACAACGCAATGGGAAAACAAGGTGAAAAAGCCTGAGAATGCAGTCACTAAGGAAACTTGTCATCAAAACTGTAACATCCAGTAATACGAATTTGCAATATTGTTCAAGTTAAGTTAAGCTACATCCTTGCACCTAAAATTTTTCCAGTATGCTTTCTTTAACAGTTCCAGTCCTGGTGGGGTAACAAAATTAACCTGATTCAACAGTTTAATAGAGAATGCAGTGGTTTCAGTGCTATCTATAGTGCAATGGAGGCCTTGGGTGGTGGGGAGGGAAGGGAGCATTGCAGCCAGGGGCTTGGAAGTACCAAGCACATATTGAAACATGTATTGTGATAGATCTTCCACCAGCTAGAGCCTGGCTATGGATGTTCCTGCAGCTTTTCGCTAAAGAAAGCACAACAGGTTCACGGAGAGCTTGAAAATCCTCTTTCCTCCCATGCCCTCGCAAGCTACAACTTTTCTTCCTGTCCTGTCCTTGATTTTCAGAGGCTTTTGAGGTTGCAGAAACTCAATGAGGCTGCCTCTGGATCCTAGGAAACACCTTCTCCTTCCCTGCATCTCCACTGACAGCATCTCCGGCATCTCCCAGCCTCTCTCATGCTGCAGTTCCATGCTGCCCCGGCCACTGTTGCTGGCCCACACAGAGTTTTTGGACCCCTGTGGGATGTGCCCCTTCCCAGAGTGGCTACCACCCTGTTTCTGTAAAGCGAGAAAAGTGGGACCAGGGGCTCCCCTGAGTGCAAGGCAGGTCCCAGTGCACATCATTCCCAAACATCTCAGAGCCTCACGGATGGAGAACTCGGCTCTGATGGATAAGGCTCAATCTAGAGGCTTGAAATTGAACAGCCGCCCTGCTGTGGCACCCAGCATGCCTGCCTTACCAAGGGCTGCAGCTCCCAGCCTTCCCAGGGGGCTCGCATCGCTCCCATGCCAAGGAAAGAGAGGATAAACAGGCTGGGAGCATTAAGGACCTCACCTCTGTTCCCAGGTGGGGGCAAGTCTGCTGAAGCCCATCCGTGCCTTTGCACACCAGCGTGCTGGTACCTGATGTCTGACTGTCACCTCCTGTCTGTCTGGGCAGCCAGAGACTCACGGGGAAGTGGGAGCAAACTGGGACTCTGTTGGATTTAAATAACATTATCCCAAAAGCACAAGGCAGGGATACTTTTGTTCATGAAGAAAAGCATTAGAGGGCTTTAAGGCTCTGCTCTGTACCAGCTTCTTCACCTCTGTGTAATTGCTCCAACATTAGTAATAGTAAAATTAGATGCTTCCATAAGGAGATTTAAATTAAATGTAACCTAAATCAATTTGAACTTTAAAACACTGAGCTCATACCACCTGTCTTTCCCATAGAACAAATTATATTTAAGCCCCAAGGTCAGGAGCAAAGGGAAATGTTAATTAAAGTTGATAGCAGACTATATAATCACACCTGAACCTACATACAAACAGATTAAGCATGAAAACCCATTTATTTCATTCAGCTATCCTTGCCTGGATTCTAATAAGCTTCTCCTTTTCAAATGGCAACAGCTTCAGTTGCATTTCATCTTACATGTACGGAAATGAATGGATACCTTGGCAAGCTGCTCTCCACCAACCACAAAAGCTCGTTCATTAGTCTCTGACATGTTGGGCCATAGCTCTTTGCACTTCTAATTAAATCGTCATCCTTGAAGGTGAACCCTTTACAGTATTTATAAGCAGAATCACCTCAGGTGGAGGAGCCATGAACCAAAGCAATAGGCAACACAGAATTGATGAGGTACTGTTAAAAATAACTCTGTGGTTTTCCTATCATTTCAAAGAGAGCCAAGGGAAAACTCTAGAGGGGGGTGAAGCTAGTTTCTTTCATTTGAGGAAGACTAGGGATGTAGCAGCTAAAAAAAGTAGACATGACCACCTGACTGTGCATCTGCTCCCATGGGTGGCTTGCAACATGCAGGGCATGTTTGGGATTCAGGCTGCTCCTCACTGGCCCAGGGCAGGAGTACAGCAGAGCTGGATGCAGTTTGCCAGACCAAACAGAGGAAGTTGGTGCACTGGGAACGGGTGGGATTGCAGGTTATTGCTGGTCAATCCGGCATTACAGAGCCAGCTGTCACGTGCGCCGTGAGTAGCTTATCTGTGATTACGGCGTGCAGACATGCACGCATGTACTCACACGCACACGTTCTTCATCATCTGCACAGAGAATGTCAAGATCAACGTGAAAGCTACCATCAGAACCCTTTAACTACCACTGCATTGCACTTCGTGGAAGGGAGCAGGGGAAGACACTACAGCACCGTGAAACCACAGCAATCAGCCACTTCCAGTCACATCACTCTCGAGTGTTTGTCTTAGCTCTGCGTGGGTGCACAGGCAGATCTTACATTTTTATGGCCCACCCTTTTGGCAAATATTGTCCTTTCCAGGAGACAATGTCTCCTGGTTATTTTTATAACTTCATATTTTATTCTTTACTCCTCACAGCAAGAAGCTGAGCTTCTGAATTCATTCAGCACAGGAATACTAGTCAGAGACTTTTAGGGGCAAATGCTCGGGTCAAGGTGAAGGGCGTCATTTACACTGACTAGAACTAGAAGAAAAGAAAAATGATTGGATGAAGTCTGAGTGCTACAAAGTGCTCTGCATCAACCTTGAAAGTACAGCAAGCCCATGATCCCCCTTTACAGCAGTGAACCATTTTCAGATGTTCATGCAGACAGGAGGTCCCTGGGAGTTGCATTCAGTGCTGTCACATCCCCTCCTAACATGGCACAGCAAAACCTCGTCCATTTCCGTAGGTGGCACCCAGAGCAGAATCGGAGATGGTCAGTGTTTACCTCCTCAGGAACATGTAGAAAGCTTTATGACAAAGCTGACAAGTCATGAAGAATATGTTTGCTCAGAAGACTACCACTACCAGTTATGATTATTCTCAATAGACTTGTTTCAGCCTAGCCTGATGATTAAGGTTCTCACTGGAAAAGACCACTCAGTGGACCCAAAATTTTTGTGACAGTATCTCATTTTCAGTAACATCCAGCATAAAAACAGCCTGGCCTCCTGCCAGTTCAATCTGTTGGCCCTAGATAAATGAGAGTTACCTGAGTCTGAGGCCCTGAGGCCAACAAACCAGCTACTAAATCAGGCCTGGACATTCCATGGCATCTGCCTGTTGGTAGCCTCTTTCTCCTGGATTCAGGGTCTAGTAGAGGTTTGTGGGGATTCAGCTTCTAGGTGGGAGCTTCACAAGTGTCTTCCCAACTCCAGGGTAGATCCCAATACTTTGGGTGACCTTGGCACCTTCCCTCAATTGCCTGGAAGCAGCCCAAGCCACCATCCACGGCCACAACAGGCTGCAAAATGAAAGGAAACATTTGGATTTTATTTTTTTTTCCTTAAAAAATAAAGGCAGCTTTCAGAATTTCCATGCTCCTGGCAAGCTACACATTTCCTTTCTCTGCCCTAGGAGGCAAATGAAAGCATTTCCAGCACTCGCATTATCTGAAGAACAGAAAGTGGCTTTGGCCACACCTGATGATTATCACATTGACGTGTTTTCTCTGCACTGCGTTGTCTGAAAAACGGAGCAGCCAGGACAAGGATGGACAAGGACTGGGTCTCAGCAGGCTTGATGAAATTAGTCAACACTGAGCCCAAGGTAAAAACAACTTGCCTGGTGCTTCAGTGAGGCTTCCCATGCAGCATTTCTTTAGCTGTGTGTGATGGGCCTGAAAGAGGCTTGAAATTTTGCCATGCAAATTAGCGATCGCTCAACTGACCAGGCAGCTGAACCAGCAGAGCAATCAGCTGATGCTGACATGTTTGAACTTATCAGAGAGTTCAGGATCCATGGAAATCAGGGTATATCCCAGCCCCTGGGGCAACTTCCAAACACACTAATAGGAAGTACAGTTCCTGCAGGAAAATAGCGCATTACCTGTATGCAGATGAAATAATTTCCAGCACATGAGCTCTGAAGCAGCCTTTAGAGCTCAGTAAAGCACATTAGCCTGGACCACGTGAGAAAAGAGCAAGCCTTGCCCATTTACCTAGCAATATATTGACTTGTTTCTTACACGGTTCAGTAACAGAAACTCATCTCCAAAGTCTGCATAGTCCCAGTAAAATACATGCTTAGGTCTGACAGGACAAAATCTTTCCTATTTTTATAGTCACTGAAATCCCAAGGACTATAGTAGGGGTTTAGGATAAGATAATCAGGCAGATAAGTATGTAAGAAAGAAAGAAAGTGGTCCACTTGGAGGAGAAAATGACAGAGACCAAGAGCTAAGACCTCGGCAGATTTGCCACAACTTTAAATTCACCAGGTCTTACCATGTAGGCAAAGCTATGCACAAATGATGCCTGTGTCAAGATGATGCTTGACAGTACAGTTTCTACCTTTTGCAGTTTTAGTCAAAATTGAAAACTTCAGCATTTAGTAACAGTGGCAGTGTCAAATATTATTGTGGCTCTGACAGTGACGTGATGTCGCCTCAAAGATGGCAGAATATTGTCAGATATCTCTGAGCTTTTTATTTAATCTTATTCACACTGAGAAGATAGGACTCTTCCCTCTGAACAGGGCACAGCAACTTTTCTAGTGCTAAAAACTCAGGAGCTGTATATCTCATAGGGAGAAAGTCTTTCGTTGGCACTTCTACAGCACGTATCAGCAGTGAAACTGAATAACTCAGAAGCCTGAATGCTCTTTACACCCCCCATCATACCTATGAGGAAGGCAAGGCTGCGTGGATCAGATGCTTTCTTCAAGGTCATTCTGCAGACACAAGACTTCAGCTTCCATTGGTTTTCATGCAGGTCTTCATTCTGCTCAACTGAGCTTGGTGGAAGGTTGCCCAAAGAAGTTTTGGGGTTTCCACCCTTGGAGGTACTCCAAATTGAGCAGACAAGCTCTGAGTCACCTGAGCCACGCTGGCCCTGCTCTGAGCAGGGGAGGGATAATCCCTGAGGTCTCCTCTGGACTAAATTTCTGTGTGATTTCAAAACAGAATTTCCTATGGGAGCAGAACGCACTTGGAGTGCCTCAGTTGTAAGGACCTGCTTTCCTCTTTGTTGATAGCAAAACACTAAAGTTTTTCTCTCCTGAGACAAATACTTCCACATTTGAAAAAGAAATCCTTTTTCCCTGGCTCTTCGGTTGCACACCTTGCTGGGGGTCATGGGGAAACTTCCGGCTTTAGGTTTAATGCATGCTACTATCCAGCCACCTACCAAGTTTCACCTCAGCTTTGCATATACACAACGCTATAAATATTTTAAAAATATGGTCATAATGTGGGGTCCCAAAAATGAGGCAGAAATTTATCCTCCCTCTCCCTATACCTTACTTTCCTGTGCTGAAGGGTGCAGGCAATTGCTACTTCATCTCATCCTTACCTTGTGCAGAGAAACTCAGAAATGTTTGCGGAGCACTTGGACACTGGTGACAGCGTTCATGAAATGAAATTAGAGTGATGAGATCTCCAGGGAGTCAATGAATGATCTTATGTTCAGTTCAGCCTCTGAACAGTGAATTCTAAATAAAATACAGGTAGTATAAAAGAAAATAAGGAATAATTTCCCAGTCATAGAAATAGGAGTGGGGTGGGTAAGGGGAGGAATATAGGCTTATGAAGTCAAACCCTGTGTCATAGCACATTTCATCATGGAAGAGCAAGTACCATTAGTACTGCAGGGGTATCTAATTCTGGCATTTCTCAACTTCAGATGGTTGGCTTTGCAGCCTAGTTATTTTTGATGTGCTTTATAGTGTGCAGAAATTTTCTGATGTTTTGTTAACCAATGACCTTGTTTGAAAAGAGCATCTGTGGTATTTTAACAACTTTCAGATAACTTCTATAGCTGATGTTTTCAACCAGCGGGGTACTCTTGGGTCCAAACCTAAATATATTCTGCTTGAAGAAGTGTCAATTTAAAAAAAAAAAAAGAAGGATGTCAATTACATCTCAACATTCCCCAGAGTGCTTGAAAATATATGCTGAAACATACATAAACATTTGGTTTTTAAAAAAAAAAAAAAAAGAAAATTAAAAAGGCATTAATTCTAACAAAGCATGTTACTCTGGAGAAAAACTTGCAAACTTGATTTCTTTATAAAAAATTCAAATATTTCCTATACTTTTAGCAAAAGTTTGCTATTTATCCCTCTTTTTCTAGTACAGTATTTACTACATGATGTCTACAGACATTATTTTCCTTATTCAAGTAATTTCTTATGCTGTCTGAATATGTCCAGAACATTAGTAAGTTTTTACTACAAGACACCTTTATTCCAACATTCTTCATTCTCTAAATAGCATTTTCATGTATACAGAAAACATCCCAGGATTTTCACAAACTAAGAGTATTGGAAGATGTCAGGTATAACCTTAATTCTTCAAACAGCCGAGCAATCTCCTTAAAAGAGGATTCAAAGGACAAACACAGAAATTTCTTTGACACTTGTGGCCAAAATGCCTTCCAGCTGCAAAGACAAAATAGTATTTATGGACCTTATTGCCTTCTGCAACTCCCTGAGAGGAGGTTGTAGCAAGGTGGGGGTCAGTCTCTTCTCCTGGATAATGAGCAATAGGATGAGAAGAAATGGCCTCAAGTTGCACCAGGGCAGGTTTAAGTTGGACATTAGGAAAAATTTTTTTAGTGAAAGGGTTGTCAAGCATTAGAACAGGCTGCCCAGTGAAGTGGTAGAGTCCCCATCCCTGGAGGTATTTAAAAGATGGGCAGACGAGGCGCTTAGGTACACGGTTTAGTGGTTGGATGGAGGGGTTAGGTTAACGGTTGGATTTGATGATCTTAAAGGTCTTTTCCAACCTAAACTATTCTATGACTCTATCATCAAAAATCGATGATGTGGTCATGCTGACAGATTCAGGGTGGGCTGTGATGGATTTACCTGTGGAAAGCAGCTCTGCTGAGAGGGACCTGCGTGTCCTGGTGGATGACAAGCTGACCATGAGCCAGCAATGTGCCCTTGTTGCCAAGAAGGCCAATGGTATCCTGGGATGTATTAAGAGGAGTGTGGCCAGCAGGTCGAGGGAGGTTATCCTCCCCCTCTACTCTGCCCTGGTGAGACCCCATCTGGAGTACTGTGTCCCGTTCTGGGCTCCCCGGTTCAAGAAAGATGAGGAACTCCTAGAAAGAGTCCAGAGGAGGGCAACTAGGATGATAAAGGGACTGGAGCACCTCCCCTACGAGGAAAGGCTGAGAAAAACTTCTTTACTTCGAGGGTGACAGAGCACTGGAACAGGCTGCCCAGGGGGGTTGTGGAGTCTCCTTCTCTGGAGATATTCAAGGCCCGCCTGGATGAAGTCCTGTGTAGAATGCTCTAGGAGAGCCTGCTTTAGCAGGGGGGTTGGACTAGATGATCTCCCGAGGTCCCTTCCAACCCTTGCGATTCTGTGATTCTGTGTAGTGTGCTCCAGAGGTGGTGGTGAGGGCAGTGGTACAAAACCACTCCTGGTGGCATCTGCTGGTCCCTCTGCGGACAATCTGAGAGCAGTGACTGATGCTGCCCTGCACGCATGGGCTCCCAAGGTCAGGTGCCACTACAGAGCAGTAGGACTGTGGGCTGCCACGGTGAAGTCATTGAAGGCTGAAACACTGCTGCAGGCTGGTACGTGCACGTGTTTTTGTGCAGGGCTTTGGTTGGGTTTTTTTGTTTGTTTTTTTTTAATGCACATACATTTTAAAGGTTACAATCTTTTGTGACATTTCTCTTTTCTTGCTGGTGGTACAGCTGACAAATTGAAGCCAAAGTGTAATCCAAATAACTGTTTATTGAAGTCCTGTTTTCTCTTCTTGGCTACCTCTGAGACCTGGGCAGTGTTCATGTGGTGGCTCATGAGCTTCTGAATGCTGAATTTAACCCGATTCGACCCAGACATCATCTGTCAGACAGCAAAAACCACCTTCTGGCTGACAAATGGAAGAGTAGTATGACCATAAAAATAAGGGTGTTAGGTACAGCTTTGAAAGCTATTTGCTCATCTATCATGAGAGAATATCCCATGAGACTAATACTAATTGACACTAATTTTCATGTTTTATGAAGCCTTTTTTAATTGTCATTACACTTTTGGGGTGGGGGCTGTTCAGAGCTTATCTGTCCTCAAGTTAACCTCCAAAGAGGCTACAACTTGTTCAAAAACGCTCCTTCACCAAACAGCTCCTGCAGAGAGAGATCTCTGCTTCCCTTCTCTAGGTCCTATATAAATGGAAACTCATGCTACAGACCACATCTCCAGCTACAAAAATTGAATACCACTCCTTTTTGCAGCTGATGACATTAAATTGATTTACACTATTGATACAACCGGTCTCCCTCTTTTTTTTTTTTTTTTTTACTTTTTGTATGGGGGGGGTTTTTTTTTTTTGGGGGGGGGGGGGTCTGTCTACAGATACAGACATGGTTTTGCATCTCTGTGTATAACACACGCTAAGTTACAGGCACCTATGTATGCACACACATTTAAATTAATGTATGCTTGTAATATAGCCAGTGTGTCTTCAATTCAAATGCAGATATAACATGTTATATATTACTTTATACATAAACGTAATTGAGGTAAAGTGTATGGGGAGTAACTTTTGTTAGACCAAAGGCTGGAAAAACAGACATGCTTTCAGGTCATTTTCAGGGCTGACATACTCCAAAATTGTCTTTCTTCCCCCTTTTTATACCAGCTGTGCTAACAAATAATTGTATCCTTCCCTGCAAACCTTGCTTCACCTAGTAGCCCCAACCCATCACAGCTACAACAGGGCTAGCGATAGCTGAATACGAACTGCTGCTTTCTCGAAGCTTTCTCATGGACACGTTATGCTGCCCAGGCCTGAAACAGCCCCCGTTTCCTATCTGTGGAAAACCACTGCTATTTTTCTGGGTCGTGTACTGGTTCTTTGTCCTAGCATGATCCCAAACGTTGCAATGCGTAACACAGCTCCTCTGTTTGGTGAGTGCACAGGGCTTGAGATCTGCTACTGTCTGTGGTGGCTGAGGAGAGAAGGCTTAATTAAATCTGTCCATCAGGAGGTGGAAGGCTTCCCTGTCTTTTAAAACGGCAGGATACACAGATAATTGCCTTTTCGATTTATCACCTCCTGTATCAGGGCTGCTGGCACAAGGCACAGCGGTATTGTACGCTGGGTGTCGGGAGGAAAAGGGGAGGGAAGATTCGGGGGAATTTCTCTGGCAGTCCAGTTTGGAGGGCCATCTGGACAGCAGCCTGGGAGCAATTCATCAGCTCTGCAAGGTGAAGCTCAGAAGCCAAACGCCTATTTTCTTCTGTAAGAGCTAGCTAAAAGCAAACCAGATTCTACTGCAATGAATTATTAAAAGGAATACATTTAACTTCCCTGTGATCTGGCTTAAGTACAGACAGAGCAAAGTGGTTTCCCAAATCTTATTGACTTCCCTAAGTGTCCTATTAGAGGACAAAAATGTGAGTTTGTCAGCAAAAATATCTGCTGGAGGAAACCTAACACAAAGCAAAATGAGCTTTGGAGAAGGAAAGTAGTTAAATGGGAGCTCCTGGTGGGGAAAAAAAAAAAAAAAACCAAACACAAAAACCCCCCAAAAAACCCCAGCCTCCAATGCTTTAGTTTTAAGTGGCTCAATAAAGAAAAATATGCTCTGACAGTCCTGTGATATACGAATGTCTGTGGGGCATAAGGGTCTGCATCTGGGATCATGTATAAGTTCTATACATAAGGTAAAAATGTATCTATGTGACTACAAGTATGTGTGGATAGCCAACCAACATAGGTCACCTCTGCACTCCAGAGACAGGGGAGGTGATTTACTCTCTCCTTTTGCCCCTTTTCTGCCCTGGGGTGCATTTGAACGAGTCACACCTATCATCTGCCTTAGGAGTTGACTGTGCAACGCCAACTCTCTCAGCCTGTCCTCCTAGGAGATGTGTGTGGCGGTGTGCTCCCCCCTCGTCTCTGACTCCCCCTTCTTTGACCTCTTTCAAGTGATAACCACCTGTGGCCATGGTGATAGATGCATCTGGTCTGTGTCTGGTCCTGAAGGATGCACCCACTGGATGTGGGGGGAGACAGATAACAACACAATAGCCAAGGGCTATTGTGGAATGTGCTCACCTAAGCACAGTGGTCAGTATGCAAATATGACTATGAGCCAATCATCTTACCCGGTGACGAGTGGTGTCCCTCAGGGGTCCATACTGGGACCGGTGCTCTTTAACATCTTCATCAATGACTTAGACAGCAAGATCGAGTGCACCCTCAGCAAGTTTGCGGATGATACCAAGCTGAGTGGTGCGGTTGACACACCAGAAGGAAGGGATGTCATCCAAAGAGACCTGGACAGGCTAGAGAGGTGGGCCTGTGTGAACCTCATGAGGTTCAACAAGGCCAAGTGCAAGGTCCTGCACCTG
>NW_009260028.1:10908601-10940396 GCF_000687185.1 Egretta garzetta | reverse complement strand
GTGAGCAGCCCAAGAGCCCTTGGAGCTCTCCTGCATGGCAGCGGGCTGCACGCCAGGATCTCCCCTTGAGCAGGGACGCCTCTCAAGGTTACTCCTCGAGGCTGAGAGATTCCTTACCACGACAGATTCTCGGTAAGTGACTAACAGCATGCTAACTTGGAAATCTTAGCTAAGTGACATAAATGATTAATTGCGCATATATAATCCTTTAGACATAAACCGTTGACCAAGTCTGGGACTAGGATTGGATCCAGCCACACCTAGACTCCTCTCTGAGGGAGTTTAGAAAGCAAGGGGATCTTTTCTGAACCTCATGACTCAACAGGAGGGTCCCCCTGACAGTTTTGTCTGACCCTGTCCTCTGTGCAGTAAATAACAAAGTGTACCTTGCCATCGAATCTCAAGCTATTGTCGCAGTTACCACTGAACTTTGTTAACTCACTGTTTTACACCAATAAACCACACTATTTTTGCCTCCCTCTCACTCCATCCGTGACAATGTGTTCCATCCCTCTGATCATTTTTGTAGCCCTCCTCTGGACCCATTCCAAGAGATCCATGTCTTTCCTGTGCTGAGGACCCCAGAGCTGGACACAGTACTCCAGGTGGGGTCTCACCAGAGCTGAGTAGAGGGGCAGAATCACCTCCCTTGACCTGCTGGCCACGCTTCTCTTGATGCAGCCCAGGATAGGTTTGGCCTTCTGGGCTGCCAGTGCACATTGTTGGCTCATGTCCAGCTTTTCATTCTCCAGTACACCCAGGTCCTTCTCTGCAGGGCTGCTCTCAATCCCTTCATTGACTACAGCCTGTATCGATACCAGAGGTTGCCCCAACCCTGGTGCAGAACCTTGCGCTTGGCCTTGTTGAACCTCATGAGGTTCACATGGGCCCACTTCTCAAGCTTGTCCAGGTTCCTCTGGATGGCATCCCATCCCTCAGGCATGTTAACCACACCACTCACTTGGGCTAGTATGCAGCATCTGGAAAGCAGCAAGCACACTGTTCACAGGTTCCAGGATAAGTAAGTTCAATAACTCACTGAGTATTCATCAATTGTTCCATTAAAGACTAAAGGAAACACTTACATACAATTGTTTTCTTCATGTAGCAAGCTAAAAAGACAATAGATGAAAATATGAGAAGGCAGCAAAGACAGACAGCAGAAGCTAACATACCAGTCCTGCAGATGTTGCACCAATTTTTCTCAGTTCTTCCAGCAGAATTTTTATTTTCTCCAATTGTTCCTCTGTGCAATGCTGTGTAATTCAATTTCTCACAGCCTTATTAGCTTTGTCAGCAAGGCTTTTAACTTCTAGTTTTTGCAGCCACGAATCCCAGATCACCAAGCAAAATGAGGCTGTGCCTAAAGCCCAGGCTGTGAAGTTCAGTCTCCAAGGCAAAGCACCCGTTAATTCAGTACGGCCAGTACTTTTTGTAATGGATCTGGCATAAAAATGTATGGGTAGCACACGCTCTTAAGTGCTTTAATAAAAGGATAATGATGTAGAAATGCTTTAGGATTCCTCTTTTCTTTCCCTTTCTTCTTGTGTTCTTTAATATATGACAGCAAATAATAACTAACTCTAAAACAATTAATTGGAGGAAAAAAATATGTAAATACACTTTACAACTGAACAGTTTAATAGGCAAAATTTAAAAACAGAGTCCCTGAAGACAGTTCCAATATGTTTTCCATTACCGGTACTTTCAGGAAATAAGCAAAATATGCAAAGAACCATAATCAGCTCATATCCAACTAAAGATTTAAAGGGCTCTGTCAAAAACTGTTACCACAAACATTGGTTAAACTTTGTTTTTTCTTTCCATTTCCAGTGGGACAGTCCAAAAAACATCTGTGGAAAACTTACAGTCAGTGTTGGCACTGGGCTGACCTCTGTAATTGCAGAATTTGGGAACATGAAATCACCGATAATTTTGTTTCAAAAGAGCTTCAGGAGGTAGCAAAACAAGGTATTTGGTGGACATGTGCATGTGCACGTGTCTGTAACCAAGGATATCGGTGAGGACATCCTTCTTTATGTGAACCGTTGACTCCAGTAAGTCTAAGCTTGAAAAAGCTGCTGACTTTGTATGAATTATGCCATGCCATACCAGCTGCTCAATTTCTCCATTTTCATTCTTTTCTTCCTCATTTTTCCTTATACCTTCATAGTGTTTTGTACAGCATTAAGTAGTGGGATCTGCAGCGTCTGCTTTACTTGTATGTTCATCTCTAAAGCAGATGGCCAGTCATTACAAACATTTTTAATGTTTATAAGCAGGAAGATCCTTGGAAAGCACTACAGCTGTAAACGGTATGCTGTATGTACCAGAGCTAGGACAGGTAGATGAAAAACTACAGCGGTTTTGATTTCCCTAATGAACATGGTAGATTCCTCAATCTCATCAAGAATCAGTGTATATTAGTTCCCTAAAAGAAAGAACTGCATTTTGCAGCTAATCGGAGTGCTTGGTTACCACACGCCTATTTCCTAAATGGAAAAAAATATGCATTAGCATGAATATTCAAATAAGACAGTGAACCATTAAAGAACCGTTTATGCTACAAATAGAACTGTGGTGGCTTTTTGAATAAATTCTTCTTGAAAAGCAGTTTTCTACAGATGTGAGAGGCCAGGAATGATATACTTAACTCTATGAAAAGGGGCCAGTACCTGTTGTCTTGAAGGAGAGCAACCAAATGGATACAGAAGACCAATCTATTTTTCTGCCTGGATTTTCAGGATTGCTGTTCTTTACCATTTTCGAAAGAATAATCAAATCCCCAAATGAATTTGAATAAAATTGCTTGTTCTTTTGAGTTTGATGGACTAGTTATTTTTAGGCAGGTTTAGTCACTAGAAGAAAGTTCTTTTTTTTTTTTTTTAGAGAGAGTTTGCACAGTTCCTTAAGGATTTTTGTAACATTTTAGAAGCACAGGAAAAACGTTCTACAGCACTTCTGATGCTTTCAAAGTATTTTAAATGCTGTAATGAAAAACTCCACAAAATCTTGCTAAGAAATAATGTTATACATGTAAGAATATTAACACTTGTGGTTTGGCTCAGTTACTAAAATAATTTCTTTCTATTTTTTTGCTGTTTCATCCAAAATCTGGTACTTCACTTTAATACACTACAAAATAGTTCAGCTTGTTTTTATGGTATGTCAGTAACTATCAATTTTGGCATGTATAAGAAAAAAAAAGTAAATTTTTGGTTTGGTTTGGTTTATTTTCGAATAAAGCTTTTAATGGCTAATGATGTTCCTAACAGGTTTTTTTCCATCTTTTGTAGAAAGTTTATTCCCTTCAGTAACAAGATGCAGCAAGACAGTGAAGGAGAAGTACATAATGGACTGAGTAACTTTATATATAGAAGAGACTCTCCCTCATACTACTAACATGCTCAGCCTGCCGCAGGTGTAAGTAACTTGCACCAGGCCTAAGAGATCAGGTCACAGAAGCAGCCCGTCTCACATCTGGAAGCAGGCCCAGTGAAGCGAATGCCTTCTTTTTTCCCCACGGTGAAGTCAAAGAAGGAAAAAAAATGTGTGCACCATGGATTCATGAGAAAGACTGTGCTTAATGTAACTGGTGGATAATCTGATCCATTTTCAGCCTTATTTTTGCTCTATCTAAAAATTGAACCCCAAGTGCTTGGTTCTTGCATACTGCTGAGGAAGGCGCGGAACTTCTTTGGTGTACATATATCTGTATTTACATATATGAGTATATATACACACGTGTATGTGTACTTTAATACGTAAACACGTGTTTAAACAAGAGAAGAAAGAGGGGAGCACATGTCAGCATGCTCAGAGTAGTTCATGGTGTTTGGGCCTGCAAAAATGATCCATTTGGGTTGATGGCTTACATATCAGACAGTGTTTGTATGCAGCCTAATGCTATAGGAGGGGGCATTTCTAAACCACAATGCTAGCAAATGAACATTGCACAGATTTCTGTTACACCCCGCCCTGCAAATTTTCCTTCTTATTTTTTTTCACCGAGGAAATTTACACACAGAGGCTTAAGCACCAAAACCTGAGCTTTGCCCTTTCTTTCACGCAGGCAGGCTGAAAGTGCATGTTTTTCTCGTTAGATGGCTTTTATGACTTGGAAAACGGATATTGCAATCTCAGTATGCAATTGATGCATGGTGCACAGATGCCTTGGAAAACATTTGCATTGACTATCGTGATGTTTTCCTAATTAGATGCCTCTGAATACAGATCTATTTCCAGCATGGTTTTTACGTCGAACTGCACAACAAATTCAGTTCAACTGGCAGTTTAGCTTACCCAAATGCCATCAACAGAAGTTAGCTGAAATAAATTAAAGAGGCAGTAATGTGCTCGTGGCATTAACATTAGCATTTCATGGCCTTTAGCTAGCTCAGGCAATAAACAAACTTGAATTGTGAAAAGTTTCCTGCTTATGCGGACAGAAGGGCGTCTGATGGCTGAAGGCCGATTGCCGCTTCACATCAGACACCGTCACTTGCCTTTTCTGAGGGGGTTTTGAGAACCTTAACCACGGTTATAAAGTATCTTGCTCTCCAGGAGAGAGTTAAAGGTGGGAAGTAGAACAGAGGAAAGTAAAATGGGGGACGGACATCAAAGAAAACTGGCTTTGAATAAGCTGATGGAAGGAGCAGCTCGATAGCCGGGATGCAGCGTCTCTCCCTCTTAGGCTACTGATTGAAGTGATGGAGGTTTGCTGATTGAAAACCAGTCGGCGTGGACTGTGATTAAAGGCTTTTTTCCCTCTGGTCATCCTTCAGCAAACAGCTCATGTGAAACACGGGCTGCAGGGAGAGCCAGGCAACCTCTGTTAGGATTTCTGGTGACATTCAGAAGAGGTACCTGTGTTTTCTCATATCATCCTACTCTTCCCACCTCTGCTGGAAACAAAAATGCTTTTAAGTACCTGGAGCTGCATATATAAAATACACCGTGCTGAAGCATGATTTTAACCACTGCCTCAAGCTGATTTCCCAGAGCCACAGAGAGGCAGGGACGTAAGTGGCGACACTTTCAGAAGTGCTGAGCACCCAGCAGCTCTCCCCGCAGCAGATGATTTGGTACTGATTGACAGCGGCTCTTCTAGACATGAGCCATCACGGTGAGAAACATGATTTCACACAGCAATTAATGCCATGACTTTATTGAGTGACGGCACAGGAATGAAAGGGACGGTGCAGAGCTGGCAGCAGGCACAGAAGTGATGGGGGAGCTGCTCTGGTTGGACAAAACGGTGACAAAAGCTGAGCTGAGATGGGGTCTGATGAGGGAAGAGAAGAGAGGAAAAAAGAAAAATCTCGCCTTTCTGGAAGTCAAAACTGTGTTGAATTGCTGTCATTCTGTGTCAAATTGTGTCTTTTTTTCTTTTTTTTTTTTTGAGGAACCTGGATTGCTTCAGGTATTGGGACTAAAGAAGTACTGCAGCAGGATAAAAGCTCAAAATGGAGTTATTTCAATAGGTGAGCTATATGTTCCCTCAGCAATCATGTATTGGAGCCCCATGCTAGGGGTAAATGAAGGAAGGGAGATGGTTTCCACTCTGGTTGAAGCAGATTTCCTGCCCCAGATTTGATTTCAGGTAAACAGGGAGCAAGTTTGCCTCTGACAAGAAACCCTCTAGTAGAAGGGAGCAGGTGACAGGGGTCATGAGGTCTATGGCCCTCTATTGCCTGTGGGTGTCACATTTGACAAAATAAAAAAATTTCCAAGGTGGGAAAACACTTCTAGTCAATAGAGGTTCCTCAAAAGAAAAAAAAGATACATTTAAAATCTGATTTTTTCCCAGGAGCATTGTATGGAGTGGCTATACCTACCTTGCTTTAAAGGACCACACTTTATTTTATTCACGTATCAAGGGGAAGACCAAATCAACCACGCTTCAATGGTTCAGCATATACTATATGCCAAGGCCTGGGCTTTCATCCATGATATCTTTCTTCTAGTGAACTCCTCAGTAAAGGTCCAGCCCAGAGCTTTGCAGACTGCCAGCCAGGCTCCACCACCTCAAAGAGTGGAGACCAAGCTGCTGGGACCTCTGCCATGCCCTACTGCTGAGCCCGTAGCTGATGGAGGATGTGAAGACCAGCCAGAGAGGAGCAGAGACCTGGTACTGCCCAGGGAGTGATGGTGAGAGATTCCCCCCCGACACCACCCCCTGAGTGGCTGAGCTGGCTGCCTCATGCCTCTTCATTTCCCCCAAATAGTGTCATTGCTTCAGAGCAAAACAAAAAGTTTACACACATGCACCTTACTAGCAAAGGGACTTCAGTTTTTCATGCAATTTATATAAATATGCCTTCAGCCCCCATGAGAACTGCAACTCCAAAGAGCAAAAATTTTAATTCTGTTCCAGAAGATTGCAGTTTACTTAAACACCTGCTAGCTTTATCCTGGCAGGCTAGGCTAGGATTGCTCTGGTATTCTACTGCAGCTTAGTGTTTGATGATCAGTTTATTCCTTTTTTTTTTTTTTTTCCAGCCAATAAATACTAGCTGTATGTGGCAAAGCATCTGGAGCCATTTGTTAGTCCAACACACACGGGAAGCAGAATAGTCAGCATGACCACGGTCTAATTTTGAGGCTAGGTTTTATTTATGTCAGCTGGTCAAACTACATCCTTTCATGCACTGTGACCATAAAAGTAACTGCAGTAGTAATGGTCCATCAATAAGGCAAATTGCACCTCCAAAAAGCAGAAAAGGCATTGCACTTTCTGCAATGAGTACGTAGATGATTTTGCATGGCGGAGGAGACAACAGACATGAGATTTAGTACAGCTTCAGCAGAAGCCAGTTCCAGTTCCTCGGCACAGTACTGAGCCATGGGGGCTAATTGCAAGGCAGCCTGCAGAGCAGTTCATCAACATAGATCTAGCATAGCTTGTGAGAACAACAATTTAAAAACCATTCCTGTTGCTTAGAAATTTGGGAATACAGAAGGCAATATGACTGCTGTAGCATAAAAATACAGCATGGTACAGTCCATGCTTGCTCTCATCAGTAATTAGACAATGACAAAAGGTTGTTTTCCAAGCCTTTCACATCTTAAAAAGGTAGGTGATAGCAAGTGCGTTTCATGCATTATCAACAATATATCAGCTCCTTCTTCAGCTGAGAAAGTAAGCAAAGACTTTTTGAAAAGAGTGGAGCTTGTTCTTCTGATGACTCCAGCTAAAGCAGTATCAAAATGTTTTTAAAGTTTGTCTCCCTGTATACAATTAGTTGAAAGGGGAACAGGTCTGCATAAATATTTTCAAGATTGAAGTGAATTGTTAGCAGTGTCCGTCAATATAATCGGTGTACTACCATAAAGCTGTCTGTAATTTGACAGCATATCATGACATGCAGCTGGTAACACTAAAGTTAACTTCAGAAGAAACCACTCTGCCTTCAAAGTAACAGAAAATGGAATTACTTGCATGCTTGTTTAGCTCATACACTGCAAAACAACAAAGCATGGTCTCACTAAGGCGTCAGTTTAAAGTCTATGGGGCAGGAGATTTCCGTCACATTCCCCTCTCTGCCAGCAGATCATTCATGTCAGCCTTGACAACTGGGAATTTTTGAGGCACAGAGTACTCAGCTCTGCACACAAAAGCACAAAGTTCTGCCGATATAACAAATGACTTCTTAATATTAGTTGATATTTGCTAAGTTGTAATTCTTAAGCCTCTTAAAGATGGTGAAGATACACATCGGTGAATGCTGCTTTTTTAACACTAAAAACTATGACAGTCTTAAAATTAGAACAATTTCATTCTGTATGTGCTGAAGTTTGACATAATGCATTAGCTGAAGGTTAAATTACAACAAAGAACAGATGACAGATTACTTGTTCATAAGAGAAACTCTTCTCTAAAAAAAAAAAGGCAAAATTATTTAATCCATTGCCCCACACTTGTTCTCAAATAGCTGAATTCACGTTCTGATTTCTGAGAGGAAAATTTTTATTCACTATTGGAACTACATTTTCTGAAGGAAGGAAAAAGATGACTTTGAAAACTGTAGACGTGTGCAAAAGGGAAAAATCTCTGATTGATTTATGTTTGTTTGTACCATGTACATGTGAACTGAAATATTAAGTAAAGCATGTATGTATGTTGGGGAGAGCATCAGGAATCCTGTATTAGAGAAGGTCAAGTTCTATTTTGAAATGTCTTAATTTTTCAGAATCCTAGCTTTCTCTCACACTTAATAATTATGGCATTTGCTGTGTAAATTCCTAACAAATATATCAGCAGAAAGACGACCTTGCCAGATTGCAGAAATATGCTAAAGATTAAATCCCTTAAGGCTCAGGCTTTGCTCACGCACGCAAAGAAGTTTCAAGAAATTATTATGAAATACAAATATGCATTACAGTTATGCTGAACTTACATAATATCTTAAAGAAGAAAGTAAAAGTTTATAACACCTGAATTTTATATGTCACAGCCATTGGAAAATTCAGGAAAAAAAAAAAATCCTGGGACGTTAAGGGAAACATACTTCTCTAAAGAATCCCCTATTTTTCTTGTCGTCCCTTATTTTCACCCAAGAGAGGCAGTACCTCTCTTACCAAAGATCTCTGTCACTCATTTCTCCTTAGCCAGATGCCAAGGCAAACAGACCAGCCACCAGTTCCTCCAGCTATTCCTCTCCAGGAATTCAATTAGAGAAAATGACTGCTTGGTGAATATACTTCCCATTAGCTTCCCCCGGACCTTGAAGTAAGCTTCATTTGTAAAGCAGAAATAACCCACTCAGGAGGGTTCTCCAAAGAGTAATTCCTTTTAAAGGTCATGCACGCACTTTTGAAAGAACTGAACACCTGCGCATGAGGAATTATTAGAGCTCTTACGTGAAATGCAGATTTTGTACGCATCAAAATATCAAATCTAAGTGCTTTTGTCTTCCAGAATTGTTTAAATGGACATGTGTTTGTACCCACATGGGCAATACCTACAGCTAAACACAACAGTTGGATGTGCTGGCCAGAAACTCACCTAATCTCTAAGTATCTCACATCTAGCATCTTTTTAACTTGATCGCTTGTCCACAGAAGAAAGCGGAAAATAACCTGTTCTCTGACTGACAGTTCAGTTAATGAACTTAACTAAATAATTCTGTAAGGTCTGAAGTTAAATACCACAGCTAAGAAATGTATTACCCCTGTTTTTCTCCTCACTCTGACTTCACTAAGTGTAACAGTTCCAAGACAAAAGACAAGGCTTATAGCCCAACGCCCAGAAAAAAATGCCAACTTCTTGAATCGTTCCATTACTGAAATACAAAGACAATCATCCATCAACATGTCAACAAAGTTTTAAAAGGTGGCTCCTCATTCTTTCCAGGAGAAATAGCGCTTTCTACATGACTCTGGAAACTACGCTAAAAAAAAAAAACCACAGAAAAAAAAAGAAAAAAAAAAAAAAAAGAACTTTTAACCCCAGAGACTGAGACTTGCTTCTTATTTTAGCAATGCAGCTGTTACCAAGGTAGGTAGCAGAGATGCAGTACGCTTTTATAAAACTCCAGCTGAACTAAGAGCCTCTCATGTTGCACTAAGTGTGAAAATAATATGGTTATTCTGCTGAACAGGGCATTTAGAAAGAAATCTCTCTCAAATCAATTACTTTGGTTGATTGTATGTAGGCGAGAAACAGATTTTTCTAAAATAATTGGTCCCAGTTAATCAGAGAAGCACAGTGTCAGTCTGTAGCAATGAGCTCTTTTTCCTTCTTTCTTTTCAGGTTAGAGGAAAAAAGATTCTGTAAAAATTATCAATTTCTCACTGATGATTTCCAACTGATTTTTGACTGTAGAATGAAAATCCTTAATTGCTATGAAGTGAAGTCATAAATATCCTGGGTTATATAATAACAGGCTCGTATCCTCATTAAAAGTGATGTCTTCAGTATCATTTACTAATTTCTCATTTTTTCCAAGTTTGGTGAAAACTGGTTTGCAAGTAGTCCACCTCCAGCACCCAGCCTCTGCTGCTGAGGGATTTATTAGATGTGTTTCCAAGTCTCCATTAACTGTGACTTTCCAGTCTATTAACTATTTACTTCTGGTATCACATAAGCATTTCTAACATAAGCACTGCTGTACTGAATTTAGAGGCGATATAAATAAGGAAGGACTAATGGATTGGATCAACTCCATCTGGAAACAGGATAAACTCTTCTCAATCGCAGGCAGCAGCTCTTTCCATAGGACCAAACCGAGGTGAGCTTCTTTGCTGGGGAAAGAGGCTGGATACTTTCAAGGCTGTGTTGGAAGGCAGCACTGAAGCCTGAGGCAGGCCCTAAATAGGCACTGGACCAGCTTGGTTTGCCCTCCAGAAAAGGGAATTTCAGCACCGGGACAAGATCCCGTTCCTCCAGCTTTAAAGCTGGGCTCTCCTGAGTAGGCGTGTCCCACCTAACTGTGGAAGCTAAGGAGGACGGGTTCCCTCATTGAGCTTGGTCATTTCCAATCGAGCAGAGACGGCAGCAAGGAGCTCATGAGAGCATGTTCACAGGCAAGAAGATTACCAGGCTGCTCTTCCCCTGATGAATGAAGACACCTGACGTTCATCTTGCTCTTTGCAGTCCCAGAAAAATGTCTGTAGTAGCTGTACCCCAGCAATGCTATTGCACCTGCCAGGAATTACAGGCACCGTGGCTCTGAGCTTTGAAGACACGGAGCAGGTTTGAGATTAATTCAAACAGTCGTGAGGAAAATACTGGTTCCATAATGTTGGTTCTTTCTCAGAACTCTCCTTGCAGGCAAATCTTGCACAGCTGCTAATAGATGCAGATGTACAACAAGACAGAATTTGGTTGGTTTTATTTTTGATGCAACAGACATCTCAAAAATAATCGGATGTCACTGCAGCTATGTTTATAAATGGATGGCTAATAACTGGAAGCTGGTGCAAATTAAGTCAGATTTATTTTGCTTTAGGTGAGAGCTTGTTAATAACAGTGAAATGCACTACGAAGAGAGGCGCTGCTAAACCTCCCTGCTTGGCAGAAACCTCATCCATCACGGAATCGCTGCAGTTGAATATAGCACATTTACACAGTCTGTGAAAGATTTGCAAAAGCACCCAGGAGATTAAAGTGCATAAGTGCCAATGACTTTAAATGGTGCTCGCTTTTGCAAATTTCATCCCCTGAGACTTCAGTAAACTTAACGCACAAAAATACAGTCTGAAGTGCAATCCAGCTTTACATAAGCTTGGCAAGTCTTGCTTTGTTTTAATTTGACGGGTAGTGTAAGGAGAAAACAAAAATGACTGCTTTTTCAGAAATTATCAGACTGGAAAGCAGCCTTTCTAATACTACTTAACTCCTAGGCTCACCAATACAGGTGTTCCTATACGCCAACAGGTAAGATGGGTTTTGGTGGAAATCAATAGGTTAGTTTGCGTCAGAGAAGAGACAGGCAAAGGGAATTAACCGGCCTTGTCTAATCATCTCACCTAAAGAATACCACTGCTGACAGAGCACGTGAAAATGGATTCGCAAGAGGGAATAACATAGCAGACAAAAGTAACCTTTTAAAGTTGATTTGCATCAGAGACCTCAGCCTACTGTCTAAAAATAATGATGTTGACGCCGGCGACCCAACCGAGCCTTATCTGTAGTGTATCAACAGAAAAGCTATTCATCTGGGAATGTTTTAGCAAGAAGAGGCAGGAAAATCAAGGGAGTGAAAGTTGGTTGCTAGGACAAAGAAAAAGCAATGCAAGTGCGTGCCTGCTCAAGCCACAATAGCTAAGGCACTTCCTGAGAGACTGGCAGAGGCTGAGAAATCAACTTTTGCTCTAAACGTGTCTTCCTTGGCCATGTGGGTTTGTATTCTTGAGCTGAAAAACATTTTTCAGTGGCATTTTGCAAGTCTTAGATCCACCACCTGCGTACTGCCAGCTATTTTGAAGGCAGAGAGTTAGAAGGAGACTCCCAAACTGGCAAGCAGGTTGCTGCTCTGCAGCAATGTGAATTACAAAGGGCACCGGGTGATGTCTTCAAGGTTTTCTGATGAATATCCCTTTGAATGAGGCAGTTGCTTCCCCCCCCAGCACACACGCACTTTGCAACCTGTTTTGTTGTCGCTTCGGACTTGTTGTGTGGGAACGCACCGCCTCACGAAAGCTGCCCATGGGATGCCCAGCCGTGCCTGCAGGCACGCTGCATCCACCAGTAAGAGCAGCCTGCAGGGAGGCTGAGTTCTAGGAGACCCTCAGACAGGCACAGAATGATAGATTTTGAGGTGATAACTTTCAATTCCAGCAGCAGGGAAGCAGATCCAAGAGTTCTATTTCAGCCTTATGCAGCACATCCTCACTCGTGCTGCAGTCCTGCAGCCCAGCCCCCTGCTCCACGCTGCTGGGCTGCTTGCGCAGCGAGGTGGCACACGATGCAAATAAAATTCAAGGGCAGAAACCAAGTGTAACGCTGGTGCACCTAGGGCTGTTTTCCAGTGCCTGCTTGCCTGTGTAGCAGCTGCACATCGCTGGTGTACATTTGAGCCAGAGCTCTGACTGTGCATTGGCACTGAAGGAAAGCTGTGCAGATGAAAAAGGGATGTTTATCTTTTTGCGTTTGTTTCCTTAAAGTCTGCTTCTATGCAGGCAAAAAGATGTCATCAGGAGAATTCCCCTTCTCACTGGATGCTTTCAGGATTTCCTTTATGCTTTTTGCTTCTACTCTCTTACTTTTTTCTTTGTTGCTAGTCATAACCTTGAAGCGTCAGCAGCTATAAACTATAAATACTATTTAAAATATCTTATTTAAATTAGTCTTGTTGACTACAAAGCTTGCAGGATTACAATTTCAATGTGCGGCACAGAACCAAGACAGCAGACTTTTAATTCAGATGATGGGCACTAACTCCTGTACATATGTAAGAATGGAGCAAACGTAGGTAGCTCTCTAATGCCAAGAAAAGCTGGCATTAATGGCAAGTGCTTCTTTAACTATGAAACAGCCATTTACTTCTTTTGTATGAAGGTATATTGAATATGATGCATAATGCATGCTTTTCCCTTGTGTGCATCTGCACAGCAACACTGAAAAAGAGCAGAAATGGAGGAGCTAATCATCCATCTTTTTGCTATGCAGCAGATGTCGATAAACTGGAGTTTGTGTTCCATTCTATTAAAATCCCAATGTCCCAGGCAATAACCTATCTTTCAACAGACGCAGGTCTAACGTCCATTGAGATGTAAGCTAATGCTGAGTGGAAAATGACTTCTGTGTTTACCTAACTCCAAATTGTACTTTATCCGTTTTCATTTACCAGATAAAAACAATCGATTGCCTTAACTTATCCTTTGTAAAGAAAAAGCCTCTATGATCAGGGGACTATTGATGGCTGAAGAATTCTAGCGGAATAGAATTGCTTTCCCCCTGAACAATGACTTTAATTTCTCCAAACATGATGTCTCCCAATTCACTTTTTAAGCCCTGGATGCAAGAGATGTTTCAGGCGTTCTCCAGAGACTGTAGGTACCATATGTCAGGGGAAAGTCGAGAGGGCAAACTACAGGATGACTGATCAAATACTGAGATTTTTATTTTTAACTGTAAGTCAGAATTTACACAGCACAGCTGTGATCCCTAAATGCCTGCCAATTGCCTTGCATAACTTGAACACATTGCAATGCCTCAGTGCTTGCAATGTTGCCCAGGTATCCCCTAAAGACAACACTATACTGTTTAGTTTTACATAACTGAACGGGAAATATCTAAGTAATTCATGGTATCAGCAAAAGAGTGAGTGGGAAATGAAAAGCTCCCGCTCTTCAACATCAGGCAATCATCTCCCTTCCCCACCACCATTCCTCTTCCACCCACCCTTTCTGCTGTAATTCACTACCCACACCCTAAGCCTTCCCCTTAACCGCACTGCCATTACATATGTCCCCTTCACCTTTTCCTTAACCCTTCCCCTCCCACAACAGCAATCACCTTCACTCACCCCTGCTCCCACCCTTTGCTACCGTCTCCCACCAGTGCGTCCGCTTTGTCCCTCTTCCCCAGTTTCTGGGGCCTGACAAGTGGTGCCCAATGCTGGGACTGCTCTGGGCTTCAAGGGAGCGCATTGACCCCACAGCCCCGTGGCTGATCAACTAAAAGGTCTAATGCTGGTGCTTTTTTTCGGCCTTCGTGGTGTTTTGGCAATGAGGCTTGCCCGTTCAGGCCAGCCAGCTGCCCGGCCAGGCAGGCAGATATGTGTTCCCATCAGCTAACGAATTACCCTGCGAGCAAGCCCTGCCTCGAGGCTATGCGGGACCAGGTTGAGTTTTGTCTAAGTATCTGATAATCAGAGATTTCAAACAAACAAAACATAGTCCTGCAAAGGGGGCCCGTGTACCTCCGTGTGATGTTGAAGTGGGGACGAGGCACATTGCCTGCGTCTGGCTTGGGGGCAGCACCGTGTGCCCTGTGCAGGAGTGGGGAAAGCGGGACGGCACCAGCCCCGGGCAGGGACGCAGCAAAGCAGGGATGTGACCAGCAAGGTCCCTGCTGCCAAGAGGAGCCACTTTGCTGCCACCACCACAACTGAGTTTGGCCACACCAGGAGGAGGATTACAGGTATGCCGATGCCGCACAGAGAAATGTGTCGCTGCAGCTTGTGCGTGCCATCCGAGCTATTTTAATGTGTTTGGGAGAGACGCCAGTCTTCTGCAGGTGTGTCGATTCTCCCCTTGCTGTAGCTATTATTATTGTTGTTGTTGTTATTAATCATTGCCACCATCTTGTGGTTGCTTTTTTATATCATTCACTATATTAAATGCGGACTTGGTTCCCGAGAAGAAATGACAGCGGTTAAAGAAAAACAATGGTATCACTTTGCCAAAGGCTACAAACTAAGTACAGAAAGTCACTATACTCTGTGTACTTGATGAGGCCAACAGATCATCCCCTCACACACCCTCCCTCTGTCACATTAGCCCTGAAGACTTCAGTGGGAATATTTATGGTGGAAACTACTACTGAAAGTGAGTAATAGTATCAGTTTGGCCTTTCTGAAAGAGCATTAAATCACAACACACTGAGAAGGGGCAGGAGTCCTCAGGCTTATTTCAAGAGCTATTTTTAGATATGGATATTCAGACTTTTCTTATCAAGTAATTAGTCATCACAAGTAAAGGCAAGATAACTTTTGAGAATAAAATAGGAAGCAATTGAAACCTTTTCTGAGCTTCCAGAAAAGTTTGATTTAAAGATCATGGAAGCCTCTGCACCTGACTGTGATAAGTTAGTAATAGGAAAGGGGAAAGCACAAAAAAAGTCTGAACCAATTACCATTCCTGCCTGACTTGAAGGCCAAAGAACTGCAGATAAAGACATTTACCTGGATTTCTGTATCGTATTAGTATTGCAGAGGTGCAGTAGGACTACAAAATTAAGGAAGGTGTTTTACGCCAATATAGTCTCCTGTAGAAAAGAAGGGGGAAATCCTGACTAGACAGAGAGACTGCAGAGAGGCTCCATATTTATGGGCAATGATCTTCTGACTATAAACCAACAAAATAATGCTTTCACAAAAAGCCATGTAAATTTGTGGTAAGGGGATCATCACTTGTAAAATAGTCAAGATAATCATGCTGCTGTGCTTGGCACTGGTTACCTTTCATTTGGATGGATGCATTTCATTCCAGGCACACAGATAAATTGGCAGAGCTCAACTGAGAATAATAAAAAAATGAGGAAAAGGGTTGGAAAAGGAGACCTACAAGATAAGGTTAAGGAAACTGGCTATAGCAGGTCTGGAACAGATTAATCTAAATGGCAGGAGGGAGGATCTAGGTTAAATACAAACCAACCTTTATAGCTTTAAGAAAAGTTCAGCCATGGAACAAGCTGCCAAGGAAGGTTTTAGCCTCACCCTCACTAGAGATACTAAAAGGCAGGAGACCATCTGTCGGGGAGAGTTTAGGGATTAAAGAAAAAAAAAAAAACAACCACTGCCACAATTTAAGAGTTGAGCTAAATAATACATTCATGCCTAGACTTCAATGGACTAGAAGTGGCATGGCTTCTCTTTTTAGGGTAAGTTCCTAGATCTTTTCACTGTGAAGATTGTCTTGGTCGTATAAACCACTACAAGTCAATTCAGCTGATTCTAGATTGGGAAGGTTATCTGCATTTGAATATTTACGGGAGACAGATGTGTAAATATTAATTTATTCATATCAATAATATACTCTCCATTTTTTCCCATCAAGCTTTGAAGATGCGTATAGAGCTGATACTGAAAAAAGAATATTTAATTTAGGTTAAACCGTAGTTAAAACCTGAAATTTGTTGTCTCCCTTAGAATTGAGAGCAAATAATGGGCCAGCTCAGATGTGTGCGGTGACCTGAGGCTTGTGATAACCACACGCAAAAAGATTTCAGGTCAGGTGAAAACTGTGGTGAGTGGTAAATTATCAATAATGGATATAAAGGCGTTTCTACATTGCCCCACAGTTAGGGCAGTGAGGTGACATTGGAGTCTGAGCATCTCTTGCAACCTCACAGCAAACTGCTGACTGTCGGGAGACACCTTAGAAAGCTTCTGCTTGCTGCAAGGCATCTGCTAGCTTGTGGGTCTTCAGTGGCAATTCAGCTGAACCACTGGGACTTTATTTTGGAAGTTTCCACAGACAGCTGCCAGGGCTAAAACGGGAGCTGGCCGGTAATGACTGAGGGTAGCAGGGGGCACCTAAGACACCTCTCAGATGCAGACGCCTCTGGCTGTGCCTATACGACAGCATCACCATGGAGGGCAAGTTGTGCACCACAGCCATGTCCCAGATGTGGGCTGTTATGCCCCCTGGCTACATACCGTGTCCTCCTGCCTCCACACATCCTTCTCAAGCTTTACATTTCATGAAGGAGAAACTGTGATGAGCTCCAGCTGGTCTTCCAAAGCAGGCGAGCAGGAGCCTTGGCTGTCAGCAATGCTCACCATCTCATGTGGGAATGCCCCATGTTCCCTCGGGATCCACTGGACTTCAGACTGGCATTTGGGAAGTGCCAGGTGGCAGGTAGGATTCACCAGGCTACATAAACACCTCCTGGCAGCGGCCAGCTTTGCGCTGGAGAGCCTGTGCTCCTTTAGGCATGAACCCTGAAACAGGCTGTATGCGAGGAGTCAACTACCTGAGCTGAAGAGAAACCACCCTCAGATGGCTCAGTAAGTTTCGGCAGCGCTTGCTCTTCCCAGCCGTGCTCCTCTTCTGCTCAGAGGTTTCCCTTCCACCTGCCTGCCTCCATGGCGTACCTCAGCAGATGCCTTCATTGACGTATCTGAGCTGCTCTGCTCGGACAACTCCATACTTTGGAGCAATTTCAAGCCGAGGCGTTGCGCCAGGGCTGGAGCAGATGACAGAGCCACTGATGATGCCCGTTTCAATGAGCAGCCTGTCCGGCATGCCCCACCGCAAGGGATCCAGCAGGGACCCTGCTGCACCCGCCCTGGACCTGCCTGGGCAATCCTGCCAATTTCTTGGGCTCGAAGCATGGCGCTGATCTGCATTGCGCTGTAGCTTAGGTGACCAAGGGCAAATAAGCAAAGGACTTGTTTCCATGGGGCCTCTGAGCTTCATACGTGCGACCAAAAGCTATCTACATCCCTCTCTCCTCGCTGGGAGGGACACTGGGATATGCAGAGGGACAGACTCCTAATGTGGACAGGGAGACTGCAGGGCACAGTGGGTCTGGCAGCTCCCTGTGGCCAGAACCATGGGAGCTCCAGCCAGGAGCAGGGCAGCCAAGGAGCACCAGGGCAATACCAGCCCCAGGCATTGGATACCCCCCTTGGGATGGGCCAAGACCAGGACATGGGCCCAGGGGTGGGCCCGGCTCAGCAGGGCCCGTGGCCTGACAGGGCAGGGCTGTGGGGAGCTGGAGACCAGCCCTGCTGTGGTGTTGCTGGGGCAGGGGCTGGTGGCCCTGGGGGGCTGACATGAGGTCAGGGTGGGGGGAGCCCCAGGGGTGGATGAGGACAGTCAGGGCTGTTGGTGCTTTTATGGCCTTG
The DNA here is from genome assembly GCF_000687185.1 of Egretta garzetta. Lineage (NCBI taxonomy): Eukaryota > Metazoa > Chordata > Aves > Pelecaniformes > Ardeidae > Egretta > Egretta garzetta. The sequence continues at coordinate 10,922,373 of NW_009260028.1, read as the reverse complement.
ACATGACCTTCCTCTCCTCGCGGGTGTCAGGAAGCCTTCTGTAAAACTAAGGAGCAAGGAACGGGATTTTTCATGTCGAAAGAATTGATACAACCATTTGTCATCTCATTTTTCATCTCTCTTTTCAGGTGATTTGTAAGGACATTGCACAATAGAGATACTGTTGGAGTCCCACTGGTGACACCCCACTCCTGTGAGAATGGGGCATGCCATCCCAACCCTTTCGGCTCCTGCCCGTTAACCAGATGTTCTTCTGCAAGAGGACCTGACCATTTGTTCCCAGACTGCTTAGTTTCAATAAGAGGCATTCACAAGAGTCCTTGTCAAACCTTCCTGAAAATCCAGGTGCACCTGAATTACCATTACATGCCTGTTTACTCCATCAGTGACCGCCAGCAAATTTGTCACAGATGCTGTCAGGCTGGCGTTGATGTATTACAGTTGTATTACATCATCTCATAGTTTCTCTCAAGCCACCCGATGAAGACAGTCTTTGTAAATCTCTGAATCCTCCTAGAGCCCTTCCTAAAATCTGTTATTAATTCGCCACCACCTATTCCCCTGGAACTGAGGCCAGCATGCGCAATGGGTTGGACAAGGCAGCTTGCTGGGTGTCTGAGCTCCTCTAGGAGATGTAAGTGAACCTCATCCAGTCCTGGCGATCTGTTGTTACTAATTTTGTCAGTTTACTCCAAACTCTCTTCTACTGGCATTTTAGTTTGACAACAAATTCCTGAGGCTGAGTGATTACAAAAATACAAAAAAGACCCCTGTTGAGGGAGCCTCTGCTCTGAGCATTAGTGCAAGATTCATTTCTACTTTCTGCAAGGCCTCTGCTTCCCCACACCCCCACAATTCTCCAGTAGGCTGCCAGTCTGAGGAGTGTTGAAAACAAGTTTCATTTACAGCTCTACCTTCAGTAAGCCACAGGTTGGCTTTGGCTTGCCTTTCTGTGTTTAACTTGATAGAATCCACATCCTTTGCTGTTTTCCTCATTTGGGCATTCTTGTGCTTTCTTACTTCTAATAGTCTCTCCTTTGCTGTTTACGTATTATTTTGCAGTCTTGGAAAGGATGTGAACAAAGGATTTCTAAGGCTCAGGTAATTGTTCTGATCACTGAACTGTAGGTTATTCTCTTTTGGGACAATCTGACAGTAATTTGGAGCAGAAGCAGTATGGAGGTGTCTGGGGAGGGAGTGGGTGTATGTGGTGGGAGTGGTAACCCTGTTTTCTGCAAAACCTACTGCTCTGAGTAATCTTTCCTGCTACCTACGGGAACTTTTGCTTTATCGACACAGATATCCATTTAATTTAAATTTTGCTTTCCATGGCTTGGTTACTGTCAGCTAGGTAGTGCCAGTTAACTAGGGAGCTCAGTAAGTGTTTGGAAAAGACCCATATAATACCAGGAATGTGTAAGCGTCCCCTTTTACCTATCTCAGTGAAGCTCCTGGTTGAATCAAACTCCTTTCCTCACCTCAGCAATATCCAGATAGGTCTTTGAAAAGTATGACTTAGTGGTAAGAAAGGAAATTAAAAACTGCCACCTTGGATATGAACAAAGGATCAATGAAAAGCAAGACTCAGGAGCGAGAAAGCTCTCCTCTCCTGGGAACATGAACTGAATCTGTGAGGCAAACACATTTTCATAAAAAGGAAATTGCCTGACAGGGGCAGCCACAATTAATCCAAATTTCATGCCAGTTCACTACTTCCTCATCATGTTTCACTGTATATTAAGACTGTACTCGTAAGATGCACTCCGAACTTCGCATTAAAGAACAGCCCTGCTGCTGAAAGAGCCATAATTCATTTACTAACAGCCCTTGTTGCTGTGCTTCAATAATGTAATCGTTTTCTCTGTGTCCCAACCATATGATTATTCCTGTTGTGTAGGAAATTTAAGGCCAAGGCATGTCAGATCAAATAGAAAAGCCTAGTGTTTACCCGTAGTTTTTATTCAATTAAGTAGCCATTACAGAGCTCATGCTATTTCGAATGACATAATGCAGAACACAAATGCAGTCCTTTATTACAGATATATGTTCATCTAAACAAAATGGCACCAACACAATCCGAACCCATTACAATTTTTAAATTATTACGCTAAGGCAATTATTATATGGTGAGCAGTCTCTGTGAAAGACAAGTGGGAATCCGTGGCCTCCACAAACCACACTTTGAGCACAGCAGTGGTGTTATTTCAGGTTCATTTGTGAAATTCCTAAATGCAGAGAAACGGCGCTGCTAAAATATGCCCCTAGACTGAAAGCTCTGAGCTTCAGCTTGGAGAATTCTGACGCTACAGGCAATGTGTGGTGAGTCATGCGTAGGCCTGGGACCTGGCCCAGACAGAGGTGCCTAAGGCAGGGTCTGGGCAGCATTTAGATGTTTATGCCCAAACTGAGATCTAAAAAGCCCTGTCCACTCCCACCCAGTCTTGCTGCGCTTATGAAGCACCTCACACGTCGGCTCTGCGCATGCCTCCTACATCGCCCAGAGGAGCCATAAGGCTTCCTCTGCTCTGCATCTGAGGGCTCCTCACAACCAGCACAGTCCCAAGAGCTCCCATAACCCACCATCAGGGTGGATGTTTACAGGAGGGGACAAATGTATGACTAAAAGGATGTCCCTTGCCCTGGTGATCAGAATACTACTGTGGGAGGTGGGAGAGGAAGAGATGAATCCCCCTAGGCTTGTACCTGGACCCCTCACACCTGAAGGAGTCCCAGCTCCAGGCTGTTCAGTTAAAGGCAGGCAGGCTGCCAGCACTCGGCACGCCGGCCTCTGTCAGCCTGGAGGTGAGGCTCATGCTGCCTTCTTGGAGAAGCCCTGCAAACCTCGGTCCATCAGTAGATGCCTCTGGCTCTGATTGCCCTAGATACAAAGCTGCCTGCTGGCACCCCTAAATCTGCTGATGAAGCCAAGAGGCAGATGAGATTTTTTTACACATCTCTGTGTAGTGTGGGTCCCACTTGCTCAATCTAAATAGCTCCTTTTTCTGAGTGCAAGGTACTTGTTTAAACCTTTTCTGAACCTTCCTCCTGTACTATATGGGCAGCCAATTCTTGATCAGGTCTGAAGCCAGGCAAGATCCTTACTTAGATCCAGCCTGAAAGTGGTCTGTTACTGTTTTACAACAGGGAGAAAATAGAAATACTTCCCAATTTAAGAGAGACGCTGTTGTGGCTGCTTTTTGTTAATCAAAAACTGGGCTAATACAGAGATAAAGTCAGGGGCTCATATAAAGCTGAATACAGAACAGTGCAAAAGGAGGCAGGGAGTCTGTTATGATTTACTCATCAAATACTGAAAAGAGTATTAAAAGGGAGAGATGGCATAGAAACAATTCATGATTCTATAGAGAGTTAAAAGCTGCATCAAAAAGAGAGTTGAGAGGGTCAGTTTCTATTTTTACAAATTAAAAAAAAAAAACTTCCAAAGGTTTCTGGAAATGGGTTTTGTATTCTGTGGCTGATTTTTTTTTTTTTTTCCATAACAGCCAATGTGGTCCAAACTGGGTCATTCTCAACATTATCATGCACAGAGGAAGGACGGAGACAATTTCCCCACTAAAACCACTTTACTGGCATAACTGCAAGAAAAAAATGAACTGCTCACTGCTTCCTACAAGTCTTCCCCTCATGCCAGCTTCTGTCTGCAACTTTTTACTTTCAGCTCATTACAAGAAAGTAATTTTATTGTCACATTTGGCTGGCAGCTGGAATTCTCCAAATGAGGTAAGCAGGGCTGAGATGCGTGCTCTCATCCCTCAGCAAAAACCTTGCAACATACGGTGCTGTTATGTCTCCAAGCTTTACGTGAAGAGGAAAACAGGCATCTGGGCTGCATTCATTTGTAACGCTGCGGTTGCTGGATTAATATGAAAAGACAGATGAAGGCAGACACTTTAATTACTTCACCCTAACTTTTTATTACAACATCAAGTAAAATGGTGAGTTACAGAGGATAATGGCGTGAAACATCTGGGATGAAGTCACACACAAGCTCATGGTTTGTTATCCGCCAATGGGGTTTTAAATATTGATAATTTCTGTACATGCATCGTTGTGTTATTTCTGATTTTCTTGGTACATCATTTCAGGATTACTTTCTTTTAAGCTGTGAGGTAGTTACTAAGACTGGGACCCCGCTTTTTTCTTCTGGAATTTTCTGAACTGGGACTGTATCGCCACGGCCGCCCGCTCTGTCTCTGGCGCGTCCATGTCTATGTCAAATTCCTCTTGAACCTTCTTCTGCCCATCTGCTCACAGAAAACAAAACAAAACAAAACAGTTTTTTCCAACGGTGGCAATCACTGGACAGCACAGGTGAAAAGCCCAGCCCCTCCCTCCTTCACAGGCACAGCCGTGATGATGGGGAGCATATTCAGAAAAAAACCTGGGACCAGTTTCAGCAAACACAGCTGACCAGGTCCCCCACCCGCTCCCAGCGCAGAGTCCATGGTGGCCCATTGGTAGCTAGGCCCCGAGGAGTGACATCCAAATGGTGCTCAGCAGTCACGGAGCAGCTCCCTGACATCCAAGCAAGTCCTCTCCTGCCCGGGGAGCTAACAGCAAGGGGCAGAGGGACCCTCCCATGCCACCCTGCAGGTAGAAGTTACTCATGTCCCCATGTTTACTCTAAAACAAAGGCATCTTAACATATTTTAAAGTATGGATTAAGACCCTATTTCTATCACACCTCCTGCATTAAAGGAAGAGATATTTCTGAAGGCAAATTTCCATCCTTTTCACTTGTTTCCTGCCTCATCCCTTTCAAAACGTACCACTCTTCCCCTTTGAATCATTTATGTTCAATCTCTCTGCCACTGCGCTGCTTCCCTCACCTCTCTCCGGGCTCTGTTGTTGCCTGTCATCAGCCTCGATCCTCGGCTCTTCTCCCTTTATTCCCAGTCCTCAGCTTTTGGTTCAGCTGCATTCAGCCTTCACGTGAACAACCCAGCTGACTTTGCTGAATTTTGCTTCACCCACCTACATGTTAGAAGAGCTGCTCTGAGAAAACTCCCGCCCTCATTGCAAAGACAACCCTCATCTGCCTGGACTAACGAAGTGAGAACACACACTCACACCACTAACCCCATCATACCACTGAATTTCTCTTCTCTGTGAACTTGCTTGTTACACTCACTTGTACAACTGCTGTACCCCAGTCCTGCAGTGAACGCCATGCCAGGAGTCCGCAGACAACTCTGCTTAAACAGTTGTGGGAATTCACCCATTTTGAACCACTTTGCTTTTTATTCTTGAGACCAATGCCTCCTGGATGCTCATGCCCAAGTACCGCTGATGCAAATCAAGGGAAACACTTTCAATGTATCATTAAAATGAAAAGAAACTTATTTCCCACTCTCGCCCTCCTTCCCACTAAAAAACTGGGATACTGTTTCATGATTTTAGCATAAGTCTTGCAGTATTTCTTGCCTTTACTTCTTGTTCTTATTAAGAACTCAATTTTTTGCATCCATTTTCCATGAACAGAATCCACTCTAAACTGGACACGGCATGTTATTTTATTCTAACTACAATAACCAAATAAATGCAGCTATGTTAACATAAAATAAAAGTTCACTTAATATTTTGTTTTACTTAGAAGAACATTTAAGAAGAAAGATGAAAATGTAAGAAGAAAAAGAAAGTCCAGAGAGGAGAAGTGGCTTGAGAGCTTACCAAAACTTTGATTATAGAGTACCATGAAAAGTTAGGTTATCAAAATGAAGATTCTATGGAAGAAAATAAACCATACTAACATTACCTCACACTTCCACGGCCATTAAATCCAAGAATCCGCACAGTTTGTGTAACTATTCAAGCAACACAACCACCTTAGGTACAGAAATGCAATTATGGCCCTATTATTTGTGGGGAAAGGGAGGTGAAGGTCAGAAGTGACTTCTTTAAGCTCACAAGCTGTTGACACAGCCAAAGAGAAAACTGAACTCTCCCATTAAAGCCATGTTATATATACTGAAACTTCGAGTGGCTTGTTAAAGAAACAGAAATGTCTGTAGCAGTTCCTAAGCTAATACGGTACAGAAATGCAATTATGGCCCTATTATTTGTGGGGAAAGGGAGGTGAAGGTCAGAAGTGACTTCTTTAAGCTCACAAGCTGTTGACACAGCCAAAGAGAAAACTGAACTCTCCCATTAAAGCCATGTTATATATACTGAAACTTCGAGTGGCTTGTTAAAGAAATAGAAATGTCTGTAGCAGTTCCTAAGCTAATAACTGTAACACAAAAACACTTTGTGAAATTTTTCCTGTTGCCAGATACCATCTCCCCCACATCGCTGTGTACACAGCAGAGAAACGGAGATTATTTTTTTAATCAAATTTCAAAATTTCATTTTCACAATGACTTAGTACCATTTCGTTGGTATTTTAGGGGGTTGGTTTTGATTTCATATTTATGGGTTAAAGGGAACTAAGACAAGAAATCACAATATTTTATATGGAAACAAACCAAAAAAGGAATTTAAATCATCCTGTAAAAAACTAAGAGTTTTCAGTCAGAACGTGTAAATATAGACTTTTCATTTGAAATTTTTGAGCAAAAAAAAATCAGTAGCCTGATCAGCTAGCTCTAACAGTAACCACTTTGTGATATCAGTAATAAAATAAAAACTGGTTTACTTGCCCATATGTCAGAATGTCTCCTCTATTAATAGGATCCTATTAACTTATTCTAAAGAGAACAGTATCACTTATGGAGAAATACTCTTATGTCTTATGGAGAAATATTTTATCAAAATGTTTATACTAGTAATGTAATAAGCATTTAATCAGCTTTGAAATTGATGACACTAATGTCTTCTCATTGCTTGATGATTTTCATTTTTGTTGTAATGTTCTGAGGTGTAGGTTCCTCCCTAGCCACTCACTAGACACAGCTGTCAGTCTTAACAGCAGAAAACAAAAGTGGAGTTTATGCATCAATTTTAGCTTTTCAGTACATAAATTACTGTCCCTTGGAAATGTCAGTAGTGAAAGCTAGATGGATGGATGAGTAGACACAATTGGTTTCATACCTTTTAATGAAATCCAGCTTGTACAACTCATCTCCTATTACAGCCAAGTCTTAGGAGCATGTTAACTTGCAGTGGTGACTCAGCAATCTTACGTTAAGTTTTTACAGACTTAAGAAAACCCAGCATTTAGTATAATTTTTCTCTAGAATTTCCAGGCCAGTTAATCTTTTCTTGATGTCAACCATCATCACTGCCTTAAAATCAATTGTACTACAGTAATTTACCACACCTGAAGATCTACAATAATTTACCACATCTTAAGATCTATCTGACTTCCTTTTATTTTTTGACCCATTCTTGTTGAAACGAAAACAAAAATTCCTTATGAACTCTTTCTGTATTTCTTTTTCCCATCACAAAGGAGAAATGGTAGGATGAGAAGTTTTCAGTCATGATTTAGACGTACAGATTAAGAAATTAGAAATGTTCTAAAGGGCCAAGACATTTATACGAGTAATGAAGAAATTGATTGGTAGTTTACAGATGGTATGGAGATAGATATAATGATTACCCATATATGCATAGAGTACATTATAAAACAACAAGTATATCATCTATATATAATATAGATAACATACCTGTATTTTGTTTCTCCCTATGCCCATCTTTCTCTTTCTATATACTTGTATGGTATGCCCGCATTTGGATATATAGAGAATATATATGAATATCTATAGCAATACACAGATATATTTGCTTAAAGAGTTTTAAGTCCTGTGTTAAACTGAAAAGAGCTGGATGAGGTATTTCCTAAATTTTGGGAGTGGATTTTCTTGGAGTTCTCCCAAAACCATTTTCTATCAATGACTGTCACAACACAGATACTTTAACAGATGGATTGACAATCTGGAGAGAGAATTATGTGGTGTGCCTTCTTCAGCTTTGTCTATGCGAAGGGAAAAAGATTTTAGCTTTTACCTTGAGTTGCTCTACTAAAAGTAGCCTAACTACACTGGTAGTTGGTTGTTTTACTGGTTAGTTAGAATGAAGAGCATGGCAGGGGGTTTGGAACTAGATGATCTTTAAGGTGCCTTCCAACCCATGCCATTCTCTGATTCTATGATTCTATGAATTAAGAATCGACCCACTTAATTACAGTGAAAACCCAGCCTGTGCTCAGGACCTGCACAGACTAGAGACGACCTCACTGCACCAATATGAGTGACTGAAAGCCTTTTTGCACCCTTCCTACTATACATGCACAACACTAGCCATCTCAAACATGCAGGCTGTTAAGTTTGAATGCTCAAATTATGAAATTTATGCAGAGAATGGAAAGCAAGCCCATAGAAATGTCCCCTTTCATTCATTGTCTCCCACTCCTAGCTTTCCTTTCACAAGGGATCGCTAGCTTGAAGCAATCTGAAAACTTTCACTCTCAGCAGGCCAGAGCATAGACAAGCACTTGCACAGGCTTTACTCTTAGACTTGCTTTTTTCATTCCTACAGGTAGGGGCCAACCATTCTGTCTGATAACAAGCCACCTTCTTCTAAGCTACATTTACATAGCAATAAAGGTAGATCTGGATTCCCTCCCCATCCTCAGTCACACACACAGGCACTTTTGTTGATATCTACACTTTCTAGACTATGTGCGGATTTCTTCCACATGATTGTCTGAGGATACCCGGACAACCACAGACCTACATGAGGAAACTAGGAGGAACATGATTGTTGTCAGTAGACTTCAATTCACAAGCTACTTGTGATTTTGAGGGATTCAGACATAAAAAAGGGTTGATAAGCACTGGCCTGCACTTTCTGTTTTCTGAGGGGATTTGGTTTCATTAGGACCATAAAAAATAACCCCCCTAACCTTTCTCATTACACTCAGCTATTTCAAGGTTTTCCCTGAAAGACTTCTTCATACTTAGACCAAATACCCTCTCCCAGACGGTGACTCCTACTCTTCTTCTGAACATGCCATGATCAGAACCCAACAGGGAGTACATGTCCCTGCTGGGTTCTGATCACTGCCAACAGGGGACGTGAACAGAACAATCCCACACCAACAGTCATAGTCTGGCCATAAGAAAAGTCTAGTATCTGATGAGGTTTTCAGAATCATGTGTTTAATGTGGACTGACTCTGGCCACGTGTCAAGTCAGGCAAATCTGAGTTGTGGTGGAACAAGCTTCTTGGAGCACAATATCAACTGCCTGATGATTCCCACCATCATAAGGAGCACCCCGTGCCCCAGCACCAGTCTGGAGCTATAGAGTACTTTGCAGGACTGAAGACTGAGCCAACTTGCAATGTGCAGATTTTACTTCAATATATGCAATAGTCATCCCAGCAGGAGAGCCTGGAACAGCATCTAATTAGCTGTTTTCCAAATCTGACACCCTGAAATCTCATTTCACATCGTTGCAATTGAAAAAGATCTATTTATTCCATTTCCAGATGAAACATTAGAATTCTGTCTCTGTAATTTGCTGCAGTGCCTCATAATCCATTGCAAACACTGGATGGATAATGAAGCTGCCTGTAACAAGGAAAACAATCAAATCTTACACACAAATCTACCCAGCAAACCCTCAAGAAATGTGGTGCAAGTGTAATTATTCGCAAATATGCTTTCAGCTATTTCTTTCATTTGCTTTTCAACTATAAAGTAAAATGAATTGTGACAACACTGGAAAAAAGAAAACACTGCTTATTCCATATGAGCCAAAAGCCTAAAGCAGTCTTTTGTGACCTTTGAACACAGGCTAAACAGACTAGTCTTTCCCAAAAGTGTTCATGGAAGGGCAAAAGCTGGTGGGATGGACTTGGGAGAAAAGTGGACTCACTCTTTATTCTCAGAATTCCTCCATCCTCCAGATGAAATAGAGATTACTTGTCACCTTCTGGAAAAACATTCAGCATGAAGAATTGCATGGGCTGGAGCCTCTAACTGGCATTTCACATCTGAAGTGCTATCCCCCGCCCACCCAGCCCACATCCAACAGGAATTACGGGACTATACTGAAGATGGACTATACTCATGAAAATACTGCTTTTTTTAGGGGCTGAACTGCAGCATTTGGAAAAAGACTAAATGAAGTGTGGGACAGAATCACTGTGCCCCATAACACACCAGCAGCAGCATTTTGCCTCAGGCAGGATCATTACCTCCCACTGCTCAAAAGACCATTCAAGCTGTGACAATCTTTATGCTACTCTGATCCCAAGCTATTACACCAGTCTGTCCAATGAGGCAGAACAGTCCCTAATTAAAGAGGACCAAAATGGGCAGGAATCTCACGGATGTTGACATTCATGACATTCTTTATCTTTATGTGATGGGAAGAGTAATTTTATCTGACTAGACTCCACAAAGCAACCAGGCAGCTAGAGAAAACATACAGGTGCTTAAGTGTATGGAGCCCAGATTTAACTCCTTACAAGTACCAGTTTTGAAAGCCAAGAGCTGATGTGACCATTCTTCCCGCTTTGTATTCAATTGAAGGGTGAGGAAGTGAAAGACAGGGTCTCGTCTTCTATGAGAGCCAATCTAGCCTTTTCCTTCTGTGCCAGATGAGGAAAAGTAAGACCATAACTGACCTTACAACTGAAGAAAGGAGACAGTCTACATTTCAACATTAAAAACTCACCAGTCAGTTTCCAGGGCCACGTTAGCCACCAGGCTGGCTCTGAGCCTTTGATTTGGTCACCCTGCTGCTCCCCAGCAGACTCTCACTTCACGAGGCAGCTAAAAAGATGGACATGTTGGGAGAGTGGATGTTGCCCAGGCCCAGGAGAAGAAAGGAAGGTTGTATTGGCACACAGAAGAGAGCCTTAATCTGACCATGCCTCCTTTCATTTATTTCCTAGCCTTTTCTTTTGCTGAATAAAATGCCAGTTAGAGGCCTCTCTGAGATGATCAGCTCAGCAACTACAGTTTGTTGCTCTCTCTGGTATCAGGAAAAAACATCTCCCAGAGCCTTGAGCATTGCACTGGTTTCATGACCTCACTAGCTTAGTGTATATGGCTTGCAGCTGTGGTCTGGGGAGACAGGCTGCTGTGAGGATGTTGTCTCAGCACCCCTCCAGTGATGGGATGATCCAAAGAGAATTATTTATATGAAGAGCCTGTTACAGCACAGTGGGCTGATGAAAGCCCATTAGCACAGCATCGAAGCATTTTGAGGGACAGACTCCATGATACTGCTGGTGTGATGCAATATTCCCATTGTCTAGAATGGCCTTGCTGCATCAGGATATTATTGGCCTGTGAGCTCTGTCTGCCTCCTAAAATAAATGTGTAGGCACAAACCTCTCAGAGATTACTTTTTTCACATGCACATTCCTGATGTCACAACAGAAAACTCTATGAAATTTTGGACTAACATTCCTAGATTGATGCAGTAATTTGAAGCCATTGGTTCTTGTGATATTACTGGCTAACCTCCAGTTTGGTGGTCATTTGCGAAAGATCTGAAACCCTGGACGCCTTGTAATTACTTGCTTTAACAATGTGCTAGCATAATGCTAATGCAGTATCAGGCCTCCGTGGAATTACCTCAGGGTGACAGTCTTGTGGCCCCATGACCTCCTCAGCCACAAGAGGCACAATCCTTTCAGTCCTCTGAGCAGCGACCATGGGACTATGCGAGACACAAATTCCGTTTTCTTCCCCTTCCCATCCATATCTGCACAACGGGGTATTGCTATCTGACCGTTATATAGATAATCCAACTCTAATGTTCATCTACTTCATTTTTAAGGACAGAAATTTTCTCTAATTAGCTTAGGACTAACACAATAATTTTCCTTCCTAGTCATTAAAAATGCTGCAGGGTGAGATAACTCATTTTGTGATGAGGACTACATCACTACATTTGTTCTTGTTTCTTCACTCCCTAATGAACTCAGACACTCAAGGGCCACCTTCCAAATTCAAGGGCTGCCTGTTCTGTTTGAGTGTCAGTAGGTAGGCATGCAATGGTGGGGGAGGTTCTAGGCTTATACAAGGGTGTTCATTTTCCATGGTGAGTTATTTGAAGGTGGTAGGTGCTGGAGATGTGTAACATCCACACAGCAACCATGTCTGACACTGAAGAGCAAACCCTGGAGAGCAGCAGCCTCCTGTGACTTCAAAAGCACAGTGTGAAGGGAAATAAAGGTTATCATTAGTGATCAGATTAAATGTAACAGCTATTTTTATCTGAACCACACCAACTAGCCCCTTAATATCACTCAAAGCACACCAGAAAAGAATTGGCATCTTTTGATTCAACTGTAAATTACAATTTGGTATAAAGAAGATGACTTCATTAGGCAACCAGAATCCTTTCTTCTTCAAATTGACCTTTGCTTTTGTAATGCAGTGTTGTTATCTCGAATTTTAAAAATTAGTTTTGCTGTAGAAAATAGTGGTTGTTCTTTTATCGTTTTAAAAATGTTATTTCAGCATGAGGCTTTTGAAGTGTCTGATTAATCTTTTTTTTCCTAGTTGTAATAATGTTAGACAGCAGCAATACTATTTCTGACATAAGATAAACGAAGTAGCACAAAATTGTATATATTGGGGTAACATAATGAAGCAGAAAGGAATAGTAATAAAATTCAGTTTACAAAAGTTGTATTTTCAACTAATTCATAGCCAACTACAGATGAATTGATTTTGCTCAACAATTAATACAGAGACAAATATTGTTTTTCTTTAAATGCTAATATTATTTAAGCAATTATTCCTCATCTTCAAAATAATTAATGTATCACTTACAGACTTTTAAAATGGCTTACAAATGCATAACTGATGCATACATAGGTATGTAAGTGTTAATTGGGATCTATGAGGTATTTTGGGCATGAAAGTAGAAGCCATAATTCACATCCCCATGTGGAGACCAATCTTCGTGGAAGTTTAACTGTGAACACAGCAAATTAAAATGGCCAACTTAGCTGTATAATCTCACCTCCTCCTAGCTAAAGCTGCATCTGAGGAGCAATAGACTGACTGGCAAATGCAATGGAAGCCTCTGAGAGCTAAAATGAAGTGGTGCTGGGGATCAAGTCCTGGCACAGTCAGGTCCCTCTGTCACTGCAGAACGATGCCCCACCAGCAGGGATAATACATTTCGCCCCAAGTCCTCTCCTCTAGGAGAGAGTGCCGTGAGCCTCCTCACAGATTCAGTCCAAAGTTATGGGAGTCTCTTTCTGCAGCTGCATGCATATGATCCCCAACGTCCCAGCCAAGTTTTAAATAGGAATTGTTATGATGTGCTTTTAATTTCCCGTGCAATTTCCAGTTCTCCCTTCCTCAGTAAACACTGTGCCTTTAAACAGCTCTGCTGTTTGACTGTGGAAGGACCTGCACTTCAGCCGCGCGTGAAGCAAGCCGCCCTCTTGCCTCGCTAGTAACTGCTTGATTAATATACCATCAGTTACTTTCCTATTACGGTAGCACTCAGGCACTCCAAGTCATAGCTGGGAACCCTAATGGGGTTGCAAATACAGAACAATAAATTCTCCCCCCTCTGCCACCCCTCAATAGTATGACCTTTGCAAAAGTGTCTTCAGCAATAAAGTTTAAGATAACAACAGGAGAACTTGCTCAAGGCTACCTCTTAGGCTATGGCTACACCAGCACACACCCACGGCCACAGTATGGCTCAGGCACCATTCCCAGCTTCTCTAGAGCATGTAATGCCCAGCCCAGCCACTCCTGACTGGCTCCTGCGCTGCACAGCGTGGTCAGGACCCTACCTTGTAAGCAGGGTGGATGAGAACACACT
>NW_009260028.1:10906027-10908569 GCF_000687185.1 Egretta garzetta | reverse complement strand
GTTTTGAGGTAAAGAGAGTTTAGCCCTATTGATGCAAGCCACGCTGCGCCACTTTGCATCAAAGTCAGAGAAAAGGCTTTAGCCCATTTTATTTTCTAATAGAGATGCAGCCTCCAGTGCTTCAAAACACTGTAGCTCTTAGACTGCTAGGGAACTGACTCGAAGTGAATTGGCGCTTGCTATTAATTATGTGACAACCAACAGTACCTGAGAGCCCTTGCAAGGAAAATGTGAGAGAGGGATGTTCATCTTCCGACCTGATACTGCCCCCTTTGTGTCGCATAACAGCCCCGCTTTCCAGGAACGCTTCCCCCCCTCCCGCCCCCTCTCTCTTTACAGTGTATAAGAGTAGCTAGGGAATAAGCTCAGAGAAATGGCAGTGATCACAATATGTCACACAGAAGTAGCAGAAAAGGGGGCTCAAATTCATGCACTGCCAAAGTGAGATGAGCTGGGGAAGATGGCATAGGTTACAGTGGAAAACCTGTCAATCAGAAAAAGGAGGAGAGTCAATCAAAAGAACCGTGGCATGGAGTCAGAAGGTGTTTCTCTTCACTCACAAAATGCTAAAAACAAAGAGCGAGATTTTGGCTTGAGCATCTTCAAAGTGGAAAATAAGGGCAGTTTCTAAGTGCCATTGTATGCCAGCAGATCTCTGTTAGCAACTAATGAGAGCACCATTTTAAGTTTTCGCAGTAACTTTAATAAAGACTGTTACATGAGAGCTTGGAAAGTCACAGTGAGAAGATAACTCTCCTCTTGTAAAATCCATCACCAGGTTTTAATTACAAAGTATTTAACCACACACTCAGCAGTGGACAGTATAGGACCTGAGTTTTGCCATTCAACATTGCACTCCTAAGCAAAGGAGTCGTTTTAGTACCTTCTCTGCCTTACCACATGGTATCAAAAACATCCTGTAAATAAGATTATCTGTAAGAAGCATTTACTTTACTGCATAGATTAAATGCCAGAAACAAACAACTTAAATTATGTCCAAATGCTGCAGCTTTTATTTGCATGAACATGGCCACTGTTCTGTGCTGGTAATAGGTTAATTTCTTTGGCACAATCCCACCATGAAAAAGACACTACTGTAAGATAGGTATGTGCCACGCTTTCTTAACATCTTGCACTACGTGCCAGCTTGAGAGTGCTTGTGGAGGCAACTGTGCCATTCTAAAAGTCTTGCAGATAGAAGTGGAGCTTGTAATGCCCAAGGAAACACCTGGATTCCTTTGGAGACAGAACAAAACTGTCACAGGGTCCCTGGTCCCACCCACAGGCTGAGTTGAACAATCGTGCTCTAAGAGATTCTTTTGGGAGTGTATTTGGCAAAAGAAAGTTTGTCACCCCTTTGTAAAACCAAATACCCTAGAGATCAGTAGAGCCCTAGAGATGTGGTGGATATAAATCCTAGGCTTCTGGAGCAGCTCCAAGGTAGTTCAGTCACAGCCTAAAGACCAGCATACTCCGATAGACATCGATTTACCATGAGACTTGGCCTGCCCATAGATCCTACATGCTCCTCCATCAATTGCCTTTGTAACTTTTGCTCCAGCATCCACAAGTACAACCAGACATAGTGCTGGATTGATGCAGTCTGGCCAGTAATCTTACTGAATGTTCTGCATAGTGGAATTCTCTCACAAAAGGTACAGAATTTTAATGTCTCTGACTCCTGAAGGCAGTTACCTAGCTGTAGTTTTCCACCATAAAGCAAAGAATTTCCGTTGCATGAGGGTTCTAGGAAATTCCCACTGTTTTCTTTTGCTCAGGCTGTTATCCAGAATCATTAATTTGAGTTTACGGTGTCTCCATTGAACACAAAAAGCCACATTGTATGTTTATTTCCCCTCCAGGCTGGTTTGCTTAACTTTCTTAGGAAGAGAGGGTCACCTCAGGAGAATGCATGATAGCACTGAAATGGCAGTAAGGGGGAGACAAATTAAGATCCTGTGGCAACATGGCTCTGAAAAGGGATTAGATGGAATTATATGCTGGAGGGTGTTGTCAGTGTATTCCAGGCTGTCTTGCCCAACAGCCATTTGGAAGGCCATGTTACATGTTGTGCAGAAGCTCATTAGGCCGAACATATAAAAACTGGATTCTAGATAACAAGCTCTGTCCAATTCCTGAGAAAAATTCACAGAATCACAGAATGGTGAGGGTTGGAAGGGACCTCCAGAGATCATCCAGCCCAACACCCTGCTAAAGCAGGTTCACCCAGAGCAGGTTGCACAGGACATCATCCAGGCAGGCTTTGAATATCTCCAGAGAAGCAGACTCCACAACCCCCTGGGCAGCCTGTTCCAGTGCTCTGTCACCCTCAAGGTAAAGAAGTTCTTCCTCATATTCAACTGAAACCTCTTATGCTTCAGTTTGTGACCATTGCCCCTTGTCCTGTCGCTGGGCACCACTGAGAAGAGTCTGGCTCCATCCTCGTGACATCCACCCTTAAGATATTTGTACGTGTTGATGAGATCCCCTCTCAGTCTTCTCTTCTTCAGGCTAAACAAGCCCAGCTCCCTCAGCCTTTCCT
>NW_009260028.1:10874862-10905861 GCF_000687185.1 Egretta garzetta | reverse complement strand
CCTCCTCAGGTGCAGCACCTGACACTTGCCCTTGTTGAACTTCATCACGTTCTTCTCCGCCCAACTCTCCAGGTCCCACTGAATGGCAGCACAGCCTCCCAGCGTATCAGCCACTCCTCCCGGTTTTGTATCATCAATGAACTTGCTGAGGTTGAACAAGACCAGGCCAAGTACTGAGCCCTGGGGAACCCCACTAGCTACTGGCCTCCAACTAGACTCTGCACTGCCGATCAGAACCATCTGAGCCCTGCCATTCAGCCAGTTCCCGATCCACCTCACTGTCCACTCAGCCAGCCCACAATTCCTGAGCTTCCCTATGAGGATGTTATGGGAGACAGTGTCAAAAGCCTTGCTGAAGTCAAGGTAGACAACATCCACTGCTCTCCCCTCATCTACCCAGCTGGTCATGCCATCATAGAAGGCTATCAGATTGGTCAGGCACGATTCACCTAACCTAACTTAAAACCATTGAATCATTCAGGTTGGAAAAGATCTTTAAGATCAAGTCCAACCATACAAAAAAACCCCAAGCTTGCAGGTGTTTACATCGGAGGTCATCAGCAGCTCACTTTAGGAAGAAACCAAAGGAGGAAAACAGGCACTCTGAGCGTGCAATTCTTCCGACCTACTTTAGGCAGATGTTTTAGGATAGCATGAATCTCACCCTTGAATCCTCTTCCTATACTGGCTAGTTCTCTATTAGCTGTAAAGGGAGCTCAGGGTGACTAGTTCAGGTGTAGATACTGACAGTTAATCAAATGAATAACATTCCCTGAGACTGAGTGGTGCCTGAGCTAAACATTGTAGAATTTCATATGAGCACACTTATCTGCTATTTATGTGAAAATTCTTTCTCATCAAATAAATTATTTAGCCCTTATGAAAGGTACTACACTGAAATTGTAGGAGCTAAGAAATCTTATTTCCTTCAGGAAGGAAGGAAATAAAGTACAGAGAGGCATACCTTCTCACACTACTCCATCTGTGTACTTCCATCCCTTGCTAGCAAGAGAGAACAGCTCACCTTCAACAGAGGGTCAAAACGAACATTTGTTCCCTCTGCTGAGATTGCCAGTGAAGCTGCCAGTTGTGCAGCTGATCTGGATCCTCTCATGTTCCCTCAGGAGCTGACTGAACAGCCTGCCTACATTTCTCTTTTTATAGATATATAGTTGAACAGACAAAAAACCTGTATCAGCACCTCTTGCTATCCTTTCAATTTATTTCAAGGATAGTGAATTTTTTTGCATGTATGTGTGTCTGCAGGCTACGAAGAGACTATTTCATGCTCAAAAGACTTTTTTTTAAGTGTACATCAGTAAGACTTCTTCTATTTCCCTAATATGGGATTACAGTTAACACCACGACAAGCAATACCAAATGCTTCATATGAACAAGCAGCCAAATGACAGTTGCGGCAAGAACCATAATTGAATTTGCAAGCTACTGCAAACACTAAATCTCTGCTCTTCTATTTGGCTAAAAATGAGCCAGATGATGCCTGCTGCCACGTTGCTGAAGAGTGGAGATGCTCAAAGGAAACTTACTGCACCTAGCATGTGTCAAAGGCAACCATTACTTGACTGCAGGACTGAGACTACACAAAGGAGAAGAAATAAAATGGGTGAGTCATATGTACTGGATGTGCTGGAGAAGACAAGTACCTTTTAAAAGGTATTTCTAGCCATGCTTCTCATTGCTGATCCAAGCCAAGGAAGGCCCTCACTAACATGAGATTATAGTCTGCATGAAGTGCACAGAAAACCATAGTAACAACTTCCTAGTACCGTTCCCCAACACGAATCCCTTCTCCTTCCCTTCTGGGTCCCGCACAGCACCT
Source organism: Egretta garzetta (assembly GCF_000687185.1). Taxonomy (NCBI): domain Eukaryota; kingdom Metazoa; phylum Chordata; class Aves; order Pelecaniformes; family Ardeidae; genus Egretta; species Egretta garzetta. The sequence continues at coordinate 10,904,021 of NW_009260028.1, read as the reverse complement.
GTGGGTAAGGGGGAGGCATGGCTTCTGCACTGAAATCTTAGCTGATGTGCACTCAATAGAGAATTCTGATTTTACAGGACCAGTATACACACATGTTCTTTAAATGCCAAAGCACACGAGTTACTGCTTTATCATTCCTTAGTGGAAGAAATACAACCCCCACACACACATCCTTGTTGTCATCTTCTTTTGTTTCTTTCCCCTCCCCTGTTTGTTGTCATCTTCTTTTGTTTCTTTCCCCTCCCTTACTGGAGGAACTGATGCTAAGGTTAATATGACTATTGGCTCTGAGACAGAACGTGAGCATAGCTCTGCTCTTCCACAAATTTCCTCTCACAGCATAATAGAAAAGACCTTACTGGCACATAGGACAATTTACTGTTTGGCATAAGGGAGTAAAAAATGGCAATGAATAGATTCTCTAAAAGAGTGGGGAATGGATCCAGAAGGGCAAGGTGTCCTTCTCAGCAGCTTGTTCATTACTTATAGACAGTTACTGTATTGTGAGGCTAAAGCCTGGAATTCTAGCAAGTCAATACCAAAGCTCTGTGGGATTTCTCATCCCTGACTTTAGTGTCTGTATTTATTGAGTGAGGACTGATGGTATAGGGTAATGTAATTTTCCAAGCCTTTTCAAAGTAGCAGAGATTAATGAGCAAGGTCAGGCACCAAAGGCACTAGACAGTACTTCAAATCCTGCTTCTACTTTTTTTTCCTTTTCCCCATCTCATGAAAAAATAAAATTCCAAACCTTCTAGGTCCCAGGCACTGACTCAGCAACATCCTCTTTTGAACTTGACGCTATTTCAGATAAAGGGTGGAGGGGTTGTTCTCCCATAAGAATGCAGTTATGTGTTCTGACAAGCATCTGACAAGCATTTGACTAAAGTGTAGATCATTAAGGCTGGGTTGCAGTAGGCTTATTCTCAGGTGTGTAGCAAGGAAAAGCAGCATCCACCTTTTTATAGCCTATGTATTGATTAATCACACCTACATACCTTTTTTTAAAATGTTAGTAAAGTACCAGTGAAAGGAGAAGGTAGTCCCGTATTCCTAGCTCTTTATCTATATCAGGAGGTTATGGAGCAGGGAAGTGAAAATGGTCTCATTATCCTGACAGATGGTGCACTTAACAAACCCACACAGTACGCTGAGGACGCAAAGAAAGGTTGTACATGCTTGAAGCACAGTGCATTTCTGAGCTGCCAGTGAAAGTGATGGCGATGAAGTACCACACTGAACCCAGGCTGCCATCCAGCCCTCAGAGCTGTAACAAATGACTTCATAGAATCATTTAGGTTAGAAAAGACCTTTAAGATCATCAAGTCCTACCGTAAACCTAACACTGCCAAGACCACCACTAAACCATGTCCCTAAGCACCAGATCTACACATCTTTTTAAATACCTCCAGGGATAGGGACTTGATCACTTCCCCTGGGCAGTCTTGTCACCTGGGGCATTCCCTGCCTCCTCCTTCTCTAGAAGGGACTGTTCTCCCTTTTATCCCTCCCATCCTGGTCCAGCAGCACCCCCTTTTACTTGGCAATCCCACCTAACAGGGTTCATGCATGACCACTCCTATTAAAGTACCCTTAATGCAGCTGCATTCACCTTTACAACATACATGGCCTCAAGATGCAGGAATAGGAGCACGAGAGAGCAACAGTGATCCGTATGCAACACGTTCCCCTGTATGTCTATGCCTGGCTTTGTGCCCCTGTAGATCTCTGCCTTGGGCTGAAAAGACTTACAGTGACAGTGGAACAGAGAGGAATGGCACTAAGCTGTTGCAGGGGTTTTGGCAGGTGGTCACTACACGTGTTCATTCGTTTGTTGGTTAGTTGTTTGGTTTGGTTTTTTAATTAACAAGTTAGGAGCAGGTGTTGATCCTTTATTTCAAGCACAATTACAAAAAAAAAAAAAAAAAAGAAACAAAAAAGGCACAACTTCCAGGCAATGACTTAGGAAGTGCTAACACAGTAAAGGATCAAAAAGAAATTCTTTGCTATAAATTTATGGTAAATGTTTTGTATCCTTGCAGATTCACAAGGTCTCCCTGAAACTCAGAAGCTGTTGGAGTGGTTTGCTTTTAAATATAAAATGTTTTAAATACAAAAAAATGCAAAAATATTTAAAAACAAAACAAACAAACAAAAGAAGTTTTGTTGTGAGGAAGAAAAGAAGGGTTCCTATTCATTCTGTCTTTGTTTTCACCTTAATAAGTTTTCACCTGGTGCCTTTTAACAACTGCTATTTAAAAACAATTTTATCAGGAAGGGTGGGCATTGATTTAGCGAAGTGCTGCAACTGCAATTAGAGAGTTATTAAAGCCAGTGCCAGATAATCTAATTGACATGAAAACCTAACTGAGGCCAGGGAATAAAGGTTTCCCTCCTGCTTCAGTTGTATGTTTATTGCACACATAAAGCTATCTTAAAAAAATACTAAGGTTGCAAAGTTGAGTATGAAAATGTTAGTAAATGGCAAACTGCACTGATACCATCATGCAATTAATTCAGTTAATTTTGCATAGACAACTTTAATTCCAGAAAATCCTGTTTCAAATTCTTGACTTTGCAACTTTCATAGTCTTAGGAGCATGTTGTGTTTCCTAGATTTAAAGAAAAAAATTATATTCTACTACAACGTATGGACACCCACATGGTTCCTCAGCATGACTGCTTGGAACTGTTAGATCCACCACATAGACCTCTTGTTTTAAGGAAGTATCTGATAGTGGTAGTAGGCTGCCGTCCTCTACTTGAATCAGCAGTAAATGGGATGAGTTGCGTATTTTGCTAGTGGGTTCCATACAGCTGACAGGAATGGAACAACGAGACAATGGAAGGTACAGGCTGCAGGCTCGAGGACTTCATCGCTCACTGATGTCTTCAGATGTGGTGGCTCTTTCTGTTCCACCTCATCTGTATAAACTCAGGGCTAGCCCCATCTCTCCCCCAGCCTCGATCCTCATCATGGTTCCCAGTAGACCTCAATAATGCTGTTTCTTTGTTTGGCTAGTCCTAGTCCCCAAAACTGTACTGGGGCATCCCCTAACCTCAGAACTCCACACCAGCCCCTTCCCACACTAGCCAGCTCCTGGCCTCCGGTTCTCGCGTCCCAATTCATCTTCCTCCCCCCCAGTCCCAGTTTCCACACAAAAGTATCAAACCCTCCCTAATACTCTGGGGTTCTAGTTTCCTGATGAGACTTACTGAACTCCTGTGTCATTCTATCCTTTGACCTCCCTGCTCCAGCTTCTGTGACCATTCAGCTCCAAGGAAGGAAGTACATTTCCTCACAAGAAACTGTGGTGTCTTGGGAGCACAGAAGGGCACTGTCACACTCTTAGTTTCAGTTCCTGGCCAAACTGTAGCTTACATAAGGATGTAGCAGCAATTAAGGAAAAATATAATTTCCTTAAGCCTTGCAAAGACAGTGTGGTTTAGTTGTTTTGGTGCTTACTATTTGGCCCAGTGATGTTGAGTTTTTATATATATAAAAAAAAATTATCTGCTTCACTGAACGCATGCAAACGCAAGACTTGTCTTTCTAAACATTTATAACTTGGCCAGTTTTGAAGATAGAAAAGTCACATCCCAGATGGCAAATCTTACATTTCCAGTCAAGCTGACAAAGGTTCAAAACAGTCAAAAAAAAGGCCACCAGAAATTGTTTTTAATTGCTAGACATGCTAGCATTTTGTTCAAGTTTCATTTTTGGAAATAACTGTAATGACTTTGCTGAACCCTTCCAAAATAATTCTGCTTGAGGCAAGCAGTCAACATGACAAATTTCAGCCTAAGCAATTGGATTTTGGCAAGGCTGTGTACAACTGAAAAGGGAGCTCTTAACCAGCAGAGTTCAGCAGCTCTGTTAATTGGCCTTGCCACCAGTCCACACTGTAATAAACTAAGTGTGTATGAGTAAAAGAATGTAAACTAAATGAAATAAAAATAAAAGCTATGGATAGCTGCAAAAGCTTTAAAAGGGGTCAAAACCGGAATGTGAATATTCTTGTGCTGGTGTTTTTAGAGTTGCCAATGATTTCTTGAGGCTTTAACCTCAGGAAAAAAAAATAGAAAATAGTTGAGTCACTTAAAAAGATTACATGGAAGACAAAAATTAATCAAAGTTCTGCCTTATACATTCTGTGTTTGAGGATTTCTCTAGCACTTAACTCTGCTACTCATTTAAAACTTCTCTAGAAAACATTTTCCCCTGTGTGAATTTAAGCTCTGACAGGCACTTTTTAAGTTGTGTTTGGATTTACAGACATGTCAGATTGTCAATAAAGCTGATTAGAAACAGCATCTTAGTGACACACACGGTTGACCAACCTCAGATCATTACTCCAGCCCATGTTTTCTAATCTATATAGATTCATTTTTCCTTCCCCTATTTCTGAAGATTACAAGCCTCATGAGCTTACAAGGTTAGCATCTAGAAGAAGGACTAGAAATTTCATGCATTTCCTCTGCATCACAAAACAAAAGCAGGGTTAGTACAATGGAGGATTTAAGTTAGAACTTAAATCCCTAACTGACACTGCAAGTGTTGGTATATGCAGAATGCACAGTATATAGCACAACCCAGAACTAGTCACTGTTGCACTAAAACCCACCTCATTTTCTCCACTGCTCAAATTTTAGACCTAAATGTAAGCAAAACCAATTAATTTTTTTTTTCTTGTCTTTTGTTCAGGAAACCCAATATTTACCCCTTCCTTCCTTCCCAAGCTAATAAAGCAGACAGAGAGAACAATCAAAACTCTTCTTGTTTCCAATCCGGCTGTTTTAAAGACTGCTTTGTCTCTTTCTTAAACATGGTGCTCTCCTTCCACGTGTTTCTTTGCTGCCTACTCACCTGGTCCTTGCTTAAATATAGTCTGGGAAATAGGAAATGTTTTGAGAGACTGGAGAGAAATGAAAGATTTTGGGTGAGGGTCAACCATGACTCCAAATTAGAGCATTAGTCAGTAACCTTCTTTTAGTGAATGTAGATTCTTTACTACAGACCCAGACCAGAACTTTGCCTGGGAAAATAAGAAGAGGGAAAATTAGGCAGTTAGAGGGAGAAGTAGCACTTGACCTAGCTGTGCTGAAGAGACATGAAATTCTCTGGGGGAGGAGAAAGAACACAAACACAACATGAGGGAGACAGTAAGAAAGCAAGACAGAGAAGAAACTGCTTGTGGAAAAGATGAAAGGAAAACTTCAGTTTTTATGAAGATGGGAAGAAAGTAAGGAATTTGACCTATCGCAGCAGCCTGCTCTGCCTGGCAGAGAGGACCAGTAGCTTGGAATCACCCCAGAGCATCCCACTGCATCACATGCTTCATCCCACTCTCATGGGCATGCTCATTTGTTGCCTGTGAGACTTAGGGGCCTCACTGGCAGAAAACTATCTACTTCCACAAGACAATGACTGGTTAAAAGCTTCCGTATAGGGAATGCCTCTTGGGCCTTGCATAAACCAGCAGAAATCACGGCTGAAATAGCTATGGCAATTTGTGCCAACTGAGGATGCAAGTCTCTGTTTTCTGCTGCTCACCTCAATCCATGCAACCTCTTCTGACTAGCAATAACCAGAACAAGGTATTTTTTTTTTAACCAAATCAATCAGACTTTCTCCTGAAACAAGCCACGGGGTGGGGGGAGAGGGGGCGGAACATCTTTTTTTGAACTGCCTGAGCTGAAAGTCTACATTGCTTTTTGTTTTGTTTTGTTTTCTGGCACGCTTGGTCAAGCTTATAAGCTGTTTTGTCACATCCAGACAGCATCACTTACAGCAACAAAAGGTATCCCTGACACTGGAAGAAGAGGCTGGCAGCTCTAGGCTGGATCAGTCACTATCTCAGCAATTATATTGAACTGTTAAGCTGCAATGAACAAAAGTGGAAGCTGTATTTGGCCTCTTGCTGCTAGGCCAGAAACCTCACAAACACACAGCAGAATAGAAGCAACTGCTCTCTATCTCAGCTCAGGTTAATTAGATGCTAGCTTCTATTCCACAAGTTAAATCGAGAGATCTGCCCCTAAATAGGCTTTGTGGTACTACATAATCCTGGAGAAAACTATTTACAGGCATAGAAAATTACTGTTATGTCCTCGGAGTTGTGTGAAGCCTGAAATTAGGGTCAGATTTATGGTAGTCATAAAAACCTTTCTATGCCAAGTTTCAAGTAAATTTGGATCTATTTATACTTTGGAGAGGAAAACAATAACTTCTTAGTGATCTTGCATAGTACCCACCCCAAAAATAATGGCAGTTGTGGATGTGCTTACAGTTAGGTTCATTAAAACCTGAAACTTAGAACCAAATGGAGTGGGAGTTACAAGCTCACACAGTTATACAGGAGAGAAACTACAAAGAAGCACTACTGTCCCTTGATGCTGCTTTCTTCACTGATCTTTTGTCTGCAGCATCTTCTACTAGAAGAAGAAAAAGAACTAACAAAAGGAAGAAAATAAGTATTCTAATTCCAACTCACTCTGGACCTCAGCCAATTCCACCACGTAAAACAGAAAATGCTAATGTTGGCAGCAGTAATCTTCTTAAGATGATGAATAAAGACCAAAAATCTATACTAATGCTGCTACATCTGAGAACAGCCTCTAGATTGCGTTGCTCGCAAGGTTTGGCTGTGGCATGGGAGGAATGGAGGGAATAGCCAAAAATTACAGTTTCTTTTTGATGTTCTTCCATAACAAAATGGCTTTTAGCTGAGAGACCTCCAGAGGACTCCATCTCATGACTCAGTCTCTTGCTTTTTATTTATGTGGTCCCTCATTTAAAAACCATAAATACTTCCAGAACAGTTGTGACACTTCTCTGGCATAGGGCCACAGTTTTTGAGAGGTCCAACAGTCAGTGCAGACTAGGTCCATCAAATCTCCTGGACATGGGCAGAACAGCTCCAAGACTTGCACCTGGTCCCACTGGGCATATGACATGGGCCTGTCTGTCAGTGTGCTAAGCATATACAGTATTGTTTATGGATCCTTAAGTCTCCAGATTTCTTTCCACTGGGGTCTAGCAGAGCTATTTCTTTCTCTTGAATTTGCCAGAGAACAGAACTTAAGCCAAAGGCTTAAGTTTGTTTGAGATGAGACAAAGTGGTGCTGATGGACAGACTGATGACTCATGACTGATTGGGAAAGCCTGCATCTGCACCCTCCGCTGACAGCATCTATCACCCATTGATAAAAAGGTCCAAAACCACGTCTTCCATTTGTCTTCTCACCTTCTTGGCTAAAAAAAGCCAGGAATGTTTTTTTCCAGCTTCTCCTAGGCAGCATAACATGTCTTTGCCTCCCAGAGGCAGAGCTCACAAGAGATACACAGAGTTTAGTTAGGAATGGATTCATTGTAAAGGTCACCAAGAAATTTTTGCTAGTGAAAAATACAGCTGTCCACTTTATAAACAAAATCATTAGATGAGATCGTAACACACCTGTGCTTTGCACTGTCTGCTAGTAATTAGTCTGCTGGCTGCTAGACCAAGAGGTAGCTGCTTCAGAATGCCAAACCTGCCTCAGCTCTGTCTAGACATCCTCTCTGTTTGAGTTCTGGCCCCTGGTTATTTGAGGTGAAAAGAAGGGGGGTATCTGATTCTCATCTGTGCTGTATGAACAGCCACCTGTATAAGGCAGGATAGGGGTATATGCACTGCCATCATACCCCAAGAAGGGGCCCAGACATAACTGGAGGTCTGGTATTACGTGTGCATCCACATCTCTTCTCAAAGGTATCACACCTGATAACCTACATTCAACATGATGAAATCAGTCTAAGACCAGAAGAATAAACATATCTTAAAGTTTCATTAATCTCTCCCCTCCTACCTTTCTGTTAAGCTGTACCACATCTGCCACAAACCAGAGAACCCAGCCCAGAATTTTCTCCATAGCTAATTCTTGCTTCCTGGCAGAAGCTTGGGTCAGAAACTCTCTGCAGTGTCTTATAGGGACCTCAGCCCCGAATTCTTAAGGTGCAACAAATTTTAATGAGAATTAAATTATTTTATGGACACTGAAATAGACAATTATTAGTAAAAATTATTTACATACAATAGAGCAGCATTGTTTAGCTGGAGAAAACAGTGCGTATATAAAGAAGGCAGAATGAACAGCAGAAGCCCTTAAAAAGCCTACAAAAATAAAGGAAAGGACTGATCAAGGCTAATCTAAGCTTCAAGCTATAGAATCCTAAGTCACAATGTATTGGAAGTTAATGCACCACCACTGTACAATAAAACTAAAGATGTTCAGGTGAGGGACTCTCCTACACATTTTGTTTGAAAGGGAGAGAGTTGTTGCAACACATTCTCAGAAAGGAGTGCTTCTGGAGAACCTGTGAAAGTAGAAATGACTTAGAGTGAAAAGGCCATTAGCAATCCAAAAGGGTAACTCTTAGCTGTCTGGCTATCAGTATGAGATCTGTAAGTTAGAGCAGAAACTGCGGAGCTAGGATTCTTACTGTTGGATTAGCACAGACACATAATGAATTCCAAAATCCTACAATAATGTATTGTTTTTCTGGCTATTAGCCTGGATTTTAATTAGTTTCTGCTAATGAATACATTTTTAACATGTCCATTTTTTATTGGCAGCTTTTAGAGGAGCCTAGTAAATTGGTCACTGTGGAGTGCCAGTGTTCCACTAAAACCTAAAAAATAATTAGTGCTTTCCCCACCTAGAGTCAACCAGCAGTCTCAGGAGGTTTTAGGTATAAATTAGAATGAAAGATGAGATACTCAAAATACAGTTAGAGTACTCATTCATCAACCACGATTAAATAATGTTACTGTGAGACCCTAGAGAAGTGCTGAGAGCCGAGTTCTAGTCTCCCACAGTATCTCCCAGGAGCTGCCAGAGCACCCTGCCCTATTTTCCACTGTGACTCTTGAAATGCCTTTTCCATATCCGGTGCTATCCAAGTTTCTTCTTTTCTTGAGAATTCCTCCTTGGAAAATACATATTTTTCTCAGTCCTTCCTATTCGTAAAACACTGTGGCCGGGGGAAAAAGTGAACCAATACCAAATGTGCTTGACCAAAGCAAATGCTTTCATCAGATCCAGTATCCTAGCTAACAAAGACCCCAAGCCAGGAAATATTTGGATGTTTTCACATCCAGATTTCCACAGAGAAAATGGCTGGAAGAGCTGACATGAGGTGGCTAGGATCAGCCAGATCTAAATAAGGATGGAGTTGCTTGAGATGGGATTAAGGAGAAATTAAACACCCAGGTTCAAAACCAACATTCTGAAAAACCCTGTTGAGCATCCATTTAACTCCAGAGATATACAGGCTCTAGACCTTTCTTTTAGTATTACCCACAAATTCCTCAGCCTGGACAGAGTCAAGCAAATCAGAAGCTGTTTTACACCTAAAGCAGATTAAGATGTATAAACACCAGGCTCTCCAGAGAAGCTCATTCTGGTAAGTATGATGTCACAAAAGAATACATTTCTCTCTGTTGACTCTGAATGGAGCTTTAGGTCTCTCATGCAGATGTACACCGATAGAGCCAGGCAAAGGAATTTCACCCCTAATGCATAGAGAGGGACAGAGTTTACTATTATTAATCCTAACAGCTCCTGTTCAGTATAGGAACCCAGGACACACATGGGCTGAAGTCCCACTTTGAGACACCCTCCTCTTACTTTGTATGGGCAACATAGGCACTTTACATAAGGTCCTGAAATCCACTCCAACCACCAGGACTGAAGGTGCGATGTCGCACTGGTTCATGTTGGAGCATCTAATTCCTTTTTGCAGCCCTAACTGCCCTTTCTTCTGGACACTAGTTCAGCTAAGGACCAAATTTTAATCATGTCTGTAACACTCCTGCTGTTCTAAATTCTGGTGCCTGCTTACACAAGGGAGCTTGATAACACCAAATTACAAGCTAATTTTGGAGCATCGAGCTAAGTGCATTAAGACAGCTGTGTGCTATAAATTAAAATCTTAAAAACCTTCAGAGAAAATGATTAATCATTCACCGAATTACTAACAGACAAGGAACACTTAAGTGGAAAAGATTTTCATTTCATTTACAAAATCAAGTCTTCTGGAAAAGAAAAATAAAAGAACAGAACAAAAGTCTACCATATGAAGCAAGGCAGCTAATATGCACAGTCAAAAAGAAAACTGATGTTTCTGCAACAGTAAATCCTGGTAACCACTGTTGTGCATCGATTGTGTTCCTCTTCCATTTTTCACTTCCACTAAATTAAAAAGCATGCTGCTGAGCTGCATTCACCTCTTGTAGCCTTTCAATCATCTGTTGTTAGTGTCCGGGAACATGTAGAGACAGATCTGCAACTTGTGCAAGTCAGTCCAGCTCCACAGACGTCATCCAGTGTAAATATGCTAGCTTACACATGCCATTGACTCTAGTCCTGATGCAGCCCCAAACCATCCTTGATGATGTAGGGACAGATTCATTTCAGAGGTAACATTATTGGGTTTAGTAGGGTTACCTAGGCACTGGCTTGACCCATGTCCTTCATTTGGGTTCCTACCAGCAGCAAAGCAGAACTAAACGTTCTTCTTCTCGGAGTATTGATGACAGCACAGTTTCAAATGAGTGCACATTTCTGGACGCAAGCCAGTGCGTGTCAGCTACATGCCAGTCATGGAAAGAAGTCTCGTTCTCCCTGGTGCATAGTCAGGCAGCACACTGATAATTACAGACTGATCTCCAAAAGAAATATGGCACTTGTCAAAGGCATAATTTCGGTTCTGCCTTCCCTCATTAACACTTGACGGGAACTCCAGCATATTTATGAATCATCTAAAAAGCAAAAATCACCAGCATCACCAAAGATTTATTATTATTTTTCTCAATTTACAACTGACTTTTTTTTTCTGATGACCTAGCCTGATCATTACAGACCAGTTTCTCAGAAAGGATTAGGACTCCCACCACCTTTTGGGTGCTCAAATACTCACTGAATTAGGCACCTCCTATGTGCCAGGACCCAATGCTGCAGGGAGCTGGATCCAAGTCCCATTGCCATTGTTGAAAGGACAAAGAAACTGAGACAAAATCTTACTGAGCATAGAAGTAGTGGCTGTCAGCTAAAGGCAGAAATTAGGCAAAACCAAGAGTGTAACAGGGCACAGTCAATGCAAATAACAAAAAACCCAAGGACAAAGGAGCATGTCAGGATGCTCGTGGGTATCCTGAAGAGGTTTGGGTCTCAGACTTAAACAGTGCCCTTTAGTTTTACAGACTCCATTCTTTCAGGCAATTATGCACCGTCTAACACAACAGGGCTGCAATCCTCTATTAACTACTGAAACTAAATTACAAGTGAGCGTAGCTCATGATGATTTTCTTGGGCTGCTTCTGATCCCAATACTGCAGGAATACTGCAGCTCTACTAATTTCTACCTCCTGCAAAGTTTCAGAGGAGCAGACTGTATGAGTGACCATATGTAAGTATATATACTTATATACATGTGTTCGTTTCTCATATTTTTAGAAACGCAGCTGAATTTTTGGGTGCACTCAGTTTGAGAGCACCACATGTAAGCAGGCACACAAGTTTCCCAAGTTGCATGCAGTCAATGTGTACAAAACAAAGATCCCATAAATTAATCAAGTTATTCTCATAGCAAGCTGGAAAGAAAGAGATGGACTGGGGCAAAAATTGTTATTGTTATCTCTATTTTTAAATACTTGGAAGACACCCAGTTACCATGGTGGTGAGGACCATATAAGTACCTAGACAGATTCGTTTCTAGCGGGAGCATTAAGTGTGAGGGTTTTTCCATCTCAAAGGTGCCAGCTAGCTGGGACCTTTTCCTCAAAGGGAAAAAAGGGGAGACATATTTTGAAATAATTTCATATTTTTAAGTCCTTAAAAAGTGAGTTTAAAAAGCTGAAATCATTCTTCTGTGGTTGTGCTGTTCTGCTTTGTTTTTTCCCTATGGGACTTCTGCGTTTAATTTGCTCTCCTGGTACTCTTTCATTAGGTAGGTAACCATTTTTTCCTCTCCAGTGCAGTCCCAGGGAGGAAAAAAACCCAGAACAACATGCAAGAAAAAGCTATATAACTAACGTTATGTATCAACATACACATAGACACCCTTCACATGCATAATGCTATATTCTTTGTGTCAGTAGGTGGACTTATTTGGTAGTCATGAGAGTAGTTATAAATGATACACAAAATGAAAACTCACAGGAAATTCCAAAGACAGGACATTGGCCAGACTACATGAGCACTGCTTGCTCTACTAATTGATGAAACTTTTAATACAATGTTGGGTTTTTTTTAAAGATGCTTCTGCCTAAACATTTAAAAATGAAACCTTCTCATTATCAGATGAAGTGCAGCAGTAATGCACAGTATCAAATGCAACTTGTCAGATAACAGAAGAATAAGAATGGTATCTGCTGTCTTATAAGTATTACTTAAGTTAGATTAGGTATATTAGCTACTTTAAACTCCCCCAGAGGATCCTCTCCATGAAACCAGATGGCCACTTGCATGCGTACAGACATGTCTGGGGGTAGGTGATGTTTCAATACAGAAGGTGTCTATCTCAAACACACATAAAAAGTATTGCTTTACAAGTTTTTGAAAAAAATCAAAAGTTGTTGATGCAAAAAAATTTGTGAACAATCCTTCATTCTCATCATTGCCCCAAACAAGCAAGCACACAGTATTCCTCTGGAGAGGACTTAACACTTATGCCTGGCCTCAAGAAATGAAAATTCACCTAGTAGAGGAAATGAAGTTCATATATAATTCCCATCTCTTCCTTTCAGCATTCTCTCTAGGGAAGATCTGTGAACAATCCAAGAGCCTTGTTATTAAAGGCTTGATCTGTCTTTAGCTGAGACATGTTGGCTGCCTGAAGAGATGAGCAGACTCCTTGATAAACAGACCAGTCTGGGCAAAGTAAGAGACACAGGCCAGGAAAGGACCTAAGACATACATGGTTTGGTTCAGGGTAAACTTTATGTGTAGCTGTCCCTGAGAAAGTGCCTGAAATGAAACTCAGCAGATAAGGTTGCCTGCAGTGTTTTTGCCATGCATAGCTATGCCTTGAGATGGGATTCATCTAGAACTGTTTACTTTGAATTTTTCTCCAGACTCTCATCTGAAACACTCTCAGCTACAGATCATGGTGTTGAGTTCACACAGGATTTTTACACCTTCCTCTCAGTGATCTGTACATGACCAAATACAACTTACGTAACTATGCTAGAGGGTTCAAACGCTTTTGTATTTAGGCTTTGTGAAGATGTACATTATTTGATGGTGGCATGTATGTCTAGGAATGTTGCAGAGACACATACTTGCTATTTTAAGAGACTGGGGATGAGGTACAGCAAATGATTCTCATCTCACTTCCTAAATCCCCACTGGTAACAGCTAGGTTGTATGAGGTAGCACAGAGCTTGGCTCTGGATATAGGTTGAAGCAAGTGGAAGAGAGAGACTGTAATATTGACTGGGAGGCCGTGTTCCGTGAAGCACCACTTTGAAGGAACAATACAAATTTAGCAGAACACCACAGTGAAAAGAGAAAAGAGGGCAATGTAATTTTCTTCCCAACACTCCACCTAATATCCAGAAAAACACAGTATTTATTTGTTTCATACAATACTCCCCATTCTAACTGCTGATTAGTGCTGTGGGTGTGAAATATTAGAGAGCAGCAGTCTGAAAGGGTTGGGTTTTTCTTCACATTGCTTGCATCTTTTGCCACACAGGCACTGTTTTGTGGGAAAGAAAATCCACAAGGCATTGCAATGCTACAGCCCAGTCACTGTCCTTTCCTGTGACTAAAGAACATGACCTCTAGACCCAGGCAGATACAGCAAACCATGTTCCATGAGATCCTTTGAATATTTATACAAATTAGCCTCATGTGCTCCCTCCCTTTTCAAAATCTTTTTTCCACAAGTAAGTTTATTTGTAGGGCTGTTCCCAAACACAGTACAGTTTTACATAGCCATTGGAGAACATTAGTGGAAAATTAATTTCAAGTTCTTAAACAGATATTTATATTAGACCATACTACAATAATGATCCTGGCCTCTAGCCAGGAATTAAAGCTCTATTAAGCTAAGCACTCTGCATAAATAACTATGAAGATGATTATTCACTCTGTCGGACCTAGCAAGACTCTCTATCCCTAAGTGCAGTGTGCACAGAGTGCAGAATTTCCCAACTTCCTTAAGTAGATGAAGTGGGTGAATGGACTGTTGATAACACTGCAAGATGCATATCCCTCTACCAGGAAAGCTTAGAGTGGTATCTCTATTATACCATGCATGATTGTTTTACAATTCTTTACCATTACTGTTAATGTTTTCTAGAAGCATTCAGATTTAAGTGACTTTAGATGACTCCATTTTAGATTTAAAAGATAAGAATTTACTAACTCTGCTGTTTCTTTATCCTTAGAGGCATCCCATGTTATACTGTATGGAGAAGTACAGAGTGTTTATTCATTTATAGTTTTCTGACCATACCAAAGCAGAGATCATACACTGGCAAGACAAATGCTTGAGAATAAGTAGAAATTAAAAAGAAGGCTTTCACTTTTTCAGTACAACTGACCATCTTGCAGTGATTGTGTAGGCCTAATCCGCCATGGCATGTAAAACCTATTCATTTTTGTTTCACTCAGATCCAGGAAATTAAAGAATTCATCACATGACAACACATTTTGTTATTATAAATATTCATATTGCTGAATGATAAATATGATACTCAAAGTTATTAAACAATAATCACATGCCTTATGTACTTTCAGAAGAAAGGGCAAGATCTATTAATAGAAAAAAGCGATGCTAAATTTGAAGACAGAAATAATTGGTTCTGATGCAATTATTTCCCTGCCAGATGTGCTCAGCTGTAAAGAATAGATTGTATGATACAAGCTTTCAAATTACATAGCAAAAAAAAAAAGTAATATGAAACAGAATGAGAAGTGACAAATGTTAATCTACAAAGGAACTTTGTGACACTGGCAAGGTAGTAAGAATAGTAAGGTAGTGTAGGGGGTTGACCCTGGCTGGACACCAGGTGCCCACCAAAGCCGCTCTATCACTCCCCTCTTCGGCAGGACAGGGGAGAGAAAATACAATGAAAGGCTCATGGGTTGAGATAAGGACAGGGAGAGATCACTCATCAATTACCATCACAGACAAAATAGATTGACCTGGGGAAATTAGTTTAATTTACTACCAATCAAAATCAGAGTAGGGCGATGAGAAATAAAACCTAAACCTTAAAACACCTTCCCCCACACCTCCCTTCTTCCCGGGCCCAACTTCTCTCCCAAGTTCTCTCCCTCCTCCTCCTCCTGCCTAAGTGGCACAGGGACACAGGGAATGGGGGTTGGGGTCAGTTCATCACACACTGTGTCTGCTGCTCCTTCCTCTGCAGGGGAAGGACTCCTCACACTCTGCTCCTGCTCCAGCCTGGGGTCCCTCCCACAAACTGCTCCTGTGTGGGTCCACCACAGGTTCACAAGCCCTGCCGGCAAACCTGCTCCAACCTGGGCTCCTCTCCACGAGTCCACAGGTCCTGCCAGGAGCCTGCTCCAGCACAGGCTTCCCACAGGGTCACAGCTTCCTTCAGGGCACATCAACCCACTTCAGTGTGGGGTCCTCTCCAGGCTGCAGGTGGGAATCTGCTCCAGTGTGGGCCTCCATGGGCTGCAGGGGGACAGCCTGCCTCACCATGGTCTTCACCAGGGGAATCTCTGCGCCAGCACCCAGAGCACCTCCTCCCTCACTGGCCTGGGTGTCTGCAGGGCTGTTCTTCTCACATATTCTCACTGCTCTGTTCTGACTGCAATTGCTGTTGCACAGCAACTTTTCCACCTTCTTAGCTATGTTATCCCAGAGGTGCTACCACCATCGCTGATGGGCTTGGCCTCAGCCAGCAGTAGGTCTGTCTCGGAGCCAGTTGGCATTTGCTCTATTGGACATGGGGGAAGCTTCTGGCAGCTTGTCATAGAAGCCACCCCTGTAGCGCTCTCCCCCGCTGCCACCAAAACAAGTAGGAACATCCTGTTTTCATTTAGGATGCATTTGCAAACATGATAGGCCAGATTAATCAAACCAGGTTAGCAACAAGGAAATTATAGCTTGTTATCCCACACCAACTGTATTACACCAAGTCAGATTCATATAGGAGGGGGTGCATGGGGATAGTACTGCTGTCTTCCCTTTGGATTTTCTACCATCGAGAACAGCATTAGATAATAGAGTTTAAAAGTTAAGTTTGTAATGCATACACAAATAAGTATGTCCTGGCTTTCAGGTAGACTGAGGTCCTTCAAGACCCAATGAGGTTATGGCAGCTACAGTTACACAGCTCCTATGTACAGCAAGTTGTTTTTATACAAGTGCTTCTGTACACATAGTACTACTGCCAGTTATTAGGGTGGTGTTTCTTTAAAAATAGTCCTTTGACCAGTTTTCACCCAGGGAAACTAGTTTATGTAATTTACTCCCAATAATACTTTTGTTCTTCCCACTCTGACAACAGAATGAAGTTACATAGACTTCCCTGACAGCAACACAGCATGGTTTGGGTGGAAAAGTTACTCAGCATTATACAGTGCCTAATGAAACCATCAGGAGCTCTCCCATTGACTTCACTAGCCACTGATGTACCATGAGAGCACACTGTAATGCAATAGTCACTCTTCCTTAGGAAGACATGAATCACCATCTGATTTTGATCATACCCTGTAAAAGGACAAACTACAACTTGTTTAGAAGGTCAAGATAGACAGATGTCATCTAGGTCTTGACCAGCATTCAGTGTGGTCATTGAAGGTTAACAGCAAAACTCTCAGTGTGAGTAAAAGTTACTCCAACATGAGTAGTTATTCAGTATTTATAACACTGATACAGCTTCAAGAACTACCAGGCTTGTTGCTGCATAAAACCCAAGAAGGTACAGTGGTATCTGTTATATGAATCCTGTCTGCTAATGACCTCTGAAAGAGAAGAGGGAGCTTTGTCCCCCACACCTTACCACCTAGTAGTCTGGAAAGACATTCAAGAAGGCAGCTGAGTGAAGATAACTGCTGATGAATGAAGGTCCCATGTAGGTACAACAGTGCATTCATCAGAATGACAACCCATACAGTTTGTGTATGAGATTTTCTTCTCTCATTATCACAAACTCTTGTATGTGGCATACCGCTGCTCCACACTACCGGCTTTTCTGAAGTTCAGTCTTTTCCATTGCTCATTCCCTTGCGCAAACAAGCAAGTCTGCTAGAACAAGGCAGTGCCAGTTCAGTAGACATTGGGATTGAGCCTGCATTTTGTGTGTGATAAAATCCTCCACTGGAAGAGAAGCTCACTAAGAGAGACCACTGCTGTGGTGGTAGGAATTAAACACAATTAAGGAAGTAATGTTGCTATCTAACGAAGGTCAAACAAACGAAGGTCAAACAAGAACATGCATTCATAAGTGCCTACCAAAACTATCACTACTATAAAAGGAATATTCAGAGACTGAATTTCCCTGAATGCTTTACAGTGACAGCAACACCGTACATGTCTTCAAAGAGGGAGAATGCTGATTGACATGGTCATTTGTTTTATTTTCTCCAGTTGAGCCACCCTAGAGACAGGCACAAAATTCATTTTCTACAAACAATGCACAAACAAAACTTGACCCATAGCAGTGTCTCCAGTGTGTGAATCAAAACCCCTGAGAACAGTTGAGCATCTTTATTTGTTGTTAGGGCTAGTTTTCAGCAGCTTTTCCTGATCTTGTAATCAAGAGCAAGGACAGCGACCAGTCTAGTTTGCCTTTGCAAACATCTTCATAGCACACTTTTTTTTAACAAGATGATGAAAGGGGTTTTGGTTTCTCCACCCCACCCCACCCCCCTTTCCCAACAAGAGGGAAAGTTTCCTTTTGACAGGGAAACAAACGTCTGAAGAAGAGATTGAGAACAACAATCACAACAAAAATTTAAGATGTGGACGTATTGCAGACTTCTGGCCAAAAAGCACGTAACAGAGGATTTATATTGTGTACATAGGTTTACAGCACACCCCAGTTTTCAGAGGAATAAATCTCTTCTGCTTGAGTTCTAACTACACAGCACTAATAAGGTCAAAGAGCTACACATTTCTGCTTCTTTGATTTAGAATTCAATCTCAGGTTCAAAGTTCTGATTCTGCTTTGTTTTCACACAAGCATGCGGATTGGGGAGATCAGAGGACTCCATTCCATCTCCCCTGCTGCTCCTGTATCTTACATAGATGACAGGTTTTTTGTTATAATTTCATTACAAAAAAATAATTGGTATCTATTTGTTTAAGACTAACTGCGCATCTGCCTGTTTATATTGCATCTAAAACTATGCTACAACTGAAATCATATATATTTGTGATTAAGGACACAGCCCTTTCTCACTCAAAATTCACTTTGAGAAAAAAAGAATTTGCTTTTAAAAAGACTGCAGGATCAGTAAATCTAAGCTAAACTTGACAACAGGATAATTTTATTTGGTAAGAAATTCAAGGCAAATGAGCTCAGTTCATAATGTGCTCAAACAGTAAAGAGAAAAACATGCTTCCCATGCTGCCCAAATGGCTGACATAATTTTGCTTGCTCTCCTTTCCTGTTAACTTGAGAATGCAAATGGCTTTGCTGTCAGGGTACATTTGTTCCCACTAATTCAAGACACTATAACAAGCCAAAATATTTATTTCTTTTTTCCACTCTAATTTGTGTTTTATCGTATTGGGAACATCGTCTACGGATTTCATTTACTGTAACATTATGCAAACAGCCCTTATGGGAAAGTCACCTCTCTGTAATAGGAAAACCAAGCATAAAGAAGTCTCTTTATGTTTTAGGATATGTTGCCTCAAAGGGCCCAAAAATTCTGTTCAAAACAACAAGTAAAGGCCAAAATGCATATCCAAAATAATTGCTCAAATATCCCATCTCAGAAAACCCTTGGCTTTTCAGAGCAGATACTTACATTCTTTATGCTTCTCAGTAGATAGGATGCACTACCAGAACATATTCTTTTTATTAGAACTGGATGATCAAACAGAAGCAGACAGAATATTTATATAGTTCAATCCTCATCCTGTTCATGAATGTCTACGAACTGATGCTGCCCCATTCAGCTGGATATATAATAAAGCTGATCAAAATGGTTTCCTCTGAAAAATGTTTCTGGCGGTTAACTGGATATTAATCAAGTGATCATTTGTGTGTAAAGCATTTCTGCCCTCCTATAGGAACTAAAATGAGATTTCAGCTAAAAAACAATTGCTGTTTTTACTGAAAGTTCAGTTTGACTTTCTTCAGGAAAAAAAAACACCCAACATTTTCCAGTTAGAATTGTTTGTGACACTAAAGGGGCCGATATCGCTTCCTGCCAGCCTATTTGTTAAGGTCTGAAAAAAACAATGACTCACCCCTTAGAGCAGTGGAGCATGAGTCCAGATTCACTCATGTAGAGTGCCAAAGTTATAAGCCTATTTGCCATATGGTCCTTCCATGTGAGCTGCTCTATCTACAGCCTATCTCTAGCAAAACTCAAATTGAGGTCTATGCAAGTGCCTTCTAACTTTGGTATCTCAGTTATGGGCCTAAAGTTAGGTGGGATGAATCAGACCACAGAAACTATGTTTATGAGCAAGTCCTTTGTAATTAATTTACTTTTGTTCACCTTCCCCATTTCATGCAGCAGCTGCTTATAATACTTAATCTAGCCTCTTAGTGTCCCTTTTCTGCATACCTAACACTGTCTTGTTCTAGCCTCATTTGTAAGTGCACTGACTTTTACAGAGTCCTTTGGTTTACTACAGTATGAGCTCAGAATAAGGTCTCTACAGTAGAGAATTTGAAAATACAAATATAAAGAAAACAATCCCACTGAAGCCCTTCCAGTTTTTAGAAATACATTCAAAATATAAGCTATGAAACCAAGGCCGTTGCTACCTGACATCTGTCATTACAGTAAAAAAATACTTTGGATCAATTTGACTCTGTATTCTCCATCAAGAAATACAGTCTACCCTTACCATTCTCACCAGATGTCTTGTCTTTCCCATTTGTAGCTCCGGTTCCTTGTCTCTGTTGGGGGGGGGGAAAGGAAAACAAAACAAGTGGTTAAAACAAACACAAATGTGCATTTTCCCCTTGAAATTACAGCCTGATTTCTCCTTGATACCTTGGATAGTCATTCACCCTCACACGAAACACTATCAGTCAGAACAGGAATGCTTAGTACCATTTAGGTACAGCTGCATAACTGTGTGCAACTATATGCAATTATCACATGTTAGTGATGGGATATGCGTAATCAAGTTTCCAGCAGTGCAAGGGTATGTGCTACAGTTGGATATCTCTTCAGGTCCCTGCTGTGCCTTCATTTCCATGGTTCTTCTGACCCGACTTTGGCCAGAAAACTCATCTTTCCACTTTGACCACAAGTGGAGATGGAACTTCCCACTTCAGTTCACTCTGTCCAAGGAATAGCCTCATGGTGGTCCATGAAAAGCTGATTTACATCACACTACTAAGTAACACATGGCAAACACCAATGCAATCCAAATAAATATTCACAGTGGCAGGGCTGTATTAGTGTGGTTACACTGCTAGGTAACTTTCTAGCTTAAGAATGGTCACTATGAAAATTATGCTGCATTTCCCAGAGAAAGCATCTCACTGGTGGAATTAAGGTACTTTAGCAAGTATGGCAAAACTTGCATTTCTTATGCAAAATTATTCATACTTGTGTGTATTACTGAAATAGACTAAAGATTTCATCCTCTAAGGTTGCACATGAAGAAAAACAGCAAATTCAACTCCATTCAGCCATCAAGGCAGCACATCCTCATGCATTCGGAAAGTTAACAGCTACAGTAGCACTGCAAACCAAATGTTTTGTACCAAAACATGGACAGGCATATCAATTCTCTTATGAAAATTCATACAGGCATACTTATCTGAAGGTATTTACTCTAGAATATCTGGTTAAAACCTTCTCTACGGCTCTGGTTACTGTATTTCATTTCCCACAGCAGTGTTTTTTTCAGGGTATTCTGTACATACAGAGCTAATCATGACATAAGTAAAAAACCTTCCTGTGTACTCTTAGCTCTTATTATAGAAGACAGGGGGGGAAGAAAGCTCTTCAAACCGCTCAGGAGAATAAAGAAAAGCTACATATGGTCTGTCGTGCATCCACATGCCAGTGGTGGGGTTTCTCATGATCTTCTCCACAGCAGACTTCAGTGCGTATATCTGTTCTACTGGCTCTGCCTCATCTCTCACTCCATGCAATGAGACAGAACATCCCTAGAGAAAACTCTGAGTCTATACCACAGCTATAGTCTCCCCGTATGATGGAAATACGTTTGTTTCTCCCTGGAGCCTCAGAGCTAAGACAGGAGAGAAAACTTGGCCAATACCATCAAAGAATGGGATTCTAAAGGGACAAACAACTTTTACAAAAGCATAAGTAGTTACTAACGGCCAGAAATCAGTAAATCCACCCAACAACCAGTTTTGCTAAAGATATTAACCTTTATGCCTTTATTTAAAGTTTGGTTAATATTTCCACATTTCAATTTTAATCCACATTTGAAACTAGATTTCAGCATTAATTTACTGGGACCTCCCAAAAAACCAAAATACTGGATTTTTCCTATCTATAAAATAACTATATTGCTTTTTCCTTCTCTGTTTATTTTTAAATGCTTTTTCAAGTTGTCTTATTTCCTGAGTGTTTCAGGCTGTGCTACTTAGCCTTTATGAAAGCTTCTCTTTCCTCCCTAGGCTATACCTGTCAGGTTCGGTCTGTTATTGATGGAGTGCTGGAATATGGATCCACACATTTATTTCATGTCTCAGGATTTCCCCTCAGGGAGAGAAGAAAGTTGTCAAAGAAAATGAATAAAAACTTGGCTTTGGTCAATGAACGTTTTTCTATTCAGAAGGTCAAGATTTTTCTTAAAGTCTGAAATCAGTCTAAGTATTCTACAGCCATTCCTTTGATTGGTAACCACTGGACATACACAGAATGAAGCCTGAAAGTCTGCCAGACAAACTTCTGATAGCCTTTCCTTCAGTTATGTACATATTTTGATCTATCAGCAGTGTGCTGTCTTCCAAGTGAGTACAATGGATTTGAAAGTGAAAATCAGTTTCTCATTAACAAGGCACTGAAACTTAAGAAAAAGCCATGCACAATGTGATCATCCACCTGCAAAGTCTTTAGCCTTTTATTTCAATACATTCATTGGACCTATTTAAAACATTTTCAAGATGCTGATATTGTTAGCAGCTGCAGAGTCTTCCTTCTTTCATCACCTTTCATGATGCTACCACAGGCTGCAAAACAAAGCTTAGCTTTTTAATGTCCTTCAGAATACAAGAGGACTAAACACAAGGTATTTTCAAGAAGCAATGGATGAAAGCCTTCCAAAAGCTAGTATAACAGATATTGTCCTCAGATGCAATAGATCAAATTAAAAATCAACTAATACAAGAAAAACAATATTAGTTTCTAGGAAGTCCCCAAGTTGCTGACCATATTTTAAAAGACAAAAGCAGTCTAATGCTTTCCATTTCCTATAACTCATAGCCAGCTTCCTTCATTCAAAGATTGTTTCCAAAATTCCCCACCATTTTCTAATGCAAGCGCTAGGACAGAAGCATTGTACAAACTTTCCACTAGTCATCAAAGAAGAAACATCAGAGCCAAAATGAACATGAGTGCAAAACCGTAATGATTATACAGTAAAACAGGATAAACAGTTTTGTTGCTATGTTGTGTAGGAAGAAACATAGTTTATGACTGCTTGGGGCTATATTAATTTTTAACTCAGTGGTTTTACAGAACATCAAAGGCACATCATTAAAAATGTCTCCAAAAATCAAAGTCACTCCCAGTTTGTCAGAAGAGGAAGGAAAAAGGACTACTGCCATATGCCCAGAATCCCAGTAAGAAAAGAACAGGCTTACTTTCCTCTTAAGTTCTCAGTGCTATACACAGTAGCTAGTTAATGTGGTATGAAAAAACTATACTAAATTAGTCCCTCAGGTATATGAACTAAGGTCAAAAGTGAATATGCAGCCTGCAGGACTTTTCAAGAAGAATGTTAAATTACTGCAGCAGCTTTTCTACTCATTCTTCTAGCCCCTCCTGCACCCCCAAGCCTAATTTTTGTCTTTAATCTTACATTCTGTTCTTGTCTTGAAATAGCCTGACCTTTCCAGTTATGCTTCCAATTAGCACCTCAGTGTTAGGGATTGTAGCCAGGTGTTGATGACAGAATTTTTGGGGGCAGAGGGGTTGTTTTGATGAGCCACAGAAAGCCCAAGATCAGGGACATGAAACTGCCAGAAAGTTCTCTGACAAATGGGCCCTTACAGTAATAACATTATTCTGTTTCTTCATCTCTGTGCCAGGACAACAAGGTACAGCAGGCTGTATCCCAGTAAAACAGTGGCTGCAGATTTTCAAAAGTATATTGTTTCTACATCAAAGAATGAAAAAGCATCCAAGGGTAGAATCAAGAGATTAGGAACAGTGGAAATTTTGGTAAAGTGAACAGCAGAAAGAGTCACTGTACACCAGACTCAGTACAAAACATAATTTCATTGACACAAATACATTGACACAATAACATTTCATATGAAATGTTATTAGGATGCTCGGTACTCCCTGACAAGAACAGTAATGAAGACTGTGCATATCCTAAGCTTTTCGTAAGCCTTGTTTTGCTACCTGGTCCATCCCTAACAAAAAGCGTTACATGTGTGTGACAGGAGGAAATAAATGTTGATACAATGCAGCACAAAATGGCTGTGGGTCAGCCAGCTGTGTGCCAAGCAAGACTTTATTCTGCACCACCATCTGTTCTCCATACAAAATTTTCTCTGTAAGAGATATAAATTGTATCAAACTAAGCTGTTTCATAAGCGCCTTATTTTTTTCATAGCCTTCTGCTTTCATCAAAGAGCTGCTTTAGCCTCAAAATGAAAAAGTACTGAAAAATACATTTTACAAATTTATAGCGTTTGTAACCTTTCTGCAAATAAAAATGTCACTGTAAATATCTGCTTAAGAACTTGCCATGTATTCCAAGGAAGGAAAGCTTCCCAGTCAACAGCAGAATGATCAAGAGATACAGCAATTTCTACCTGCTGTTTTTCAGGACTAAACACTTCCTGTACAGTTCCTCAAATTAGAACAATTGACTTCATCCAGGAACAGTATAAGAAACAAAGTTCTTCTAGGCTGATCTTTACTTAGTGTTCGTTGATCCTTGACAATACTGAGAGTTTTAGACTAATGAAGTAAGCCCCAGGTGAGGTTCATTAAACTACAGGCATAGGTAGATCCCAAAGCATACTTACTATATAAACATTACTGCCTGAAGGTTCATAGTATGTTTTTTGGTTTCCCCTAGGTGGAATTTTGAGGACACTAAATTAACATGCAGACTTCCTACACACTAAAAAATGAATTAGTGAAATATGGTTTAAAAGCACAGAACAGAAGACCCTATCAAATATGGGACCTACATACTTCACACAGCTTCCTTTACCACGTATCCCCTGTCCAGTTATACTATAGTCAACTCCTCTGGTTCTAAGAACCCAAAGTTCCCCATGCTTTTTAGCACCAGCTATAAGTTTGCTATTGAAAAAAAAACAGGAAGATAACATATTCAATTTAAAAACAAGCAGTGCGCATTAAGGGAAACATCAGGTTTTGCCAGTAGATCAATACACTATGCACACATGCTACTTGAAAATAATTATGTGATTAGATGATATCCTGAGCCTACTGAAATCAATGGGAATTTTGCAATTGCTTTTCTTTCATGCTCTAGCAAAGAACACAAGCCATGTGTCAGAAATTAAATGAAGATCCAAAATTTAAGTAAGGGCAAGAACCAAGCAGCTATGACCTGGAATGAGCAGATACACTCCATAGAATTCAGGATTTCCACTCTTCTTTACCAGAGATCTCTGTTTCACTATGTTTGGCAACCTCTTTCTAATGTCATGTATTGACTTGAAACCACAGTACTAAGCATCTCACACATTTAGGTGTGCAAAACATTACTCTTAACGACAACAAAGTAAGTATTTGGTAATAAGAAGGACAAAAGATATTACCATGTTTAAGATAAAAAGTTAAGAGCAGGAAAAATGATGATGCTGTGACAGAAAGCTTTCTGTTTCCTGAAGCTGCCAAGGGATACCTGGCCTTTAGATAACAATTTTAGCACCACTGTATTTTTTGGAATTACATATCAAAAGCATGAAGATGGACAGCTGGGAGAGATAAGGTGTACCAGAAGCGATCCATGCACAAATTCTGCTGTTTCACTCATTCTCTCCTATTACAAGTCTTCTCAAAACTGGTCTGCAATACAGCCATATGATAAATCCCAAACCAGCTTCCATGTCATACAGGTTCATTCACATTAGTAAACAGCTAGTCACCTGAAGAACACCTGCAGGCAGAACTGAAGAATCCCAAAGAGAAGACCGAATAGAGTTATGAAAATTGCATTAGAAGCTACAGAAGTAAACTTTCCTCACTGGTCTATTTGTGCCTCCTTTTCAAGTTCCTCCATGTTTTTATAGACATGGTACTGAATATTTATGAGATGAAAGAGTCCTTCAAAGCCCACATTTAAGGTAATTGCATCAAGTACAGAACACCTACCCAATATTCTGTCTGAATGATGGGTAAATCTGATAATGCATCTGTTACTTCTGTTTTACACATCATTGTAAGACATCACAGACCACATTTTCTGGGCAGCTGACAGAAATGAAAAATATTTATCAACACATACTTCAGAACAAAGCAGTTCAATCCTGGTCATGACCATACATTTCTGGTAGAAGTGACTTTCTGGAGACTACCAATTTTCCCTGGCTGCTTTCACCCTAGGATCTCAGTTCTTTAGGATACAGCCTCTACTCTCGCCTGTGTAGCACCTTCTCTGCATGCTCCTTTATGCAACAGGAATTTTCTATAGCCAGTTTTCTAGCTGTCTCGCATTGCCAGGGCAGCATAATATTGCCAGAGCAAGAGTGCCAGAATCCATCTTTCAATACTGGCTGTCAAAACTAAACAGTCCCTGGCACTCTGATGATTTCTGAAATTATTTTCATGGGTCAAGCAGTGTTCTACTTGACTAGCTCTTGATTGTCCTTAATTTTATTAAGGCTCTCCTATAGCTATTTTAATAAATTAAACTGCACAGGTGGGCTGAGATGAACTGATGGGATTCAAACTGCAGTGGCTAAAAGTTGGCACAGTGACCAGCACTGGATTTTTATGACTTCTGTAGTCACTGAAGGCACATGAGCATGCACACACATGCACACTGTCATCCTAGAAACCACAGTAATACCTGCTAAAAATTAACAAGGCTATGGATAACTACAGATGACTTTCCTCCTCGACACTGTGGACCAGTACCTGGTTCTTGCTATTGCAATGATCTGGGCAAGATACAATCTCTTCCCTATTTCCTTTCATCTTTCTATAAGGGACACAACCTGGAGCTCAGTATACATATCCTCACATCTTTGTCAGTCATTTACACTGGTGCAAATTACGTCTCAAACACTACTTTCAGACACAGAAGGAAAGCACTCTATTCAAGGTATAGCTGTCCACACAAGCTGCAACATGTGTGAAAAGCAGACAATTTACCAGGTTGACTGCTGCATTTCCCCAGGAAGGAGGGCATGCAGGTTGAGGTACTGTTTACTCAGGGTGAACCCACAGGTCCCATGAGACAGCACAGGGAGACATGCCAGTGGAAGGCCCTGGCCCTCCTGCTGATCCACTGGACAACCAGGCACAGAAAAAGCAATGGGAACTGAAGGAGCAACCTTGAAGCTGGGGCTTCTCAAGGCAGTTGAAAGACAGGGTTGCAGTCCCTGCTCCTGGGTTATTTTGTTTGCAGTGTGGTCATTGTCCATGTGAAACACAATTTATTTACATGCCTATGCAAAATGCACACTCCACCCAAGGGGCAGAGTGCCTTAGTCACAGGGGTGTCAGCAGAGTTGAATTGAGGCAAATGCCCCAAGAGGTGTGATTTGTTCACTTTCATCCAGACTGAGCTTTTGGCTTGAGGTAAATCCTCAGAACACACACTTTGGAGTGCACAGACGGAACTTCAGCACCCAGCACACTTTCAGGTTAAATAAGGAAGCACCTGATGAAAATGGGTAGAGAGAATCACTGTCTGGGATTTAAGAACCCACTTACAGTGCTGTTTTTAAATATTCTAATAGCACAGAGAAGAACTTCCACTGTGCCCCACTTTTGCCAACGTTAGGCTGTAATTTATTATCAGCACGGTGAGAACCTGCTGATTTTGTATTCAGATTCAATATAATGTTCTAAACAGAATATTTACACCAACACCAAATGTAATCAACATAATTAGCAAAAACAGTAGCTTGCTTAATATCTAGGTTATTAGCATATTTTGAATTAAAACATTATTAAGCAGATATTTCTCCAAAGACATTGTAATCACATTTTTTTTTCCCTGAGACAGGGATTAATGGAATCTTTGAAGTTAATTTTGAAAGCAGCTGCAAGAATGTATTTCCCAAATCCTGTTAATTACCATGCCAGCCATGAGAAGTAATCCCTCTTTTTTCTGGAGGGATAGAGGATTTGAGCCTGCAAGGCTTATTTATAGGAGTAACTCATATGTGGACAAGTAGTTGTCTTCAATTCAGAAGAATTACTCGCATGAGTAGAGTTGGAACCTCTGTGTGGTACCGTGGAATTTCTCTAAACTGCATGTTAAGTTTTGTTAAGCAAAGGGCAAAGAGGGTAAAAACAACTATAGAATAAGCCTTCTCACACCACTTGCCAAAAAATTACCTCAGCTCTCATTTGGACATGGGTGATACAGCCCATATCCTAATTACACTGGAAATTGATAAAGAAGAAACATCCAAGTGACCCAAGAGGCATATTTCAATTATACAAAAATTGATTAAGCTAGATAGCATAAATGAAAAGTGGCTGAGGTTCTTAAGGTGGTCTCTTTCCTTTTTTCTATTATTTCTTATCTATTGGTAGCATCAGACCTGGCACTATGGTTCCAAAAAGCGCATTTTTGGGCAGGAAGCCTGCCTTAATAACTCCTACTTCCCAGTCTAGCCCAATCCAGCCACTCCTTCCCATCCCCAAGGCCTCATTTGTTTGGATACAATTGTTTGCAAGGTTATACAGAAAATAGGAGCACTAAAATTATTCAAGTTAAAAATAAACCTTCAGCAGAGCTGTGTTGAAAACTAACATTGAAATGATCCAGCTAAAAAAATACATAGTTTAATTGTTTCTGTTGATAATATCAGTAACATAGTTGATGTCTCTGATCCACGAACAGTTGTACAAGGGCAACAGTACAGGCAACAGACAGTACCATGGGGAGGAGGCACTGCAATTTTGTTCCAGGAACTGAAAATCTGAGCAAGTCAGTGCTTCATACCATGAAACAAAGCATGCTGTACCTCCCTGGGATGCCGCATTACCTCCTAGCAATCTTTACTCCGCAACAGAGCAAAACACAGAGCAACACTGACACATCTATACAGCCTAAATTATAAGCCTTGGCCACCTGCACAGGGAATACAGACAGTTTACAACAGAGTGTGGCATCTGATTAGGAGCAAATCAGAACCTTGGGGATCTGGGAGAAGCATTTGAATTCAGACAGTATCTTGGGTATACTTTAATATTGGCATCCCCAGATAGGAAGAGCCTAAGCCAATTAAGGGGTCAGGATCCTTGCCTAGGCGTAACATAACTGCATATGGATGGTGTTTTCGTAACAAGTATTTACTTTATATTTCATTCTTCCAAAGCCTTCTGAAGTTTAGGGTTATTTAATTTGCTGAGCTACAAACCCAGCTATAATTGAGTTAGAGGCTGTCTTCAAGGGACAGCTTGGGTTATTAACAGCAAAAGTCTGCACTGACAAATTGCTTCATATCTGATGATATTGGCTATCATTATTAGAACAGGCTGCTTCTTCCCAGACTGCAAAAACTCTGGCATTTTTTCTGTTGGCTTTTTTGGTTTTATTTTCAATTGTACAATTAAAAAAATTTGTT
>NW_009260028.1:10869224-10874847 GCF_000687185.1 Egretta garzetta | reverse complement strand
AGGTAAACAGATGTTATTACAGTCTGTTAGACTGCACTAGTAACTGGCCAGCCAGGTTTTTAAAAGGTATTAATTATGGCAGTTTCAAGTTGCTGTGCAAAGGAACTTTCTGCCTTTACCCTAGGGCAAAGCTTTCTGATTTTCAAGACAACAGCAAGATGAAGTGGCAAGGATGTTTATGCGTCACTTACTCTACTCCTCAAACCCCCGGGCAGCCGGTCTGGTCACAGAGAGCAACTCCAAGCAGCCCCAGAGTCATCTGCAGTTATGACAGTAACTTCTTTGGGGGCTATTCCAGTAGCAGGGGAAATCACTGGACTGCGAGCGTGCTGCAACCTTGGCAACGCACCCTGCCCAGGGGCTGCAGAGAGAGATGACGCAAACCCGCTATCTCTGGCTCTGTTCCACGAGCAGATTCATGCAAGGGGAACCCTGAATTGGCTGCTGATGCTGCCTCAAAACAGGGCCTCGCTTGACAGAGGATTTGTCCTGCATCATTCAAATCTGTATCAGAACTGACCCGCTGAGACTTTGGGGGAGCTGCCGTGTTTGAAGCATGATGCTGTTCAGAGCAAAGCTGTCATGGTACAACGAGTCTAAACAGCAGCCAAGCAATTAGAAACAACCCTGCTGTACTAAAAGGGAAAATGGACAGGGTGATGTACAAGGTCACCTTGCTTGCCAGGAATCAGGGACAGCAATCGCATCTGCTCACATACAGCAAGCAGAAGAAAAGCCAGGTCCCTAGCTCTGTCCAAGAGCTGGCTGAAAAATAGGGATTTCCACAAATCAGAAGCTCCCAGGGCCCTGCAGCTGCTCAGTGAAATCGATGCTGCTATCAGCATCATTGTTAATAGCAGCAGAGAAAGCAATTTTCACTGAGGAGCTGTCAGTAGTTCCCAGAGTCCCTGGCCCCAGGACAGACCCACCAGGTTACCTGCCCCAGGACTAAACGTGCTACAATTCCTGCAGTGCCCTAGCCATGGAATAAGTCCAGGGCATACGTGGTCAGGCAGATTCAGGAAAAGCTCCCCCACACTGTTTCAAACACTCTCCCCTCAACAGAACTGTGTTCTCCAACTCAAGTTCAATGAAAACTTGCAAGCTTCTCCACTCCAAGTAATCATCAGTCATTCCTTCTGCCTTCAGTCTCGCATTATGTGTCAGGCTGCATTCTGCACTTTATGCCTTGCATATGAAGTGAAAGAAGAATGTTACCCAACTGGACATTTTCACCTTATTCACACACAAATGTGGCAAACCATCATGCAATGCCATTAAATAAGACCCTAATATGCTACTCCAGAAGACAGTCATGCATTCATTTTGTTAATCTTCTAATATAACTACCCCATGACTAGACAGAAAATAGGTTCCTTAGACATTTCATGCAGGAAGCAGATAATAACATTCACTTAGATCCAGCTGTGTGCTGCCTGACACACTGCAGTCAGATAAAAACATCTATTAAAGGCTTACATGGCATGACCGCAAAAGATATTGCTAGAATTCAGATAGTTTGCAGCTTGTGGGGGGGTTTTTTGTTGTTTTGGGGGGGTGGTGGTGGTGTTTTGGTTTGGGTTTTTTTTTTTTTTTGCAGTCTACATTAATGCTAGATCCTTTTCTACAAATGTTTCTGCATCTGCAGATCCACCCTGTAACTCCAGTTCCAGGATGGAAACACACCGGGCTTTTAGTCCAAGCAAAGAATACAAGGCAGCGCTCAGAAAAAAAGCCCTGTGAAACAAGGGTCTCCTGTAATCTTACTTGAGGGGTTCATTCAGCTTGGCTTGGATGTTAGTGCTGTCCAGTAGCTTGCAATATATGCTGAAGGAAAGAAGTGACAGCTAGCCAAGTCTGACTGGCAAACTAAAATTGGCATGAAGCTGGCCTGCCGTAGGCATTTGGCTGCCCTGCTTAAACTGCAGCACATGTGTGCTGGCACACGCATTTTAAAGCATGCCAAGCCACCCATGTTTTTGCTCTTTTCCAGTGGTAAGTGTGTATCTATCAGATCTGAATACTGATACGCATGAAGCAGCTATGAAGCCACATGTCTTATTTTTCCACCGTGTCATCTGCAGAAAGCTGCCTGCCTAGCCATCCCCTCTTGCCTAGTATGCGCTTCTTCCTCTGCATTCCTACAAAGTCAATGCCTCTCATTTGTAGCAGTTTCCAACTTCTGTTTCCCTTTTACCTCACATTTTACTAATACGTGATTGGAATTCAAGGAACCAGATCTTGCTGTTATTCAGATTTTTTTCCTGAACACCACATAGTATCTCTTAAGTTCAAATAAATGGCATTCTTCAGAGTATTTCAATTAGTGTTAAAGTTATGTGCTTAAAGTCAATGTTCGGAGTATTCAATATCTTAAAACAACAATAATTGAATTCTGGGGGGTTGCAAAAGAAGCATATTTTCTAGAAGAGAAAAGGAAAGAGATGGCAAGAATCCCATTGATTGAAATATTCAAGCTAGGGAATGAAAAGCCTTAGAATTCAAGTGAGACATGCTAATGATTTCTATAACTATTGTTCTGTCTGTACCCCTTCCCTACTGCCCCACCCAAGCTTGGACTTTAACATTTTCAAATGTGATTTCACATTTAGCTAGGCATTACAGTCTGGTTCATCTCAGGCGGGCTTCTCTCCTTCACCAGATTATGCTGCATCTGTCTGATGAAGTCTGCACTCACCTTGTTTGGAATTGGTTGGTCCCTTTTAAAGAGAAGTCCACCTTGGACATCCAAAGCCCAGCTCCTCCACCCCCTTGTAAAATAGGGCACACTTTCCTTCGATCAACCCAACCCCACCCTACTGCCTATTGAGGGCTTTGCTGACACATGCACAGCTTCTTAGTAGACAGGCAAAGGTACAGTAGTGTGTGGGTAGTGGCACCGGTCAAGACAGATCAGTTGAATACATCTGGTTCAGAAATATCAATTCACTAAAGCCAAACTATTTGCGGGAAAGTGATACGATGTCTATAAAAACACTCCCCACAAATCACACTGATCTTCCTTTGTATCCCAAGTGTTACTAGGAAAAGGTCCAACATTACCAAAATTCAAGAAATCAAAGACATCTTCAGATCTATTCAGCTTTTTCTCATCTGCTTAGTTACCCACTTGCACCAATTTAGGAGTTTGGTATGATCTTGATAGTCTTTTCCTTGAAATGTATCTTCTGTAGTCAGAATACCATTTCAACTATTTCAATTAACTACAATTTCAATGCCTGGTAATCCCTCTAGTGTTAGATTCCTAAAGAACAAAGCATCACACCAAGGCAGATGGGACAGCCAGGTGCCCTCACCAGTGGTACATGCTGGGAATCAAGGCTTATTTTGTAGGACACAGAGATGGATGCAAAGCATCCCCAGGCATTAGCAGTGGGTACCATCAGCTTTCCAGCACTGTGCCCAGTGATTCTGAAGCTGTGCAGATCCCTAGTTTCCTTGAAAGTGCTCTTCCCCCCCCTAAAAAATAAGGCACTTCCTGTGAAAAGCTGCTTCTCATGTGCAATCCTACTAGTTCCTACTGGAGATGCTGACTTAACAGGACTGTTCCAGCTGTCTCACTGATTCACTCCAGAAGAGCCCATTAACTCTTGCCAAGATTAACAAGCTTCAGCATGGCATGGAGTTGTCCTGTTTCCAGGGTTAGCCCTGCTCAGTGCTAGCCTGGGCATTTCTGAACTGTGCTCAGTCATTCCCAGAAAAGGTGCACCTAAAATCCCTACAAATACATCTAACACCAGTGTGTACAGCTGGCCAGGATCCTTCCAGGTTTCTTCTTCACTTTTAGGAGACTCACATTGTGCTGTGAGCCAACACAACCCTCCCCTGCTCAAGTGCACAGCAGTGCATGCCCCTTCCAAGTTTACACTTTTATAACCTGAAAATTTTGGTCAGATTTCTCCAGTTCTGCTATTACAACTGTCTAGTCCTGCTGGCACTATCCAGCAGCTGGTTCCACAGAATCAAACCTGCCAGCCAAGGAGCAGCAAATAAGTCTGGTGATAGAAAAGCTCAGACCTTTCTGTCAGGTATTTGGACGCTAAGACTATGCGTTAAAGACACTAAATATGCACTTGAATACATTTTGCCATAGTGATAACTCTGTCTCTCCACACATTAGAAAATCTGAAGCCCTCATACCTGGTGCCACCCTTCTCCTCAACTTGCTGTCTCAGTCCAGGAACCTTTGAAGCCTCCAAAGTCCAACAAGAAGGACACCACCTTTCACAGGTTTGTGGTTTGGGGGCTCCCCCCCCCCTTTTGTTTCTTACTTTCAGCTTTAACAAAAAAAAAAAAAAAAAAAGATCTCTAACAACATTCTGTCTACTACCACAGTACTCACAGTATCAGCTGCACCACTGTTTCGGGTCACATTTCATGCACTGTCTACTAAGGTGATAATGAATAACATTCAGTGTCTGTAAAATAATACTTTCCTCTTTAAGAAGAAAGACAGTTCAGCTGTAACTAGTATTCAAGGCATGTAGGCAGACAATTTTCATTTCTTCTGACTAAACTTGTGCTTCTTCCTCCAAATTCCATGTTAGTGCATAAATAAGCCTATATCCCACTTGGTATGAAATGATCAGATGAGGTAGCACCAGCCAGAGACCTGGCCTACATGACATTTGCCCAATTTACCTATAAGCAGACTGGTCTGGTCTCAGAGGGAATAGACATGGAGAGTGGGGATAAATTGTGACCCCAGATCCTGTCATTAAGAACTGCATCTCTTCTGCAGTTGCTTGCTCTGAGCTTATTCCATCAAGATTGCTACCCATTTTCCTATTAAGAGAAAGGTAGCCTATATAGTCTATCTCTTCCATCTCTTTTCATAAGAGAAATAAATACCAATGCTCTTAATTAAAAGTAGATAAAGGGGAAAAAGGATTTGCTAGTCATGCTTTGACCTAGTTTCTACTCATCTACTATGTACTTTTTATTTAGAAACCCAATGTCCAAACAACTGAAGAAAAAGAAACAGAACACCTTTTCTTAGGAAGAGGCAGAACGTATGTTATTCATCTTCATTAGAAGATCTTATGCCTTGCAGAGAAGAAAGCCTTACATGGCTCAGTGAATTTAAAGCTCTGTTGCAACTGACGGGTTGAAGAAAGGCATAGCTTTCCTCTGATGTATACAGCCTTCCTCTCCCAACCCTCTTCAGCCAAGAAGTACGCATCTCACAATTTACATAGGCAGTGGCTAGGCCTAGCCACTCTATTACAAGCTCTTCTGTAGCAAAGTTACAGAGAAGAGGTAAAACATGTAAAGACGAAGATGTTTTTCAACTCATCCCTACAAGAAAGCAAGCCAGACAATAGCAAATAATAACCTGGAAATCAAATATTTTATTCAAATCAATAAATAAACACCCAGAAACCTTTGATGAAAAGACCACCACTGTTCTGTTGAAGTTAACTGCTACTACACACCACATTTCACCATTAACATGATCCAGTTAATGTAGAAACTGTTGAAAGATGATTCTTATACACTTGCCAACGCATTACAAATGTAGGGATATTGGACTAGAAACCAATATACCTTTGCAACCTGAAATGATATTCTATTATCAAGAACTCCAGTATGAAGGCTGTAG
>NW_009260028.1:10864169-10869165 GCF_000687185.1 Egretta garzetta | reverse complement strand
ATCTCTGAAGCATACTATTAAAGTTTTATTAAACTGTCCTTTTATTAAAGTGTTGTGTTGTTTGAATCTGTTGGCATTCTACACATCGCAAGTAGACAGGTGTGCATCTCTAAACAGTATGCCTGCCAATTTCACCAAATTAAGATCAATTTAAGATCAATTTCAACTTCTAGGTGCTATTTTAGACAATGCTTGATCCCACTGAAACCACACTGATGGAAGGAGTAGGCAAAGTGACAGATCTAAACCATATTGTTCTCCCTTCTTCCTCCTCTTTTGAGCTGCAATTTACCACTCAGCTAATAAATAGATGTGAATTAAAATTAAAAAAGTTATGTTCATGCACTTTATCTTTCCCACCCCCACCCTATAACAGCTACAGAATTTCCTCCTCCACCCCGCCATGTTCTTGCTGCACTTTTTCAATCTATATAGTTTTGTACATATTGTGATTATAACCTCAGTGAGGCCAATAGTTAATAGTTGGGGGTCATGGCAGTATCTGAAAAATGCATCCAGAGGAGCCCCTCTAAGACAACTGGCTGGCTCAGACACCCCCCAGGACTTGCAAGCACCACATAAGAGAAGAGAAGCTCCTCTAAAAAAACACAGCATGTTTTCCCCCTACAGGTATCAGCTTTATGATTTAGTGCCATCAGGGTTACTGCTGTACAATCCTCACTTGAGTGTTTAAATACAGCTAGGTCTTAAGACCTTAAATACTATTTCAGTGGAATGGTTTCAACTGAACTCGGGAGAGCAACCCACAAAAAAAACCCCCACATTTTTCCCATTTAATTACCTGAAGCAACTACAGTTTCAGACAGAAAGCCTCCACTTACACCTAACATTTCATACTCAGACAGATCCCTCTTCTTCTCCAACTGCCTCCTGGTGAGCACATTTGTCCAGAGTGAGAGAGACATATTCCAGGTTCTCCTTTGACCAGGACAGAAGAGGACACCCTCTGTTACTCAGCCAGCTTAGGGGCATGCCCAAACCACCAGGCCATGTGGCATTACTGGTTTTGAAAACAGCCACAGAGACTGCCTTGGTGATTAGTGTCTTATACACACCTCAAGGACTGGTGAAGCTCAATTTTCAGAAAAGTATCTTTGACCCCAGTGTTAGGCCATGTTAACTTTCCAGTGAAGCCTCTATCTTTTCCAAGTTGGCTGCCTGGGTACCTCCCACTGAAGGTGATCTGAGATCCAAAACAAAGATTCAGCACTCCAGGCTGCAGAGGAAAGCTGTCTGGATGAGCATACCCCACATGACAGCTCATCCCCCCATGAATGCCCTGCACACCCCTATTACAGGGCACACAGGCACCCTTCATGATCCTTTTGAAGGTAGACACAACATAGCAGCTGCTCCAGGATTCAAGAGCCCAGAGGCAACATTAAGGCAATGGGGAAGAGCTTGCTGTAGCTCAAAGAAACAAGACATGATGTTCTTTATATTGAAAGCCTGACCAAACACCATATATTTTTGTAGGGATCAAGTCCCCAGCTCTAAGCCTCCCCAACAAAGAGACCTAAGCACTCTACAGAGTCAAACCCCTAACAGCTCTCTTCTGTCTTACTGATTTCACATGCCTGGTTGCTTGATGCTTGTTTCAAAAGGAAAGCTAGAATATTATTGTGAGTGTCTGGTAACTAGACTGCTCCTCAAGTATATAAAGCTGCTGGCTCAAACCCTGCCTTAGATGGTGCACATCAGCACCCTGGCAATTGGTACAGCACTTCACTCACATTCTGTAAGGCTCTTCCAATGCAAGTTCTTCTCTTAAGTCATAGGTGCCTCAGGCGTGTGGGCTGATTAGGCAGATTCCCTGAATGGCTCTCCCAAATTCAGACACCTAAGCAACACATTAAAGCTGAACTCCTCCCCTACACCATCAATACCACTCTGACCCTTTAATATCAAAAGGGAATAAATGTATCCAACAAGGCAATCTCTGCTAATGCTATTTTTAAGCTCTGACTCCTTACACATGTGCTTCATCCCTGAACCACTGGAACAGCAACCAGGGCTGCAACGCCATCTTGTTTAAGTGCACTCCTTCCCAAGTCCAGACCTGATTCCCAATGATAACTCAGAATCATTCAACATGGGAGGCAAGAGCGGCAATGAATGTCATAAATTGTTTGTGTGATGAAATGCTTCTTGTGAACCTTCATGCTGGGGGAATACCGTCACCATGACCAGACATCATCTGCAGCATGTCAGATAGTTAGGTGACTGATAAGATGACAGGATTCCCTGTGGTGAATCAAATTTGTGCCAGCTGTGAGTCTAGAGGCTCACTGGTAAAACTACTGGATGTGAATAGCAATTTGGCATTGTCTGTGAGCCCATTACCCAAGATTACTTTCCCCAGTTCATCCTATGTGACCAGAAATCTTTAATGGAAAGAAGGGCTGCATTTCATGGGTGCTCACTGACAGTAGCTGATGTTTTCCAGCATAGCTCTTTTCTCCAGGGTCATTAAAAAATAACAGAAAACACCTACAGACCTAAAAAGGCTCCTCAGTTATTTAAGGACAGATTTTCAAAGCTACTTCAACACCTAAAAATGCATTCCTGAGAAGTTCCCGATACAGTTTAGTGATCTATCTGCCACGGAAACCAAGCAGCAGGAAGCACTAACCATGGTTTGCAATGCTACTAGGTAAATTTATACCTCCAGTTCCCTGTAACTAATTACAGGGCCAGAATTCTGCCTGGCCAACTGAGCATCTCAAACACATTTTCAGACAAATATTGCAGAGGAAGAAGTGTAAGCCTTTCCTGTAGAAGAGTTCTTTACCCTTCCTGAAAAAAGTTAACTGCTAGAAAATAGAAGAGTACTAGTCAGGTGAATGGCTGCTTTCTGTTCAGCTTTCTCCACCAGGAGACTGGTAATCACTGCCCACAAACAGAAAATAAGTTAATTTTAAAGTTAATTTTGCTTGAAGCAGTAAAATACAAATCCATGCAAAGTCTCAGCAAACAACTTGAAGGATATGAAAGCTCTCTTCAGAGGCTTCTGCAACCACATTTCAAGCTCTGCTCAAATCACAACAATTGTTAACGTAAAGCAAAAAACCTTCCCACCCTCCCAACACCATTCTATTTGGGATAATCTTTTGATGGTTCTAGTTGAGCCTCTTTTCAATCACCCTGTCTCAGATTTTCTAGCAGATTAAAACAAATAAAAATATTTTCCAGTTACAGCATTACAAGTGAAATCCACCAAGACCCCGATCCAAATACACCAAACTGAAGTCTAAGGGGCTCGCTTTCTGCTCATCTTTTTTGCCTCATTTTTTAACAATAGTCTTTTGCAGTGAGGTGGTTTGGGGTGGTCCAGTTGCCTTTGCCTGCCTTTTGGAAGAGAATCATCTTTTGATTAAGTAACAGCAAGGAAGCTTTTCTCTGCTGGAGCTGTGAGTGATAAACTCTCCAATATTGTCAGTTGAATGACAGTAGCACTGAAGACCCTGAGTGCAGTGCTCATATATACAGGGCTGAGGGCTGCGCCAGAGAAAGACGTCTTCCAGCTCTGAAGGTTTGCTAGGAATACTGTTCTGTGAGGCGCAAGGAAATGTCTTATGAATAGAGAACCCCTACACTGGTACGAGGGATGAGCTGGATGTTCATCTGGACTTTTAAAATCCAAAAGGCAAGCAACCCAGTTCAGGCTGCGAAGGGGCAATTACTGAGCCAGTACAACTCATCACAGGGCTATAACAAAAGAGTGCATGCTACAGTTATAGTAAGTACAGCAGTATCACCCAATCATTACTACTCACTAGAAGATTTTTCCCCAAATGCTATCTTTAAGGAGTAGATAGTGTTGATGCAACTCACAGAACACTTCAGCTAGTCTGGGGGGCAAAGGGACAGTGACCACAAAAAAAAAATCCACACCACAGGAACCCTATCCAGTTGACAGGAATACAGGCAGCAGCTGAGGAGAGCTCACAGAGAGCCTGGTGCATTACACCTGGACTGCCTGATCCCTGCAAGCAGTAGAAAAACACAATGAAGATTTCCTCTCCTTTCCCCATTTGGCCTGACCCCCAAGCCAAGATGTAAGCTTCTCCTCATAAATTCCTGCACCAGAGACCAAGCTACTACACTGCCTTTTTCTCTCAGGTTTACACCTCATACAGCTGAGCGCAACACCTGCACAACAACTAGTCAAAACTTACTTGGCACTGCTCTTAATTTTAATCCTACTGCTAAGAAAGGAATATCCATTTGTTCATGAAGCAGTAGGTCTTTCGTAACAAGAAACAGGCTCCAAAAATACAGGCTGGGTAAGGGGTGGCTACAGGTATCTCTCCTGATTCCCAGAGGAAGAGTTGCACTACAAGGTATGGGATCTGCCAGCTGAACCTGTCCAGCATTTGACTGGCTACACTATCAAGCAGTCACCGTGCCTGACAACACTTTTAATAACAAAAACCCTAGTTTGCCCCAGAGAACTTTTCCACTGGAAAAAAAATAAAAAAACAAACCACCACAAGTGAAAATGTTCAGCTTGTTTATTTACCAAGGTACAAGTGATCCTTACATGTTTGGCACTATTTACATTTTTTCCTTAATTGTAATCCCTCCCAGGAAACTATTTATAAAGTTTATAGCAGCATCCAACTATAAACAGGGCAAGTTTTTTCTCCCCTCAAGCTTTAGCAGATAACTTTCACACAACTTATTAAATCCTTCTTTCTGCATAAGAAAGCATCAGATACATCTTTAAATTACCAGGGGGGTTTTCATAAATGACTCTCCACTGGTGTGCACAGTCCTTCAAAGGGCAAAACATTGCCTTGTTTTATGCTTTGAAGGAGCACACACACCTGTGGAGACCCGTGTATCAGAAGACCGGGTTTAACAGAAGCTACGTGTTCCAGACTCCCCACCCAGCAAAGAGACGCCTCTCAGGTCCGCCAGCTCCGCCGCGAAGCACAGCGGAGACTCACCGGGTTGCCCGCCCGGGTAGCCC
>NW_009260028.1:10857620-10863556 GCF_000687185.1 Egretta garzetta | reverse complement strand
CGGTGTGTGCGGGGGGGAGCCCGAAAGCGCGAATTAATGCGTACAGGTGGGAACTAAATAGGCAAAACTTTCACGGCGCTCTTCGCCGCCTGGCTTCGTTCCTTTTCGCTGTGGAGCTCAGCAAGTCCTAACGTGAGGCTCACTGCCATTTCTGTTGAAATATACAGCCTTTCTTCATCGAGCTGCTTTCGCAGATAGATGGAAAAGAGCCATTCTGATCATTTTTCTGAACGAATAATTAAAACTTTGGAAAGTGTGCTGTTCTACTCCAGCATCCATCTTTTGATGGAGCACAATTACTATATTTGGCAATACACATTCAGATGCTCTGACTCATGTATCTGTGAAGAAATATAGATTCAATTTGCTCTGGGAATGCATTTAACTCCCTCAATTTTTTGTTTTCTCAAATCAATAAAAAAGTTAACGCATTATTCTGGAGAGCCCAAGAAGCTTGCCAGACCTTTCCACTTCCAGGGACTCCCTTGCAGAAGCCCCTTCTCCTCATCCAAAATCTATCTTCAGGGCCAGCCTTAATAGAGACAGTGAAAGAAATTTTGTGAGACCCTTCTAGAAAGTGCCTTTCCCCTTTGAGTTGCAGAGGCATTGGCACTACAGCTCCACCTTCCCATACCACGCATCAGTAGATGCACCACAGCTTGCCGTCTGCTCCTGCCCGAATGCCTGCCTGGCCCCTGCCCGGCTGTGCGTTCCTTCCAGCGCTCTTCCCCAACAGGGGTGGGCTGGTCTCCTCCAACTGAGGATGAGGAGGCTCCTCCACAGCCAGTGGAACTGGGGATGTGTATCGTAGGAAGAATACAGTGAAGTTGTCCAGATGTGTAGGGACAGGATCAGGAAAGCTAAGGCACAGCTGGAGCTGAAATTGGCAAGGGATGTGAAAAATAATAAGAAGGGCTTCTACACATATGTTGACTAGAAAAGGAAGATTAAAGAAAATGTACCCCCCTGGGAAATAAAATAGGAGAGCTGGTGACAACCAACATGGAGAAGGCTGAGGTACTCAACACATTTTTTGCCTCAGTTTTCAATTGCTATCTCTCTTCCCCCGTCTCTCAAGCCCCTGAACCTCAAGACAGGGACTAGGGGAATGAAGTCATTCCCATCGAAAGTGAAGATCAGGTTTGAGACCCCCTGAAAAAACTGAACACACACAATGGGACCCGACAAGATGCATCCCAGGGTCCTGAGGGAACTGGCTGATATAGTTGCCAAGCCACTCTCCATCATATTTGAAAAGTGATGGCAATTAGGTGAAGTCCCCAGTGACTGGAGAAAGAGAAACATCACACCCATTTTTTAAAAGGGTAATAAAGGACCCTAGGAACTACCACCCAGTCAGCCTCACCTCTGTGCCTGGTAAGATCTGGAGCAGATCCTCCTGGAAGACATGTCAAAACATAGGGAAGACAAGGAGGTGATTAGAGACAGCCAGCATGGCTTCAGCAAGGGCAAATCATACCTGACTAATCTGGTGGCCTTCTATGATGGAGTGGCTGCATCAGTGGGCAAGGGGATATCTACAGATGTCATCTACCTGGACTTTTGATATGATCTGCCACAATATTCTTGCTGCTAAATTAGAGAAACATGGGTTTGATGGATGGACTGTTAGATGGATAAGGAATTGGCTGGATGGCCACGTCTAAAGAGTTACAGTCAATGGCTCAATGTCCAGTTGGAAATCAGTAATGAGTGGTATCCCTCAGGGGTCACTACAGGGACAAATACTATTTAGTATCTTCAGTAATGACATAGACGGGGGGATTGAGTGCTCCTTCAGCAAGTTTGCGGATGACACCAAGCTGAGTGGTGCAGTTGATTCACTAGAGGGAAGGGTTGCCATCCAGAGGGACCTTGACAGGCTTGAGGAGCAGGCCCATGTGAACCTCATGAGGTCCAAAAAGGCCAAGTGCAAGATTCTGCACATGTGTCGGGGCAGCCCACAGTATCAGTACAGACTAGGGCATGAATGGGTTGAGAGCAGCCCTGCAGAGAAGAACTTGGGGGTACTGGTAGGTGAAAATTTGGACATGTGCCAGCAATATGTGCTTGCAGCCCAGAAAGCCAACCCTATCCTGGGCTGCATCAAAAGCAGCGTGGCCAGCAGGTCAAGGGAGGTGATTCTGCCCCTCTACTCAGCTCTGTTGAGACCCCACTTCAAGTACTGTGTCCAGCTCTGGGGTCCCTAGTACAAGACAGACACGGACCTGTCAGTGGAGGGCCACAAAAACAATCAGAGGGCTGGCACACCTCTCCTGTAAAGAAAGGCTGAGAGAATTGGGGCTGTTCAGCCTGGAGAAGAGAAGGCTCTGGGAAGACCTTATTGCAGCCTTTCAATATATAAAATGGACTTATAAAAAAAGATGCAGAGAGACTTTCTGCCAGGGCCTGCACAGGGTGTGGTAGAAAGAGGAGTATGAGGCAGAAGGGAGAGAAATGTGGAGGTGGACAGGCTGGGGTGGGGGTGGGTAGCAGGAGGGTGGAAGATACACGGTTTGCCTCCTGCTTCCTTCAGGGTGCTAGGAAAGCAGAGGAAGCTGAGGGCATGAGTTGAAACCGGGCTCTGGAGACCTCAGCTGCAGAAGGAGGTGAATTGTCTCTGAAGGAAGAAGAGTGCTGACTTTATTTCACTTGGGCTCCCAGGTTGGCAAGCCTTTGCAAATCCATTCATATCTGTTTACTCGGACTTAGGAACATGTTGTTTTATCTGCTCAGAAACTTGCTGCCCTGACTTCTGGGCAGGAATAAAATGCTAAATCATGACCTAGCCTTGTTCTGGAAAACCTTGCTGGCTCCTGGCAAGGTAAGAGCCAGTGCAGTTGTCAGTCGCTGATGTGATTACTTGTCTAAGCCAGCCACTGGGACTTTCATGGTCTTGATTTTGAGTGAGGATATCTGGGATACCAGTCTTGCAGGGAGGTAGAGGGGTGGCAGCATTACATGAACCCATGCAGCATTGACCCAGCAGCTGTAAAACACAGCAGCATATTTGCAGTGTGTGTCATTTATTTGACAAGCATTCTTTAACCTGAGCCAGGATGCTGTCTTTGCAGATATGCATAGTTTCTTTAAAAAGCAGTTCACAGCACAAGGCATTTGCAAGTGCATGGATGTATGATTTTTAGGTTAAGTATGAATCCTACCATTCACAACTGGGGATGCATCACTGCAGGGACTCTACTTTTTATGAATTTGGAGCCTGAACAGGACTTCCACCCCTCCACACCCCCTGCTTTTTTTTTTTTTTTTTTTTTTTTTTTTGAGGTTTAGCTGGGTTATTAATGATAACAAAAGAGGAGGAAGATCCATATAAAACATCATCTTTGGTCCTCTTTTATTATGCTAGCATTCCCAGGACATCCACCAGCATCTGGCATTTTGTTAAAATTTGCACTAATGGCCCCAGATCTTGTTGTGAGTGGACCAAGTGGGCGATAAGCATGACTGGCAGCTTGTTCTGCAGCTTCAGGTGTGTCAGTACAGTGTAAGGACCCAAAGTAAATATGATGAAGTTCAGCC
The DNA here is from genome assembly GCF_000687185.1 of Egretta garzetta. Lineage (NCBI taxonomy): Eukaryota > Metazoa > Chordata > Aves > Pelecaniformes > Ardeidae > Egretta > Egretta garzetta. The sequence goes on along the minus strand of NW_009260028.1, from coordinate 10,860,016 downwards.
CCTGAAGAAGCTTTTTTATTAAGTGAGAACATTTTCCATTGAGAAGTAATTGTGGGTATGTTGCATTAGTATTAGTATTCTGACAGGAGTGCCATTGGCCTGTCAGCTTATGGGTACAAGGCACAATGCTGACACAAATTATTAAAGGGGTACTTCTGACCAAAGGGCTCGCAATCCCATGGTAAGTGATACAGACCACTGAGAGAAAAATCTTTTCAGTTCCCATTGGCCCTGATAGGAGTCCTCTTGGTCTCGCTCTTTGTCATTAAAGTAAATGTGTCAAATTCAAGCAGAAAATCCCATGGTGATAATCCAGGCTGTACTCCACTCCACAGAGAAGCATGTTAACCGAGAAGGCTCTTTTCACTAGATTCAGCGGGAGATCGTATAATGTTTTTATTTTCTGACCTGTTTTGAGGAGTTCGCAGCTTCCAGGAGAGGCACGCTGGAGAGCACACTGTGGTATAATGTTTTTATTTTCTGTCCTTTTTTGAGGAGTTCACAGCTTCCAAGAGAGGCACGCTGGAGAGCACACTGAGCTGCACCTGGGGAAGCCCAGAGGTCCCACGGCACGCAGCCCCATGCCCTCACTGCAGCTCCCACCCACTGCAGGACATCCCTGGGGCCCCAGTGCGGTACCCGAGAGCAGGATGGATGTGAGCTGGCATTCTGAGGAACGAGCTGCCCAGATCAGCTGGCGGGAGAAGTGGAGGAGCGTGGAAACCCCTCCCTTATCACGGCCCAGTGTTAAATTTTAATTCAGAGCCAGGTGCCAGGTTCGCTCTTTTCAAATACAGCAGCAGCATGGTCCCTTCTTCTAAAGCAATGATGCTGATGGTGATGGCAGTGCCCTCCGTGCAATAACTCTCTACTCTGTGAACAGCTTGCATATACTGCAGTATGCAGTCTCAGCATGAGATTCATAAGCTGCCCTCCGACAGGTTCCTGAGTGAGCACAGGACGCCCCGCTCCCTGATGAAAGCCCTTGGCCTGCAGAGATGCATCCATTCTCTCTCTCCCTCTCCCTCTGAACAAATCTTGTTCCCTGCCTCCCAGGTTTGTGTATCATACCCTGGAGAAAACTTCCACAGCCAGACAAAGCAATCTAGATGTAAACTGGGGGCTGAAATACCTACATGCCTCTCCTGCTTCTTAGAGTGGACTCACTGAACTTAATAGCTCTTGAAGGTACACACACACACAGACACACGGGTACATCCTAATCTTTGGTATGACCTGAGCTCCAACATTCTAATTTATGAGCCAGCTTAGTCTGACATCTTGAGTTCTGGAAATGCAGCAGCAACTTGAATTTTTTGGAAGGAACTTGGAATAAAGATAACCCTAATACTTGTTTTATCTATATTCTGTCATTTATGCTGTCTGATGGCACCAGGTTTTAGTTTTCAGGTACCCCTTTGCTGGCAGCCTTTCTAACCTATGGCAATCCTTTAACTTAAAGATGCCTCAAAGCTCAGCTTTTACTTAAGTGCACAGCTAAGTAGTGATGCTTCTAAATAGAGAAAATGTTCTAAGCTAGTCTATTTTCAAGGGCTGTTATATTCTGAAAATTGACTATTAAAATACCACCTTCTTATTCATCATGTCTACGCTCTGTATGTTCAATCTTGTCTGCTGGCATATGACTGCAATTTTACTGCCTTTTACTCCCACTTACCTGAAAAGCTTAGAAGAGAGGAGAGCATCTGAGCTGGATCCTGAAACAGAAAGCATCCAAGGAGTTGCATCTGTGCAAGGGGATTGAAGACAGCTCTTCTCTGCAACACTGAGCAATGCTGGGCTGGGTTGACCCTGGCTGGATGCCAGGTGCCTGCCAAAGCCGCACTATCACTCCCCTCAGCAGCTGGACACGGGAGAGAAAATACAGCAAAGGGCTCATGGGTTGAGATAAGGACAGGGAGAGATCACTCATCAATTACTGTCACAAGCAAAACAGCCTCGACTTGGGGAAATGAGTTTAATTTATTACCAATCAAAATCAGAGTAGGGCAATGAGAAATAAACCCTAAATCTTAAAACACCTTCCCCAGTCCTCCCTTCTTCCTCGGCTCAACTTCACTCCCAAATTCTCTAGCTCCTCCCACCCAGGTGGCACAGGGGGACGGGGAATGGGGGCTGGGGTCAGTTCATCACACGCTGTCTCTGCTGCTCCTTCCTCCCCAGGGGGAGGCCTCCTCACCCTCTGCCCCTGCTCCAGCCTGGGCTCCCTCCCACGGCCAACAGTCCTCCACAAACTGCTCAAATGTGGGTCCTTCCCACAGGCTGCAGTTCTTCATGAACTCCTCCAGTGTGGGTCCATCCTTTCCATGGGGTGCGGTCCCTCAGGAGCAGACTGCTCCAGTGTGGGTCCCCCACAGGGTCCCAAGCCCCGCCAG
>NW_009260028.1:10825753-10857576 GCF_000687185.1 Egretta garzetta | reverse complement strand
TTCACCACAGGCTGCAGGGGAATCTCTGCTCTGGCATCTGGAAGCACCTCCTGCCCCTCTGGAGCACCTCCCGCCCCTCCTGCTGCACTGGCCTGGGTGTCTGCAGGGCTGTTTTCTCTCACTTATTCTCACTCCTCTCTCCAGCTGCAGTTGTGCAGGTTTTTTCTCCCTTCTTAGCTATGTTATCCCAGAGGCGCTACCACCATTGCTGAAGGGCTCGGCCTTGGCCAGTGGTGGGGCCATCTTGGAGCTGGCTGGCATTGGCTCTGTCGGATATAAGGGCAGCTTCTCACAGAAGCCACCCCTGTAAGCCTCCCAAACCTTGCCACGCAAACCCAATACAAATGAATTACTGGAGAACCATGTGTTTTATATGTGTAACGAAAGAGCTAATTGTACGCTCGCTCTTTGTAACTGGCAATGGCCCACAATTGCACAGTCTTGCTTCACTTTAAATCCCACCATTGAAGGCATCTACTAAGTGAAGTGGTTTTATTAGGTCTGGTTAGCTGCAGAATCTCTCCAGAAGAGACAGTAACACAGAGTGTAGGGCAAGATGACAGCTTAAGCTGCTATATTTTTTAGTCAAAATTTGATTCAAATAAAATCAAACCCAAAAAAAGTCAAAATTAAAACATGACTGTGCCTTGAAAGGTGTTCCATATTCCATCAGAGCAGAGCCACTCTGGTAGAATATATTTGAATTTTGACTGTGGCTGCAAAAACTGAAGTTTCCCAGCATTTGAAATCAGTACACTGCAGTGAAACCTATGCCTCTTGCTGGTTTTACACCCTATGAATTTTTAAAAGGAAGGAACAATTTCACACAAACTTTTCTGGGAGAAAAATAAAATAGTCCACGCTGCAGCTGAAATCAAGGATGTTGATTTCAAATGAGAAGCTTTCATTTCAGAAAGATGTGTGCCTTTGAATACTGGAAAATAGAAGGGGATCTGGAACATGACCTTAATTACAGAGAACATGCTTTGTTTTGCTTGTTGGTAGTAATAGATTTAACAAACATAGCGCTAGACACCGTAAGATGTGTGACTGGTCATTCATACATGTCAGCTAATTTGCCCAAGTAAAAAAATCAAAATGTAGAAAAAAGGCTGTTTCCACAGGCTTAACTCCCATTAGTATGTCCTTTTACCTTTTAATTAAGAAGCTAATGGCTGTGGGTAGTTAAGCAACAAAAACCTTTGAAGATCTGGGCCTTAGGGCCTTTGTTACAATCTAACCTTTGTTCCCATGCAAGAGGAATGAGTCAATGGTTCCAACAAAATCTTATCCTTATTGGTGTCACAAAAATATCAAATATAATTTGGAAAAATTGAGTCTTTTCTCAGGAGAGTTGCATGACATGACTTACTGTACAGCATGAGTCATCCTCTATCCTAAAAAAAAAACCCACCCAAATATAAGTGTTGATTCTTCAGTCTGGCCAAATAATTTTGAAGGATGTAATTCACAGATGTGTCCTTAGCTTTGGTGTAAAGAAAGCCATTCTCAGTTTAAGTCAAATTCCCTAAATGTTTTAAAGCCTGAAGAGTGGATGACAAGCTGACCATGAGCTGACCATGAGCCAGCAGTGTGCCCTTGTTGCCAAGAAGGACAATGGCATCCTGGTGTGCATTAAGCAGAGCCTGGCCAGCAGGTCGAGGGAGGTTATCCTCCCCCTCTACTCTGCCCTGGTGAAACCCCACCTGGAGTACTGTGTCCAGTTCTGGGCTCGCCAGTTCAAGACAGATGAGGAACTCCTAGAGACAGTCCAGAGGAAGGCTACAAAGATGATGAGGGGACTGGAGCATCTCCCCTATGAGGAAAGGCTGAGGGAGCTGGGCTTGTTTAGCCTGAAGAAGAGAAGACTGAGAGGGGATCTCATCAGCACGTACAAATATCTCAAGGGTGGATGTCACGAGGATGGAGCCAGACTCTTCTCAGTGGTGCCCAGCGACAGGACAAGGGGCAGGGGGCAAAAACTGAAGCATAAGAGGTTTCAGTTGAATATGAGGAAGAACTTCTTTACCTTGAGGGTGAGGGAGCACTGGCACAGGCTGCCCAGGGGGGTTGTGGAGTCTCCTTCCCTGGAGATATTCAAAGCCCGCCTGGATGATGTCCTGTGCAACCTGCTCTGGGTGAACCTGCTTTAGCAGGGGGATTGCACTGGATGATCTCTGGAGGTCCCTTCCAACCCCTGCCGTTCTGTGATTCTGTGAGTGCTGTGGGGTTTGACTCTTTGATTGGCTCTGTTTTGCAGAAGCCAGAGGATGTGAAAATGTATAGCATTCAGATGTTACTTGGCACTTACCCATAGCAGTTAACTTTTTAATTAAAAGGTAAAAAGACAAAATAATTATGAGTTAACAATTTTCAATCTCTGTACAGACAAAGGAATTAATGTGATTAAAAAGATCCACAGCAATTACAACTTGCAGTATGGAGAGATAAGGAAGTTTAAAGTATACTCCTTCCCTTACTTCATTACTTTGGGGAAATTAAGGTTAAGGGCAAATTCTCCATACTTAGCATCTCTTTCTGTGCCCTTTGGATTAAACAAAGGAAAAGTCAAACTTTTTCCCCCAAAATGCTCAGTGGCATCTTACAGAAGTAAAGAATTTCTTTCCAGTACAAGCTGAGAGCATTAGGTGCTGCGTATGTATATGTATGTATGTGTGTATGCTGCATATGTCAGGGTGAAATAAGACTTGTAGGAGAGTCTCATTGGCTCTTGGCCATTGCACAAGGGTCAGGGCTCAGGGAGCCTTTTCCCCTTTGTGTGCTCCCTAAATCCTTATTCAGCTCAGAGAATGGATCTAGAAGGCTCCTGCCTTTAAAAGGGCAGACGTATACTGCAAAGGTGACATTGCTGCCAGTGTAAACCTCTGCATGAAGCTCACGGATCATAGCCTTCTCTCCTACTCCAGCTGCAGAAAGCCAGTTTGACCACAGATGAAGGGTGGTGTTACAAGATCCCTTCCACTGTGCACCACCCAGCGCTGCTGCCGTGACTGCTGGAGCTGCTGGATTTTTATTTTTTTTTTCTTGGTCTCTATAGCAGCATAAAGCAGAAGTTCAGAAGGGTTTCTGTCATGTTTGCTTTTTATCTTCCGATAGAGCAGAGGCTTCAAAACAACCTCTGATCTTTGTGTCATAGCACTCCCAAATTTTGCCAGATATCTTACAGGAAAAAATAAAAAGTCAAGACATTCAAACCCTTTCTTTCCACTTGCCCCAGAAACCTTTTTAGTGCTGTATTGACAGTAATTGCACATCACATATTCCGGTAAAAGGAAGTTAAAGTTGCCAGGTCAAGTGATCCATAATTAGCGGCTGCCAGAATGAGGATGCCAGTGTGAACATACTTCATCTCTGCTCTTCCCTCATGCAAATACATCTTGGGGTTGTTCACTGTCTCAGAGGGCAGGACCCTGCCTCTGCTGAGCAGAGTCGACCAGGTTAGGGCATGGATCAAGACTGAGCAGTTAGCTGGAGAGGGAAAACCTTATCAATGCTAGGGCTCACACATAGGAAGGTCTATAAAAAGAAGAAGGATTTGTCTCTATTGCTAAATGTCTTTTTAAGATACATTTGTGGATCAATACATGAAGCTTTGGTGTTCTCAACCTCAGCTTCTGGAGCCTTTTGGCCTTTACATGCCTACATACATACATTCAAGGTCAGGTTGGACGGGGCTCTGAGCAACCTGATCCAGTTGAAGATGTCCCTGATCACTGCAGGGGGTTTGGACTAGATGATCTCTAAAGGTCCCTTCCAACCCAAAATATTGTATGATTCTATGATGCTATACCTGATTTTTAAATTGAGCTGGTTAGCATAAACATCCTATATAATGTTGGCTGGAGGTAGGAAGCACGATATGGACTCGGTATTTCAAGAGGTCCCGTCTAGGCCTATTTCCTATGTTTAGTTTATTAACAAAGTGGGATCCGTTCCACTCATGAAGGTAAAGATATTTACTTAACATTCAGAAATTGAGCTAGTCAAAGAAAATATAAGATCAGCACTTCTTAATTTCTGAGCCGTGAAGCGCAACAACACTCTGAGACAGGTTGTGCTGGCTTCTAGAAATACCCATTTAGTAATGGGCATGGTCAGAGATCCAAACCCAGGCACTTTAACACAGCCTGTTCTGTGCCACTGAGTTAAATCTCTCCTTTTAGCAACGGTTAGTTTGCTGAGAGGAGAATGAGGCATGGAAAGGAAAGGAGACATAAAGTATGCGAGAAAAAAACAGTATGCATGTTCAGCATCTAAAGACCTCAGCTAAGGCTAATTTGGCTGAATCTTTTTAAATGAAATTATTTGCATTTTTTTCTGTTAAGAAATTGCAAAATGGGGATGGAAATGAAAGCAACTCCTAGCTGACTGATGGGAATGGATGACTCCTCACCAAAAGCATCTCACTTTTAACAGAGAAGAAATGCTTAGTTCTGTTTGCTTCGTCTTTCTTCTACAATGTCTGTGTTACCAATAATAATACATTGTTTAGCCAGTTCCTATGGGCTAATAGTGACTTTCCAGTTTATTGGCTGATGACTTTTCTGAGGTCCCTGTCCACCTTCTATCCTTGCTAGAAAGTGCTCTTTCTCTGACCCAGTATCTTTAATCGAGGTGCTATTAAGTAAAGGTTCTTGTAAAGGTCAGCGTAACTCTAAAATAGCTTCACGAACACAAAAGAGATGTGGTTTTCTGTCCTGACTCACTGCAGTGCCATTTTATTCAGCACAGAGTTTTCCTTGGTGGTATTTCCAAAGCACCGTCAGAAGGTGAGCTTGGAAGGGCTGGGCTCTTGGGGATCTCTCTGCAGACCACGAAAGGACAAGTTTGCCTTGAGGGAATTTCAGGACATCACTGGTGGCCCTGATTTGTCCCCTGGCAGAGCACCTGTCTCTCTTTCCCCCACCCTGCCTTTAATTTTCTAGTTAGATGAGGGAAAGGGAGGCACCCTAAGCTATTTTTCAGCCATTGTGGATATACCCCTAAGGGCTGGCACAGACACCCTTCCCCCAAAAGGTGACAATCTTCTATGGATGGCAATGGGGGAGGGTGAGAATAAGGCCAAGCCATGGGATCCCCGAGTTCCAGCCTCGCACTCTGCGTGTCTGGCACCGTGCTGCTTTTACAAATTTTTCTTCTCATCCTCCCTCTTTAAAATGCAGGCCAGGTCACATGTCGCTTGTTTGACACTTGCTGCTGCACAGAAATTAAAAATAGCTGCATCATGTTACTTAGGACTAGAAAAAAGTTAGATTTAATGCGTTCTTGTGTAGTTGGTTGGCCCCTGTGCAGCTCTAAGTGCAATGAAGCGTGGAGGAGCCTAGCGGTTACCCTGGTACACTATGATTTGACTAAAACAGAAGTCCAGCACTCCCGCTGTCCTTCAGAAAGAAAACCATTTGGAGGCAATTCGAACTGGTTCAGGCACTACAGTGGGCTTGGCAGCATGATGAAGAACTGGCTGTGGCTCTAATGGACTAGCTCTGATCTCAGCTGCAAAATTCAGTAGTAGTCCTGGCTTTGCATTTTTTTCAGGCATTTTGGGTTTTATGAATAATAAGTAGGTTCATTTACATAAATTACTCAAAGGGGTTTGTGAAGGTCAGTGGAATCTAATCCCAGATTCTCTTAAATATTTAGTTTATCGTCTCTTTGTATTTAAAGTTTCAGAAGCTGAAACTTTAATGATGTTATGTAACAGTAAACAGATGACTTCACCTGATATTGAGGAAGGGAAGGGTATTAGATAGCAAAACTCTTACCCAGGAGAGGCCAAATACTTGCTCGCTCCTTCTACAAAGGACATTGCCATTTTGGTGAGCATTTATCTACCTTGGTTTCTGTTTCAAACAGATTCATAGAATCAAAGAATAATTTCAGTCAAAAGGATCTCTGGAAGTCATCAGGTTCCCCACGTCAGCGCAGGGCCAGCATCAGTGAGATCCTTATGTAGCTCCAGCAACAGCTATGAAATACAGCCCGCATAAGGAAACCTGGTGCAACCATTTGATATTAATTTCTGGACACCATGTGCGTGGGATTCTGGGCCTAGAGATTTTTTGTGTGTGCGTTATCTTTGTCAATAACGCACTGTTGTGTTGCCAGGTGGCGTGGAATTAGATATATAAAAATGTATCTGTACGAATTTCAGATGAGTAAATAGGGCTTCCATGTATACAATAAACTCACCCCATTTCATAGAATCATAGAATGGTTTGGGTTGGAAGGGACCCCTAGAGGTCATCTAGCCCAACCCCCCTGCAGGAGCAGGGACACCGCTAACCAGATCAGGTTGCTCAGAGCCCCGTCCAACCTGGCCTTGAATGCTTCCAGGGATGGGGCCTCCACTACCTCTCTGGGCAACCCGTTCCAGTGTTTCACCACCTTCATTGTAAAGAATTTCTTCCTTATATCCAGTCTAAACCTACCCTGGTTTAGTTTAAAACCATTACCCCTTGTCCTGTCACAGCTGGCCCTACTAAAAAGATTTTCCCCATCTTTCTTTCCTATAGGCTCCCTTTAAAGTACTGAAAGGCTGCAATCAGGTCTCCCCTCAGCCTTCTCTCCTCCGGGCTGAACAAGCCTAACTCTCTCAGCCTGTCCTCATAAGAGAGGTGCTCCAGCCCTCGGATCATTTTTGTAGCCCTCCTCTGGACCTGCTCCAACAGTTCCATGTCCTTCTTGTGCTGAGGGCTCCAGAGCTGGACGCAGTACTCCAGGTGAGGTCTCACCTCTCTCTAGCACATTCTCTGTCTTTGCAGGAATAGCTCAGCAGTCCTAATGGACAATGTCAGGGTCCCCGCTGCCACCTGGTCACAAGTGGTCCCTTGGGTGGAGAAGTAGCCCGTGCGGTTACTTGGTTGTGGGCTTCTATCAGAACACGGCTGTGCCAGTCTCCCCCTCTGAGTGGTGCATCTCTAGCGGCCACAGCACTTCTAGGGCTTTGAAGGATGCCCAAGTTTTCTGGGAGGCAGAAAACCTTCTAATCCAGGGTCTGAGGGCAAGGGCTGCCTAATGATGGACCCCTCTTACCCTGATGCAGGAGGAAAACCCTGCCAGTCCTGCATTAGCCTGTACGGGTGACTCAGGATCTTTAATCATTTCTGAAGCTTTACTTCCTAATGGGATTTTCTGTTGTTGTTTGTTCTTGAGAGCTCAATTTGATGAGGTACTGATCAGGGCAAGGACTGAGAAGTAGGTGAAAGCATATTTTATACATATCCTCAAGCTCTTGGGTGATACCCGCTAATACCTCATTAAGCAGGATGGTTAATTACACTCTCAGTTCTGCATCTGTAAACAGTTTTCTACTTCTTTGCTTAGGCCACTTTTAAATACAGTATTAAAAAGCAGTGACAAAATACTATCGCTAACCTGCGCACCATATATCAGCAATATATGGGGTTTAGTTGAAAAAGGCAATTATGCTCAGTATAAAACTGGAAAACAAGTAATGTGTGATTTGACTCTTGGGAGAGCTGTTAGCAGAACAGGCCAGTATCTTGTCTCAGTCACTCCAGAGGATCTTCAGCGTAGTGTCTTTAAACAAAATGGTTTCAAATGAATGAGGTTTGGTTTACAATGGCAGAGAAGACCTGAGAGTCAGTGTCTTTCTGCTTTCTGCTGCTGAAATGTGCCTTTCCCTCCCTATGCCTGTTCTTCCTCCCTCACTGCTGCAAAAGAGGGTGGACTATTTTGGGCTGTGACCAAGAGAATTGCCAGAATATGTTTCTTGTGAGTTCCAATTAATATCATGCAAAAAGATGTGCAAGCACATAAACATCCCAACGCAAGTCCATTTCCATATTAGATGTTTATTCCCCTTGTTCCATTACACACATTTCTAATTTAAAGGAGGACATGAGTGATGACTAGAGAACAAAGTAACCATTACGTCCTTTGGAGTTTTTGTGTTATAAATTACCTTGGCCATAAAGTACATTAAAAAATGTACCTGGCTATTGAGAATCGCCATGCCCTGTGCACTGAAATGCCAGTTCTAACCCAGGGGAAGGAATCATTAATTGGGTAATGAAACTGAAAGAGTGATAATAGATTTATTATTTAAATTGTTGATTATGCCAATTGACCTTTTAGTTAGATCTTTAAGCCTTCATAAAGTCCTCTTGCTCCTTGACAGGAAAAAAACCAACAACCCTGTGCTGGCAAATATATTCATTTGACAACTGTGTTTGCGAAGCAGAAAACACAGCAAAAGGAGTGAGCTGAGTTCAATGAACTCTTACCTATGAGGTCTCCAGCAAAACATCGACTCAGGCAGTGTCAGCTGAGTACTCCACTGTGCACCTGTGGTAGGAAAAAACATCTAGTTACAGCCTAGCACTTACATGTAAATCGTTGCAATTATAGGCTATTTAGCTGATGTTTTGAATTAACTTGGTCAATGACCCACGAGTGTCTCTGAAGGCAGCGCTTCCCGGGAAGATAAACACACAGAAAATGAGAGATGGCGTGCACTGTCGCTCCCTTGCCCGCTGACGAACTTTTCCCATTAAACAGCTACAGAGGGCACAAAGGACATAGGTGTCTGCTAAGCAAATCTTACCCGGTGGCAAAATTAACAAATACAAGCAAAGGAGTGACTTAAGTAATGTAACGTTGGTAACCATAGCTCGTGGCTCCTCTTACAGTTTCCATTTCAGAGCACCGTCGATGACTTCATAATCATCTGACATTAATTGTATCTACCTCTGCCCTATCAAAAGGGATTAGCAGTTGAAATTAAGGAAACCAAGGCTTTGTAACTTATTAGCTATGAAGCTGCTGAGTGTAGCAATACAGCAAGGGAAGAAAGAAAACCTCCCTGTTTTGGTGGATGATCTTCCCAATATGCATTAGAAAGTCTTCATTAATTATTTCTGATTGGGTTCATTGCAATAATTGAATCGCATCTGCAATGCAGGGCAAAATTTGTCAGCAGTCTGGCCACGGAGGGTAAAGGGATATAGATTTCCATCCTCATTATTTCCGTGGTGCCATGTGGCTGCTCATGGAGCTTCACAGCCCGCTGAGGAGTCAAGGCACCTGCTCTGAGGCATTTGGGCTCCTGATTAAACAAGTAAAGCTATGAGAGGTGACAACAAACTGAGGGCAGAGGGGGGGGAAAAGAAGTGTCTGCAAAGGAGGGGAAAAAGAAAACTTTTCTGGAGGGAAATAAAACATTATTTGCAGTAGTGCAGCTTAGGCATGCGTAGTTCAGACGTGACCTTGTTGCAGCTGCTCGGCGGGAAAGCACTTGCACTGGGAAGGTTTCTGGAGACAGAGCACATTTTCTTTAGGCACCCGCTTAGGGGCAGTACCACAGTGCCACAGGAGTGAGTGGCTCTGGCCTTCCTGTGCTGATGCACACAGATTAATAAAGGCAAATGGTTTGTCTCCCTCTTTCCTGGCCCACCGCCTGGTAGACTGCTTGTGCTCCCACGTTATGTGACAAAGAGAGCGGCTACCTGGTTTTGGGTAAAGGATGCTCCCACCCCTGTCCTGGGAGTGACACAGGGCTGCTGTGGTGCTGTGGTCATTGCAGAAAGACCCCCTGTGGCAGGACCACCCAAGGGCGATGCTGTGCCTCACTGCCTCGTGGTGGGACTGCGCTTAAATCTTGAAGTAACCCTGTTCTTACATGGGTGGGCAGACACCCCTTGTAATGTGCAGCCAGTGGGAAACTACAGGAGTCCCAGCCACTTAGTTTGCGGCATCTGTAAAAACAACATCTGCCCTCAAAATAATCTTTCCTACAACCTGAGGAATCCCTGCAGCTGTTTGCCAGGAAACTGAGGACTTCTATGCAGCTCAGAAAGGGCCCGGCAGCAGCACATGGGGTCAGGGGCAGCTGGGGGGGGAGCTCACCAGGCAGGCATGCTGCGAGCTGCTGGGGACAGCGGGACAGGCAGGGGCCAGGTCCTCACAACAAGAGGCACAGCCCCATGGGACCCGGGGAAAAAGAGCAGAGCAGCTCCTGCAACTGTCACCGGGTCAGCCTGCCCTCCCAAATAGGGTTCGTTCACCCGGTGTGCAATAATCCAGTCTTCACACACTGAGAGGAGATGTTGTTTATTCACAAAGTTGTGCAAGTTTGGGTGCTAGGTGGCCTCCCAAAGGGATAGCACACCTAGCAAGGCTTTCTCTAACTTTTATACCTTGCAATTAACATACATAATTAATAATCACTATATTAGCTAATCATACCTGTCTCTCATTGGTTCATAATGTCTTCACTTTGGTTTAAAAGTACCAACTGATTTTAATTTACTACGCATGCTCAAGTGGGGGGTAGTTTTTTCTGGCTTCCATTTGAGTTGGTGGTCACAATCTCCCCTTGCCTGAATTACCTTTCCCCTAGTTCTTGTTCTTGGCACATCTTAAGTAACTCTTCATGGTTTACTAATCAAGGCAATAATACAATAATACATCAGCTTGTCTCCTTTTCAATTACTTTAGCAATCTATTAACTAAACAAAAGCATAGATAGGGTAGGGCTTCTCAACAGACATTCTACAGTGGCATTAATTTTGGATAGCAAGCCAAAAGCTCAGGCAACCGCACAGGTGCGTAGCAGCAGCCTGGTTCAGGGTCCAGGAGCAAGCGAGGCCAGGGCAGGGCCGGGGAGGTGGGAGGGCTGGGGGGCGCGCATGCCTGCAGGGCGGGCGCCCCAGCCCCCGAGCCGGGGAGCACGGAGCGCATGGGAGAGGCCCCGGGTGAGGCTGCTCGCGGCTCTTTCTCACAGCTCAGCTGTTTCCCAGCAGTGTGGCTGACGGTCACACAGCATCACCATGTTAGAGCAGGCCGCAAACAAGAGGCAGCTAAACCCAGAGATGCGTGGGGTGGAAGAGGCTGCAGAGGAGGATTGCAGAGAAAGGTGGCTACAGAGCCTGTGGACATGCTCAGGGCCCTGACAAGCTTCCTCTGAATGCTGTCAAAGTTGCATATGAAAGCTAAGTTATTCCATTAGATCTCCCAAGACCTCAGCTATTTTGTATCAGCTCAGAGCAGTGGAAATATATGTGTGCTATACTGCAGACTTCTCCTCCTTTGCCGTGTACTTTCCAGCCCTTGCACCTCCTGACGTTCCATCGTCTTTAGTACACGCATCTTGCAAACACATTTAGTACATGCAGCTAATCTTTATACATTGGAAAAAAATTATAAACTATGGAAGCCTTGGAAGGTGTGTGTTTATTTGTAACTCTGGATAGTCCTACCCAGTAAGAAAGGTCTTTTAATTTTAAAATAAACTTATCCCACTGAAATCAGCAAAGACTTTGTGTGAACAAAGGGAACAGAATCTCGACTTGTGATTTAATACAAAGTTATAAAATTTCCTCAAATTTGGTTGCACAATACAATATGGAATGTCACAATTTTTTTTCAGGATCTTAAGGTCAAAGGTAATCAATAATTAGGTCTTATGTTCATATGTCTGATATTTCAGTAGACTATTCCTAGGTGATGTTTCTTTACCAAAACACTATGACACTGTGCCACGGGAGCACAGTACCATAGTCAAACCTTGCCTCGTGCTTTTAAACATTGCATGATTCAGCTATAGCCCCAGTATGACAGGATCCATCATGTAACCATCATACATAGTTTTAGGGGAAAAAAGGGTTCATGTTATTTTAAGCCGTTTTGCATTCTTCAAAGTACATTGCTCCTTTCTACGCGGGGAGCGGCACACTGCCCCACCACCGGGTGTGAGGACTCCTGGTGATCAGCAGCCCCATCCTTGCCACCCCTCCATGTTTGTCCCCTGCTCTGGCAATGGATGGAAGGAGCAGGGGAAAGTAACTGTTCCTCTGCCAGCTTGGATGCCTCCCAGTGAATTTTGGTGGCGCGGCATAGACACTGCAGCTCTCTCTGTCCTCTTTGAGCTGTTCATTTTGCAAATGGAGATTATGAAGCAGCGATCACATTTAAAGTCTTTTCTCAGCTCAGGCTGAGGTACCGCCTCCTCACAGGCAGCACCAAAGGTCTTGGCTGATAATGTAGATCTTAATGAGGATGTCTTTAGAGGATCGGGGAGCAGCCTTGCAAATTTCCAAGATGCAGATGTCCACAAAAATGGCTGCTAAATTTGCTTGCATTTCAATGGAACAGTCTCTGTTTTGCATGGTTTGAGTGTGTCCAACTGCTCTATACCAAGAAATAACACAATCCAGAGTGCATAAGGCTAATTTTCTATCCGGAATTACTGCCCCACCACTCTTCTGGTGTGGACCAGCAATCATCATGAAGATTACTGGCTTCTGATAGGTGCTGTAACATGCAAGAGAAGTGCTGAGACAAACCTAAAGGGCATAGTGCTCATTTGAACAAATTGTATGGCTTTGTAGTAAAACCAAAATAATGCATTGCCTCATCAAGGGGCATTCATTGCCTGTCCTTTGGAAGGACAGTGGTTTACATCCAAAGGAAACTCTGGGTCTCTGAAGAGTGGTATGGAACATTCCCAGCACCTGGCAGCTCGTAGCACCTTGTGCATCCTTACTCCACTGGGAAAGAAAAATACAGTCTGCTGCCATTTCTGAAAGGCTGTCAGCCGTGGGGCAGGAGGTCTGACCCATGAGCCTCCCTTCATCCTTTCACAGTAGATCTAAAATGGGTGGTAACAACACTCGTGGTTGCAGCAGAGAGACACGGGGTGCATGACCGCATGGTCCAAGCGAGCAGAGCTGAGACCACAGCATCAGTATCTGACTGGAAAGTCACTGGGACTAAGGGGATCAACAGCAGAGGTGAGCCAATCCAAGGTCAGAGCAGACCCTGGGCTTTTTGTGATGGGAAGGTAATGAGTTGGAGGCAGAGTGGAGATGGATCTGGTTGGCTTCTCTAATAAAAACATCTCAGTATTGTTTTCCCTGGATTTTGGCATTCTTCCCCCAAAACAAAAACAGACAGTGTTTTGCTGGAAAATGATTTAAATTTTTTTTTTTAAAAAAAAAAAAGCACTTTGTGTAAGCCTCATTTGAGGGAGTGATCATACCACAATAGAAAATAAACAATATAAATAACATCCATGTGACGTGAGTTCTGCTATGAGAGCTAACGCTGAATGACACTGGAAGCTCCCAGACATTAAACCTCTGAGCTGAAAAGGAGTAGCCTATTGCAATATTCCTCTGAGCCAGAAAATACCCATATTCATTTAAATAACTATCTATCCATGCTGATCTATCATAAATGAGCTGTGATTTCTAGGATAATGTAAAGGAGTTGTTACCAAGCTGCAGCTCCCAAAGAACTGAGGGCAGGGTGAGAAACGGGTAAGAGAAAACTGAATTCCCCAGGGAAGAAGGGCAGGAACCTCATTCAGAGCTAAAGATCACAGCAATGCAGAGTGCTCCCATCAAATCCCACCTTCACAACGACACAGCTAAACTTTTCCACTGGCTGAGGAGGTTTGGTGCAGATGTGTTAGCGTGGACCCGGCTTGGGTTCTCTTTCTTTCTTCTTTGGGGCTAGATGACCTCTAAAGGTCCCTTCCAACCCAAAACATTCTATGATTCTATGATTCTTTCTCTCTCCGCTTTTTCCCAACAGCAGTTCAGGAAGGTCAGCTGAGATTTGCATTGTGTCCTCCCGAAGCCCCCATGGGTGGGATGGTGGAAATACACAGCCATCGGCGTGTGTGCATAGGCCAGGCAAAGTCTGCAGGTCGGGGTAGGGTGTTTTACTGGACCAGCTGGTGTTGCTGGCGGTGTTAGGCAAACTCTTAGGCATGCAAGCCCTTATTCAGGTCTGAAATAGAAGCAGCAATTTTCAGAGCTAAATACAAGCCGAGAACAAATGCTCAGATGTTAATTAGGTATGTATCAATTAGGCCTTTGTTTAAAGAAAAGATACTTGGTAGAAGAAATGATGGTAGAGAGGGAGGAAAGTGAGAGACAGAGAAAGTTAAAGTTAGATGAAGCTGCTTGTCACTTAGGGGGAAGAAGAGACAGGTAGTTTATAGCCGGGGGAAGAAGAGTCGATCGTGGTGAGTAGGAGGAGAGTCTAATCATAAAAGTCACATCTACTGAGAGCGTGCTCTTCCATATCAAGTGGCTTTCTGAATTTCAATTCTCAACCTCAATCTTTAGAAGGGGTTTCGGAGGCTCTTTGGAAAAAGAGTACTGAGATGCCAAAGGTGTTTTGAGAGCAGTGCTCTCCCATTGGCAGCTAGGGTGTGGTTTTTTTATTATAGCCTGACCGTATGAGACCATTTTGGTCCATACTGATTGCTTAGTTTTACTTACACAGTTACCACGAGGCCACTGGATTAATTTTATTGTATTTCTGGGAGTGTGGGGGTGGAATTTAGAGAAATTCAGGGAGGGACAGCTGGGAGTGGGCCCTATTTTAGACGGGCAAGATCTATTTGGGTGGATAGGGAAGGGTAGTAAGACGAGTTATCTGCCACACTCTGAGGGACCATCCTCTGGTTTTCCTGGAGCTTCTGCTGGGGAAGCTTGTAGGATGCTGTGTCCTTCCTGCCTCATGCAGGATCCTTCAGAGGAAAAAGACAGTGAGGCCAGTGACCAAACAGTTCCTATCTCTGTCACGGGGAGGCCCAAATACTTGAGAATGGTGTATTTTAGGTTAGCAGCACTACATCTTATGTAGTCTACCAAATAAATATCAAAAATAGAAGCTCTATTCAATCAGATCAGTAAGAAACCAAATGTTTGTCAATATTGTGAGCCCCCTTCAGCAAGAGTTCATCATGTTGATTCTGCTCAGCCCACGCAAACCTGAGGTGCTTTTTTTTACTGTAAAAAGAAACCTCCACAGGAAGCCAGTGTTATTTTTAAGTGCCTTTGTATTAAAGGTAGCCTGAATTTTCTGTGAAATACAAAACTGGTGAGACAACTTTAAGAAAACCTGATGGTAGAATGAAATACTGTTTATCTCCAATGCATTTTTTCCCGCATATACATGTATGGAATTCAAATCAGAATATTTTGTAAGGAAACGTGGAAGGGTTTTATATTATCAAACTGTGCACAGTCTGTGAGCAGTAAAAAACTAGATACTTCTAGATTACTAAAATGTCCCTCAAGTCATAATTATAAATCAATATGCATGTGTACAGAAGATTGGTGTCTCCATAAAGTGCCTGAAATTCAATATTTTTAGTCTACTGTGCCTTCTGAAAGTGCCTGCATATTTTATATTCCCTATGTGCTAAAAATTGTCTCTGTATTTTATGTATTGTTGTTTGTGGAGCTCTCTTTGCAAACATAAGTAACAGCTAGTACTGGAGATGATATACTGGCTGTATAACGTGCCTGAAGAAAACAAATCTGGAAGCACACAAATGCCCCCAACTATAAATTTCAAGGACACCATAAGAATTTTTAACCTCATGCTAATGCTGTTAAGAGTATACCACAGCTGTGCAGGATGTATTTTTGTAGCTGGCAGGAAGAAAAATAGCTCCAGACTCTGGCTAATGTGCACATTTCCATGGCTTTGGTACCTATTTGTGCGAAAAAACCGACATTTGTCCGAGTCAGTGGGATATGCAATCAGTGGGGCGTAATTCCTGTTGCTGCTGGGTGTTGTCCGTTGGCCATCATCTGCTGGCAAGTGGTCCCCAAGGCACGGTGGAGCACTTTCCAGCTCCCAGGCAAGACACATAGCTGGAGGGTGACCCAGCTGCATGCCCCTCATGTCTGACCGCTACAGCTTGGAGCTGTCAACAGGGAAGGGGGCTCCCACACAGTTCCCAGATTAGGGGTCTCGCATCAGCTCATTCATTCAACAGCAGTACCTGGAGGTGCTTTTGCCCAACCACAGCCTGAAAAACAACCTGGGAAGTGCTGCTGGTATCCCCTGAAGAGCTTCAAGCACCAGGTAGCACAGCATGGAACTCTCAGTGGGGACTCCCCAGCATGGAAGGCACCATATTGCTGGCACAGGAGTCTGCCTTTTGGCTCAGAGCTTGTGCCCCCTTGCCCATGGCCTCAACACAACAATGCTTTTGATTGGTGTGGAAGGATATAGATTAATGGGAGAAAAGTTTTTTTTCCGTTCTAGGTTGGCTGCTTTAATATGGTATCAAATAATAATGAAGCTAAGCTTGAAATCAAGGGCTTTGAGATAAACAACAGAATATAGTTTGATTCCTTTTCAAAACACATTCTAGAGAATCAACATTTTCTGCTGGGAAACTCCTGCCTCCATGCAGTTTTCATTTTTGTACTGCAGGGTTACTTTTCCGACACCCAGAAGGCTCACCAAACGTGCACGTGCGCAGAAAGCCAAAGTCCCATGGTTTTTATCCCTGGGCCACAGGCTGGTGTTACCCTGGGCCTATCTCTCTCATGCAACAGACATTACTCTAATAAAGTGGATTGAATTAAACTACAGTAGTAAGTAGGAGATGTCAGCAGTAACAGTACTTGCATCAGAACAAGGTAGATGTTTCTCTCGGTGCATGGTTATTTCAAGGAAAACCCACAGATATTCCACAATGTAAATTGCTTCTATTTTCTTTGCGTGACACTATAGCTATTTACTTACCATGCTGCCGGTACAATTGCATTCCGTGGGAATGCATTTCAAAGCTCCTCCTTAACCAGTCAAGGCAGAAAGGGCGTAGACGGTCAGAATTTGAAACAGCTTTGTATACAATTGCACATGGCAGACCGTGAATTGGCCTCAGCACTTGTTCTGACAGACTGACTGAAAATGCGACTAGCGGTGTGAAATCTGTCACAATTTAATGAGGTGCCAAATGCTAAACCTGCAAAACAACTTCTTTTTCCTGAGATCAGGTTTCAAATTTCTTATTTTCGTTGCACAGATTATCACCAAAAGTAATTCTACGTAGCGGCTTCTTTCAGCGCTCAAAGAGCACCTGCATTGGTTCTTACAAAAGATTAACATGCAAAACACTGAATAATTCAGAATGTTTTGAGTGGGTAGAAGGACAAGTACACTGAAAATAACTTGTTTTTCTGGAAGAAGTTTGCCTTTTTGTAAAAAAATAATAAGCTTGAACTTTTTATTATGAAATACAAAATTTCAGACAAAACATTTCTGCTAGAAATCATAATTTTTAGATTGGGAAGGCACATACAGGGTCCATGTGCCAGATCTGCTCTACCAACAAGGTTGCCTAGCTAAAGTGCATTTCCCGTGGTCTTTATCAACTCTATCCCTGCTGAAACAACAGGGTCCAGCATGAATACCAGCAGCCACCATTTGCTGTGACCCAAGTCATTTGGCTGCCAAATTCGGCCTACAAGCAGAACAGAGACATAAAGCATTCGAGCAACAACTCTTAAAAGTCAGGAGTTTCAAATCCACATTTTTCAGCTTAGGATTTTTGCATTTCAATCAAAATAAGATTTTTTTGGCATGTGGGTGATGGGTTTTTATTTAAAACTGGAGCATCACTTTTAAGACAAATAGCTTTAACAAAAATGGACAAATTAATTTCTGATCGAAAGATAGTTTTGTTAGAAATTTTGAAATAGCCCTCATGAAATTTTCCCTTGATTTATTACAGAACAGGAACTGAAAAATGTTGTCGATCTATAAGCTCAAGATGATCAGCTGTATGTAAAGTACACTAAAAAAGCAGTAGATATTATATTAACCACTGTTATTATTAACCAGTTCTTCTGAACAAATAAATCTCCTGCAGTTCCAGCCCTTGATCTTGCTGTGGATAACCTAGCATTTCTGTCTGATAGGAGTTTTGCTGATTTCCTTGGGACCCAAAGCACGGATTCCTGTTCTTGTAGAGTCCCATCGAATTCCTTGTCTCTGAAGTTAAGGCTGTCATTTATGTCCATTATTTTTCTGAGATACCATATGCTACATTACAAAGGTTGCAATTTTATTGCACTACAAGGAAAAAAAAGAAAAATAACTTATAGCTTAAACTGAGAGAGCTGGTGTTAACCTTTCTCTATTGCAGGAAGCCATTCAAACGTGTAAAATGCAACTGGTAGAGAAGGTTCCTGGAGAAGTACATCCTAAACAAGTGTCATGTTTCTGATTTTCTTTGGGCTGCTCAGATCATCAGTATGTCTTTGAGGTTGCACCTATGGGAGAGTAAAAGCAGTTACAGAACTGAAAGAAATCCTCGAAAAGCAGTCCCGCAAGGGTCCTCGGGAAGTTATGTGCCAAACCCTCACACCAAAGCATTTTACCAAAATGAGATCTATCATCAGCAACCCACTCAAAATCTAAATACACAGGAAAAGATGAACAGCAGAGCAACAAAAAAAAAGAGGCTTCACATGCAACACACTGATGGCGGTTCCAGGAATTCATGAACTGGTCTTATGCTATCTGAGAACTTCTTGTGGACTCTGCAGTCTGTATTCTTTCAAGAAAAACATGATGTTGGGCTTTTCTCCTCTGGTTCTCTTAAGGAAACTACCTGATAAGCTGTAAGAAAAACTTAACATCTGACATTGCTTTCCAAATGCATTAGAAATTACAACAATAAGCACGCCAGTATTTCATGTATCCAAAAGACCGCTCTCAACATCTCAGTGTTTATTCAAGGCAGGCTTTTTTTAAAGTTCCCATGACTGGCATGATTCCACTTCCACCGACAGCAGCCTGTTTTCAAATTCGCCCCTGTGGGATCAGTGCAGGGCAAATGCTCAGCAGTTTTGAAAAACCCATCCTCATTTGAAATCAGTGCAGTGGATTTCCAGTCCTAATTACTTGTGCGCTTTTACAAAATAACATTGCAGAGCAAAAGACAAAGAAAAATAAATTCTCAAATGCATCCAAGAAACATATGCTTTCAATATTTAAAGGTAGTAGTGAGACCTCACATAGATAATTACAAAGCAGCTCTAAGGAATGAAAACTTCTTCCAAAGTTATAAACGTGTATCTTCACATAGCTTCCTAAATAAAACACTACAGTCGAATGGTTTGCTGTGACCAGCCCCAGCATTGCTTTTATCTACCTCGAAGTAGATGCTGTCTGTTGGCTACTATTCCTTGCAACTTCCCTACCTGGTCTCAAGCCCTTGGAAATTAATGGAAATTTCACTGTTCTTCCCAGTGGAATTTTTTACCAAGCCCAAGCTGGTTCTTAACTATTGAACAATCTTCTTGTGCTCTGTTTCTGGAGCATTAATCATGTACAGTCTGTATTGCCTTGGTATTCCTCCAGTATTAAACATCTTAAATAATGCATTTGGTACATATACATTATTGAATAAGCCATAGAGGAAAATGTTAGATAACAAATGTGGACAACATGTTTCTGGTATTTAATGAGTCCCAGCACCTCAAGGAAAACCGTGGGATAAATATAACTATCCTAGAAACATTTCATAAGACAGCTGCCTTCTGTTTTAAACACAACGCTTTTTCTTCCCCACCCCCCCACCCCCATCCCTTTTTGTTGCTAGAACATACTGCTGTTTTCTAAATTTACCCTTCTTTGCTGTTTATTTCTGCAGAGAGGAGAGGTGCTCTGGGAAGTAACAGGATTGCCTGTCTCTGCTCAAGAGACCTCATCCAAGGTCTCTCTGCCGCACTTAATTTCTTGCAGTTCAGCCCAAAGACCTTACTGGTGCTCAGCAGAGACATCACTCATTCATTTCCAGAACACATCAGAAGTGTCCTCTGGTCTGTGTTACCCTGGAGATTAGCATGTGATGAGATTTTCTCCATTTATGGCGGAACAGTTATCTGGCATTTCCTGATGCTCAATTACAGGTCTGTAACAGCAGGCTTTCTCACTAGGACAGAGGTTTTGAGAAGCTCTCTACTACTGCTCCACCCCAAAAAGCCAAATTTACAAGTAGAATGAAAAGAAAAAAAAAATCTGAAAAAAAAGCTGAAGGCAAGTGTTATGTTTATGGAAAGCAAGTAGCCCCATATACTGTGGACTGTCCTTTGAGTATAAAGTATACTGAGCTACTTAGCATACTGAGTAGCCAGAAAGTGTCAGAGGGGGTCCAAGAGCACCTCACTGAACGCTGTCCCTGAAACTTCCTAAAATAGGACATTATTTGAATGCCATGTTCAGCAAAATACCGGGGTGGGAATATTTCCCAGCACTTGTTGCACAAAAGTACTGTATTGCACCCAGATTTACCAAAGGAACAAACACATTAATCAGAAAGGTCATCAAGTAATGTTGTCGAAAGAGGCAGTGTGTATGACCATTAGCAGGCGATACTACAGAAGATTTTGGTTTGCACGTGATTTTGAATAGGAGGGAGCCTGGGGAGTTGCACCAGCTGGATCCAGACTGCCCTATTCTTCCCTGACAGCACTGGGGTCAATGTAACCCAAACGTGCCTCTTTTGCTTTAAGAAGCTCACCTACAAGAATGAGCCATCCAGCCCCTGCCTTGCCATGCCATTTCTCATCACCACCAAGGGAGGAACCGAGCAGCAAGTTTGCTCCTGAGGAGGGGACTGTGCCCACGATAGTTTGCCTCTGCCTTGCTGCATCTTTCATAGTTATTTGCTTTAGAGCAAATGCCCTGGGTTACTTATATTTTATTCTCACTGTGCTCTGATATCAGCTAATGGCTAATTTCATGAATTTCTATCAACTCGTGCTGTGTTCCGGCCCATTTTCTGTGGAGCTTTCTCTGAAGCAGCATAGCCTCACTGAGATTGCAGCTCACTGGATATAACTTTACTGAAATGGGGGCTGCTGGCTGCTGGTCGGTGACCTAAAACTCATTTTCTGATGCTACAGAAGATCTCATACAACACATTGCAAATACAAAATGCAGAGGAGTAGGACCGCAACAGCCATTTCATGTTTAGACCCTGATATGCTACAGCTGCTAGAGCCTCTGCTTGGTTTTGATTTCAAAGTTATTTCTTCTTCAGATTAATTCAGTGCTCTACTAGTCTTGTCAGTCCTAGTCTGAGAAAAAAAAAGTGGTTTAATTATTCATTACATCCTACACATTGAATGGAAGAAAGACAGCTCTACTGGGTCGCTGCACAGCCCACCATTACAGGAACAAGTTTCTAAGGCAGTTCCCTCTATCAGTAAGGATGCAATATCATCAGTATTTCTTTTACATAGTTTTAAATCCCTTTGTACTGTCAGCTTGACATCTAGTTACCCGTGGATATTTGACAGTCACGTGTTCCAAAGCCCTGGATGCCTTTTTATAGGGATTACTAAAAAGGGACTATTACACTGGGGAAAGCTTTGCATAGCTTGTTAGGCTCGTTGGAGAAACAGATGCCCAAATCTTTCCACCTCTTCCAGTTCTTCAGGCAGACAGAAAGAGAGCTTGCAATACATGGATGAATCGGAAGGTAAAATGAGTGTGTGTATCGGCTGATTTCAGGGTTGAATCCTTCAGTGATGCTTTGAATACTGATCTTCAGTCAATGAAAGAAGGACTTCTGCTATTGCAAGCATCTTGTAGTCATTTCTGCAACCCATATGACAGTGGTGATATGAATGATGAACGCACATCTGGCATTATGAAACAGGGCTCTGGTCTTTAAATTGATTTGACAGATGGCAGCTCCTTAGACTCTGATGCTGTGGAAATGTGTGATAAACTGAAGGCTTTGCCTGCTATTAGCCAGCCAAAAAAAAAATCCAAGTCTAACTGCATTTGAACAAATTGCTGAAATTAATGTGGTAGGAGTACTTCCAAATGTGTCTGCATGCATCACGCATTTGGCTAACTGTTAGAACAAAATATTAGGGAGGCACAGCTTTCTGTTTCTGAAGGTTATTTTTCCCTCTGCCCTCAGTTTTTCATTCTTATTCCAAATTCACTTCATTTAGAGGAAAACAGACGCCCCAAAGTTCTGGATACCCTCAAAATAATTCAAATACACTATTGCTTCAAATAGCAAACCAGTTCCCTCCTGTCAACTTTTCATACACTCAGCACAATTCCTCATCCATCAGTAGACATACAGCCTGGAAATTCCTTCTCATTTCTTCACAGGTTAATCCCACCCACATAATTTCAGTCCTCTCCTTCTTCCACAGACACTTGGAAAAATTATACTATAAACTGCACCTGCCTTTTCTGTATCTGTATCATCAATATGTATTACTCTCTTAAGATATGCTGACCACTGAATATCATAACATGACATACTCTATAGTACATTTCATTTCAAATTATTTGCTGTCATTGGTTTATATTTCTATTTTATTGACCTTTTAATTTGATTTTGATAGCTTAATTTTTCTTTTCAAACAATCCTCAGAGTCAGAGCAGTTATGTGCAGTGCAATAAATGGAGATACAATTCATCATTCATTTCCTTCCCAGTATAAAACCACAACCACAACTAAATAATATTTCCAGTTTATAGAGTGTCATTTGGAGTAGTTAAGAAGAAAAATAGATCCTTCCCCATTAATGGAGCCGTGACTCACTCTGGACCGGAGAGGAGGAGTGTGGCTGTGGTGGCAAGTGCAAGCCTCCTCGAGCTGTGCTGAAGTCAGCTGAATTACACCAGGGATGAGTCTGGCCCACTGTAAATGAGCACTCGCTCCCTCTTATGAAATGGCCTTCTGATTTAGTGTGGAGACATTTATGGCGTATTAAATGGACTAATTATGAAGCTTGCGTAGGAGACTGTCCAGTCCTGCAAGATGCTGAGTCGTTATAGCCCCTTTTGCACCAGTGGGACTTGAAAAAATGCAGTTCCTTGGAGGTGATACTCAGAACCTGGCAGAACTGGCCCCATGGCCCTTGTTCAGGCTAAGCTGTCTGTGGGACTGCCCCAAAATCTGCTAGAGTCAAGGTAAGGGAACCCCCTCATTACGCTCCGGTTTCGGAAGGAGCTCTGCACAATGGGTCAGGGCATGAGAAACGGCCCCTCAGATGGGACCTTGGTCCCTAATACCCATTTGGCCTGCAGCTCAGCCCTGGGACTAGGAGCAACGATCGCTCTCCTCCCATTGCTGACAGTAACAAAATATGCAATTAAACAGAAGCCTGTAACTCTATTCTCCATTTGACCTTTTCTTGGCTAATGTAATCAGAATGAAGACCTTCCAGCACCCCTGACTGATGCTCCTGGCCTCCTCTTCCAGTGGCTGGTAATTTTTTCCTCAGCTCAATAATTTAGATCGATAATCATCATTTTTTAAATGTCTCGCACACCTTTCCCACCCCCCCTTCTTCTTTGCTGAGGTATTACTTTTCCCTAAGATGATTTGCCAAATCTTTTGTTCATGTTGTGAATTGATCAGTGCGACTGCTGGGCAACATTTATCTTCTGTGAACGTTTTGCATTAGTTTCTGATTCAAAGAGTTCGAATGGCCAATTGCTGACCTAAGTGATTTTCTGTTGTTACCTTTTACAATGAGACCCACCAGCTATTTCAGGATTTGTACCTGGCTGGGTCCATAGGCAAGGACTTCTGAGGAAACAAAACCTGTGATACAAAGTCTCCCGTAATCTCTCAAATCATTTAAAATTGTAACTTTTTACACGTGGAACAGAAGGGATCAAATTTGAATCTGATACCTTCAGAAATGCAGGGAGACTGCTTAATGCCTCTGACCTGAGCTGAAACTTTCCATCCAGTTTTCCCCTGGCAGTGGGAGGAACGGGCTGTGCAGCAGGCACGACTGCCTCTGTCCAGACAAAATGCTAACTTGAAAAATCTTCATTCACTGCGATTGGCCTGCTTTTCATCTCTTCCCCACATCCACAAGCTTCTTTTAATTTTAAAACTCTCCATTCAAACTTTGCCCGTATGGACCTGTTTTCTGGCCTTGTGGTTAATCCTGATCCCATAAGGTGACAAAGAAGCCAACCACAGAGATCTTAGCTCCTTTCACCTTGCAGAGGTGGAGAGCCAAGGCTTTAGGCCTTCAGTCTCTGTGACCCTTTCCATCAGTAGATGGGCTCCTCATTCCTTCCCCACCCTGCTCCCGAGGGAGGACTTGGGTTCTTCACTCCTTCTTCCTGACCTCCATAGAAGCACTGCAAGGACATTTTCTCATTTTTGTTGATGATCCAGGGAGAGAGAGGCAATTTGATGGAGTCCACCCCTTTATGACCTCCTTCACTATGGAAAAAATTATCTAGATAACTTCTCTTCCTTGTGTTTTTTTACACCCTATTTCTCATTAAAAAGCCCAGAAGAATAAAGATGAAAAACCTTTGGGAATGTTTCCAGTACCCAGGCAGGGAAAGCCAACTGAGAAACACAACTTTCTGTGCTTAGAAAATGCAGTGGCGGGAAGGCAGGTGGTTTCTGAAGAAACTGTTTGATTCAGCACTAATCAGCAAACAGTCTTGCCATCTGATTTCTCCTACTTGACAAGAAATATATTATAATGAAAGAGCACCACAATGTTTATTGTGCAATATATTGGCAACAGTGGTGATTGAACTTCATTAGAATGCATCCAGTAACACTTTTTGTCAGGAAACCCCTATTATGCCGTTAATGGGGAAGGTTATTAGTGTAAAAGAAAACCACTTTTTTGTCTGGGAAATGTTTTACTATGTTTGTAGATAATGCCATAAATTTAAGTCACAGACTGCAAATCCACAATTTAAGGTAACCCTTCATCAACCTTTATCAGCTCCCGCATATACAAGTTGGGGCCATAACAATATGCTGAGAAGCCCTGTTCGAACTGAGAAATAGTTTGTCTTCACAAGCCATTTTTAGGTTGCTAAATATTCCTCCAACATATGGAAAACAGTTATAAATAATTTTCACCTCTAGATTATCTCTTGGTATTTTTTGAAAATGTGTGTGCCATTGCCGATGCAGCTAGAAGCCACCGTAACAGCCTTGTACCAAATATTGTCCACTTTAACAAAAATGGTTCAACTTTATGCTGTGTGCCTGTGATGGATTTCAATGTTTCCCTGGCTGCTGGGCTGCAAGAGACCTCCTAGGCCATCTAATCTAGCATTTGACATGGAGGGTTGCACCTACATTTGTGCTTCAGTTTGAATCAGGAGCATGAACCCAACGCTTGTGAACCCAGTCTCCTGATGGTCTCCACTCACAACACTATCGTCCTCACTGCGGAGCTGTCTGAGACCACCCAAACTGGGTGCCTTTCAGATGAAACCAAATGGGGCTTAATGCTGCCCCAGTGCACAACCAGTGCTCATCAAGCATCAGTGAGCACCCAGTCACTGGGAAATGGCTACAGCTAACTAAAGTTATCACCTCCCCTTGAAATGCATATAGGGTGGGTATGGGGTCCTCAGTACAGGCTCTTTCGCTTCTCAGAGCAGACTGTATTGTGCCACGTGCTTTGTGCGTGTAAACATAGCCAGTGCCCTGTAATCCTGTTCATATGCGTATCAAACACTGTCTGAAACTTTTGCTCAGGGTTATAGATCCACACTGAACCCTCAGCTGTTTTGCACATGCTTCTCAGCTTTGCTTTAATAGTATTTTGTCTGACAAGTAATTAATGTCAAACATAATAACTACCAGCCACAAATACATCAGTATCATTGCTATTATTTTTGCTGTTATTATTTTGATCATTGTTTTAATCATTGATTGAGTACTTCCTAAATTTCATTGTGTGCCAAAAGAACTAGACACACTCCCCTGTGATTTATATGCAATGTCATTCCAAGACAGATTTCTGTACATGTTGAAACAGCTCTTCAAAAATAAATCAGTTATCACTGTGTTGAGGAGTGAACTTGGTACCACATCACTGCCACTTTCCCAAGAGAATATTGGCAAAAACCGTCATGCTAAATGTATTTTACAAATACATGGCATAAATTAAGATCCATGTTGCTGTTGTGCTAGAAGCTAAGAGACCCCAGTACCACCCTTCAGAACGGAGGTAGCTGAGAATGGAACAAGTAGAGGAATAAACACTGAGCCCTACTTCTTTACACGTTAGCTGCCTGGGAAGGGGGCAAAGCTCTGGGGTGGACTGGGTGTTAGCTGCATGCTTTCCCTTCCATCATTTCCTGATGAGATACCAAAGGTCTCTAAGATCAGTGTAAGGTTCCTGACTGAAGCAACTTCTGCAATGTGGCAGTATAATCGGAAAATACAATCAAGAAATGATCCAGAGAAAATTCACATTTATCTGCTGTATCTGCACTGGATTTTGTTTGCAAAGGAACCTCAAACCTCACATTCAACAGTGCCTCCATCTTATATCCACATCTCCTCCAGTTTGGCATAGATAGAACAACAAAAACATTGTAGACTTCCACTTTGGCAAAGGCACATATGTAACAGATCTCCAGAATTATTACATGCCCAGAGAAAAGAAAACCTCCATATTGTAATGGTTTAATGTATAATGTACACAGAGGTGAATTCTCAAAAGCCAAGCCAGAGTTACTCCAGCTGGCAAGGCTGAAGGAATTAATTAATGGTAGTGAGTGGCTTGTGGAGAGAGAGAAAGAGACATTTTAATCCCAGGAATGGTGAAAAGACAATTGGCTTTAGCTATGGGAAGTGTGTCCCGGCCAGGGCTACCCATCACACTGGCCAGAAGAAAGGCCTAGCTGACATTTGGAGGAGGAAAGATACGAAAAGCAATGGAAAGGAAAGAGCAACCACTGACTGAATGTGTCTGAGAGTTCAAGGTGCATCTGGATGATGGTCTTAGTCATATAGTTTAGTTTTAGGTAGCCCTGCAATGAGTAGGAGCGTTGGACTCGGTGATCCTCATGGGTCCCTTCCAACTTGACATATTCTATCACTCTATGAGGGGAAGTCTGTGACTTCGTAACTTTAGCCTGTGAGGGGGGGAGGAAGATGTAGCAGGGTGCTGAAGGGAATAGATGTGACAAAAGCTTTATTAGGCATTTCTTCCAAATATCAGGAATGGTTGTTTCTCTTTCACCTCACCACCCCACCCCCACCCCCAAAAAATCAATCTATATCCAAGGGTAACACCCAGGGCACTTATCTTTATAAATCAAACATCCAGGAATGCAGAAGGGACATTCCACTTATTCAATTACAGCTGTATATAAAAGTCTACCTCCACCCAAAATCTGTGTTTAGATATAATATGATACAAATGGTGAAAAAAAAAAAAAAATCAAGGTATCAGCATTACAGTTACCTTTGGTATGGATCTGGTATGTAAATCTGCAGCAGTGACAGTGAACTTTGAAGACAGTGGAGGAAGAGAGGCAATTCCTGTAACCAGAATGTACAAGATTACTGTTATTTGGTGTCCACCATAACATGAACCACAAGACATTCAGGAATACAGCTAAATGTGATTCAATGTTGTGAGCCAAACTCTAGCTAAATTGTTGGGCTAACATGGGAAGGTTTTTGTAGTGGAGGGAATTTGCAAGGGTGACTTCTGTGAGAAGACAACAGGAGCTGCCCCCATGTTGGACCGAGTCAGTTCCAGCTGGCTCCAAGACAGTACCACTGCTGGCAAAGCTGAGCTCATCAGTGACACTGGTGGGACCTCTGTGATAACGTATTTAAGAAAGGGTAAAAAATACTGCGCAACAGGAGCTGGGACAGAGGATTGGGAAAATGTGAGAGAAACAGCTCTGCAGAAATCAGGGGAGGTGCGGAAGAAGGCAGGTGAGGATGTACTCCAGGTGCCAGAGCAGAGATTCCCCCGCAGCCTGTGGAGAAGACCATGGTGATGCCACTTGTGCCCCTGCAGCCCATGGAGGACCACGGTAGAGTAGATATCCACCCTGCAGCTGGGGGAGGCCCCCACACTGGAGCAGGTGGATGTGCCCTGAGGGGAAGCTACAGCCTGTGGAGAAGCCCACACCGCAGTAGTGGCCCCATGGAGAGGAGCCCATGCAGGATCAGGTTTTCTGGTAGGAACTGTGATCCCATGGGTGACCCACACTGGAGCACTCCATTCCTGAAGGACTATACCATGGAAAGGACCCGTGCTGAAGCAGTTGTTGAAGAACTGCAGCCCATGGGAAGGACCCACGTTGGAGAAGTTTGTGAAGGACTGCATCTTGTAGGAAGAACCCACTCTGGAGCAGGGGACAAGTGTGAGGAGGAATGAGCAGCAGAGATGATGTGTTATGGATTGACCACAGCCCCCATTCCCCATCCCCTTGCACGTCTTGTGTGGAGGAGGTAGATGAGCTAGGGGGAAAGTTGAGCCTTGAAAGAAGTGGGGATGAGGGAGGTGGTTTGAGTTTTGTCTTTCTTTCTCACTATCCTACTCCCTTATAAACTGGCAATAAATTAAATTAATCTTCCCCAAGTGGAGTCTGTTTTTCCTGTGGCAATAATTGGTGACTGATCTCCCCCTCTTTATCTTGACCCATGTACTTTTCCATCTTATTTTCTTCCCCTGTCATGTTGAGAAGGAGGAGTGATAGGGCAACTTGGTGAGCACTTGGTGGCCAGCCAAGGTCAACCCAGCACACTAACGAATATGAAAGGACCCCATCTAGCACCCAGTAGAATCAATTTGTCCAGGTTTACTTAGTTTTCCTTTTTTTTTTTTTATAACTGGCACATTTTGCAATACCACATGCTCCTGAAATCTTTCCACTGCACTTATTTCTTCACAAGTTATTTGTTAGAGAGAAAAGGATGTATGCCTGGATTATAGACTCTGCACAATAATTTTATGTCATTAAGTGTTTGATTAAGCATTTTGATAATAATGTGGTTATGAATGCAACTGGTGGGTAACGATTTGGTGGAGATTTACATTTGCTTTTGAAGACTCTTTGTGCTTAAGGACTAGAATTTATAATGCCTTAGTCATTTATGAGTAAAATCATAGTTCACTGCTTTTTTTTTTCTTTCCTTCTTTCTTTCTTTTTGTTCTTTTTTTTTTGGTGGTGGTGGATTTTTTTGTTTTTACAGATGAACTGCAAAATATTGCCTTAATTGACTATCATATGTGAATCCAGTACTCCCACCTCTGGCCCCAGAAGATTTGGAAGAATAAAGGTGTTTAAAAAATAAACCTGTGACTAAAACTAAATTCAGCTGCAAAGAACTTTGATGTTTTCTCAACAATTTTGAAGGACCATACTCTAGAAAATCCAAAATGTTCTGAAAAGCTTCAAGCCAAGCACAAGTCCTTCAGAAAGTATTGTGAAATCTCATAAGGTAATTGCTTGACACGTCCAAAATACCTATGTTGAGAAGCAGATTGACAATACATGATTCACCAGCTTAGACTTACTTGGGATTTCTTCTGTATTCCACAGTTCCTCTGGAATGTATCCCTGATTTTCACTACCATGCCTTCGCCTGTTTTCCAAATTGCCATCTTTTTTCTTCTCAGCTGAAACTTTTCTAGAAACAAAAAGGCATGTCATTAGAACTTCATGATGATATGAGAACTCTTGGGTAGTAGGCTACAGAGAAAAAATTATATGTCTTAGGTGCAAAATATATCTGGGTCTTCCAAGTAATTAGCTAGTACAAATCTTGTCCCGTATAAGTGTTACCTGTAAAATTCTGCTTAGAAAATTTCTATCAGCTGCACTATCAGAAAGCAGGAAAATAAAGTTGAGCAGTCTTCAAAGAG
This sequence comes from Egretta garzetta, assembly GCF_000687185.1. Taxonomy (NCBI): domain Eukaryota; kingdom Metazoa; phylum Chordata; class Aves; order Pelecaniformes; family Ardeidae; genus Egretta; species Egretta garzetta. The sequence goes on along the minus strand of NW_009260028.1, from coordinate 10,828,117 downwards.
TGAAGACTCTATTCCAGATCATAGGCTTTGTAGGAAATTAATTTTGATCTCTAATTCTGAACTACAGGGTATTCAGAGGCCAAATAATGGAACACCAGCTAGGTCACTTATGACAGCTCATAGTTTTTGTGATTTGAGCCCCTCCCAACTGCAAAACCAAAGCATGTTATCTCACATCACCACAGTTAGCTCCCAGGTGATCTGTACAATCCAAAGTTAATCTTTCACTTTGCAATTTACTTTACAAGTGAGAGTAGCCACAGTGAAGTTGACAGAACTTCCTTGGTTAAAGTTACACATCTCTGAATTTGCAGAACAGTGACCTGCATATCTGCACAGAGAGAAAGAAGTTCCTTTTTACTCAAAACTCTTATGCTAGAAGAGATGCTACTTTTCATCTGTTCCTACTGTGGACTCCTCTCTGGGATAGTCCCAGGTCCATCTTTCTACTGTGGCAAGCACAAATTGACAGCAGGACTATGACAACCCAGGGATTTGTAGGGGAAGGGGGAAATACTCTCGTTTAGCAGTATTTGTGGAAACTGCTGCATTTACTTCTTTATGTTTAGTAGGAATTACTGCAAGCCCATAGAGCTTCAGGCGAGCATTACTGATGCACACATAAATCTGATGAGCCAGCTATGACTGTGTGGATTTTTAGGAGATAAACATGTTAGATACCACTAAGAAACCTGTCATGGTTGCTAGAAGAAAAGAGCAATTGTTTAGGAATACCACCTCTACAGGCTATATGGTACCATACTGTCTATTTTATCTGATCCTTAGATCTCAGCAAATTCAGTGTAGTAGCCAAATCAAAAGCAGCTACAAAAAAAAAGTGTGGGAGGTACAGAAAGATAGCCAGCCAAGTTAAAAATAAATGTGGGAAGTAAAACAATGTATCTTTGGTCTCACCACTTCTTCACTACTACTACAACACAGCTTCCAAAATCTGGACAATCATCATTCTTTTTACTGCAGGTAGGTTCCCCCCAAGAAAAAAAAAAACAACAAACCTACAAAATCTATAAGTGATTGTAAATAGTTCCTGTGATTTCAGTGTCATTGTTTACACACGTTAAAACTTTGCAGAATTGTCAACACTGAGTTTCTAAGTCCAAGCTGAGCCATAAAGCCTGGATTCATCACAGTGCTTAAGTATTTGCTTAAGCATTTGCTTAATTTTCAAAGTATAAGCAATGTTTATGAAGCCAGTACAACAACTTGTGTTTAAAGTTAATGGGAAAATGGGAACTTTACTCTACTGAGATCTAAAAACACACATTCTATCATGAAGATAGAACTGGTTTTGCCCAGACCAGACTCAAAAACAGGGGGACAAAGTAATGTCATGCCCTATTCTGGAGCTGTTCAGGTTGTCTGAAAGAAAGGGCTGTGCAGACTCGCATCAGCGAGGTAGGGTCCTTGGAAGGACAAAGGACCTGACCGTACCAGTCCCCACTGCTGGGCAGATGCTTCCCTGGATGTTCAATTGATTTTGCCTTAGCTGGGTTGACCCATGCAGAAGGCTTTTGGCAGAACAAGTCAGAATCCAAGCAAAAAGGCTTTGTAGGACTTTATTCATAGCAAAACCAATATGCAAGCTGTATACCTGCTTTTGGCCTCCCATTCCCTGCTGATTTAGTCCTGCCCTATTTATATAGCTGCACTTGGTACAATGATCAATTTAGCAACACAAAGTAAGAAATCATGTGGAAGTTTACTGGTATGGCATGGCATAATTAGCATCATTTCCTCGGGAGAAAATAGTGTTTACCTAATTTTCTTATTTTGTTTGGTATCAATGTAGTGCTCTATAAAGGGAAATCTGTCAACAGACCTTCACAAAACTTCCCCACAAGAGGCCGTTAATGAAGCGAGGTGTTACTGAAGTGCAAGGAAATGCGATGTAATGCTTTGCAAACTGATGAAGAGACGGGGAGTTAAAAGCCCCCCAAGTAAGCATAGGCAGAGTATGAATTTACAATGCTCCCTAGAAGCTTAGAAAAAATAACTCCAAATAACCCCACTGACGTTGCCGTCACAGCCGCACTGGCGCCCATAAAGAGGATCTTAATACTGATAGCCATCAGCTCATGATTTCTAAGGTTTTCCAGCTCAGTGCAATAGCGTACCAACAGCCTTGTACCCAAGCACGTCTGACGATCACTTGATTAAGCGTTCACACTCGTCGTCGGGGCAGCTGTATTTATCTGTTTACTTTTTATCAGCCTAACCCTAACGAACCTGAAAAGACCCGGGGAGACGGACCCGTTTCCCTGCCGATCTACACCAGCTGGCTTGCGGCGAGGCTTCTTGCCGGCAGGTCCGGGGATCCCCCCCCCACCGGCAGCCCCAGGCAGA
>NW_009260028.1:10784756-10815269 GCF_000687185.1 Egretta garzetta | reverse complement strand
CCCAGGACCTCTGCCCCTGCCCTCCCCGGGGCTCCTGCCCCTGCCCCTGCCTTCCCCAGGGTGCCGGGGGGCACAGGCAATCTTTAAGTCTTTGCTTTGCCCGTCAGCTTCAAGTGGGAGCGTATTTTCCCATTTGTAATTTCCATGCCCACTGAACCAGAGAGGTTGCATTTTGCAGGATTTTGATTCTTTTCACCCCGGTTTATCATGGGAATAGTGTTCATGACCCGCTCCGAGCTGCAGCCCTCGCTTTTCACCCCTAAGGCCAGTTCCCCTTCCCTGCACACCGCCTCCCCTTCCCGTGCTGTGCATACAGAATGGGCAAGGTTACACGGGAGGGCAGCACCCACACATCCGGGGGGTGCTGGGCAGTGGGGCGTGGAAACCAGCACATCCTTCTCACCATCCTGCAACAGCCTGAAAGCAGTCAGTAAAAAGGAAAAATTCTCCCACCTCACCCTGCTTACCTTATTTCATTTTGGTATGTAGACCCTGAAAAAGAAGAAGAAGAAAAAAAAAAAAATGCGTTTAAAATGCAGGAAACTAAAATGTGGCCTACTATAGAGCTCCTCTTAGTGTGCACTGTGTTCCTGCTACCACAGGGGCATCTCTCCTCCCTGTTTATAAAATTGTTCAAGGTCCCTATGGAGTACCTCACACAGAAATAGGGAATTGGGCACTGAAGGTATGCTTCAACAAAGAACCTCAGCATAGGAACTAAATGTCATTGAAAGTTAACGTACTCCTGAAAAACGTGGGCCCCTTGTAGTTAAGGGGAATGGCTGACAGTGATCACTTTGGAACCAATTTATAAGAGAAATGGCAAGGTGGAAGTCAGGAGCATCCTAATCAGGTCACGGTTAAGAGCAGGGCCTGTCTGCTCACGCTTTTGCTTGCAGGCCTTCGCACAGCACCAGAGCTGACACAACTAGGAGATTTCTATCTGACTGAAGATACTTTTTAACATATAGACCAGTTGTGAAGGTCCACTTACCTTTCTTCTTTGGGCAGCAGCAGCGTACAACAACCACAATAATAATGATCAGAAGAATAATACCAACAAATGAAAGCACAACTGCAAGTACAATAACCCACGTGCTTCTGTTGTCTTCACTGTAATCGTTTTCTGTTAAATTAAATGGAGAGACATTGTACTATCAGAGCCTCAAAACATCGTCAGAATATTTACCTTTTCTGTGAGAAGCTATTAACTGCTTGATGATTACTTAGCAAGGAGTCTGTGTTTTCCAAAAGACAGATGCTGTATTTATGGATGGTGCCCAAGAATTTAAAATGTTTCCAAATGCAAATTCTTTATTGCAATCATAACTCTTCCTACAGCTACTTTCCTGAAAAACACAGCCTTGCAATCTTCCAACCTAAAGTTTACTTTGTAGCTGTGCTAGGCCTCCCAACACCCTTTCGAGACATTTGGGATTGAGGAGGGGTATTTAGATGTCTATACTGCAGTTATTAAGCGTCTTGCTTAGCTGCTCTTGTCAGTGGAGAGAAAACAGGTATTCTGGGTTACAATTCATTTGGCCAAATGTGTATATGTGTCCCTTTGGGTAAGATGAACAGCTCTGAAGGTGCGTCCATTTCTCCCCACAGACCACAGCGATAGTCTTAGGTGGCTGGTACAGGTGGAGATCTCTAGCCTGCACATACGATTTTCTGATTAATCTCATCTTGGGATCTCTCTCACAGATTTCAACGGGTGTTTGATTTTGGGACAGACTTGCTAGGGCATCGGTTACTCTCTTAAAGAGCAACAAAGAGCAAAACCTGTAAAGAGTAGCACCGTTTGGGAATATGCAGCTACTAACCCATCCTCACTGCTGACGTTCTCATGCCATTAACTTATTCCTTTGTCTTTGCTGTAATCTACAGAGTTACATGAGGTGATTTCAAGATAATTCAGTATCTTGCTGAAATCTTGGTTACTATGACCAGTTTTCCTACAGAGCTCCCAAATGCATAGAATTTTAAAACCACCCTGTATTTCTCACGCAGCTGGACGCACGAGGAAGTTGTCAGTTCTGGTTGTCACATCATCCTGCCCTTTGGTTTTGACCAAATATGTCAGAAGCATCTCTAATATGCCTACCCTTTGAAAAGTCATTTTGGCAGCTGTTTAGAAAGAAACTTCCAATCCAAATTACAGGTACGAGACACATCCAAACTTGACAAAACCCATTCTGTTGCACTGGGTTTATGATTGTCATTTCCTCATTAGAGGTCCCAGTTAACGACTGCATGGCCACATCATTTAGCTGACAGCCTCTGGAAAGGGTACCGCAGCCACGCAGGTGACTGGTAGCTGTGCAGTGTCAGGGTTGTGCCCCTTTTGTGTGAAACAGAGTATCTGCTGGTTTGCCTATGGCAGAGAATAAAGAAGTAAATCCTTTCTTGCTACAAATTTGCCTGGGGTTTCACACTGCAAAGATACAGGACCAGAGCCTCCTATCAAGTCTGTTAGGACTCTACATTCTCCAAAGCTCAGGTCATTATGATTAAGTAATTTGTTCCAGTCTTCCCTAATCCTAACGCTCAATCAGCATGTTTTGAATTTCTTCTGACTATTAGAGAAAACAAGCACTCAGTAACCTGCAAACTAGTAATTATTTCTGTAGGCTGTAATCAGTTGTGATTACAATTGATGATAAACTTGTTCATGATATTTTTATCTAGAAGTACTGCAGCAAATATCTGTATTTTTTCCTATTTTGTTCCATAAAGCATGCCACGGGGATTTCAAGATGCCTAAAACACAGAACACAGCTATTCAGCTACAGGGGAAAGCTTAACCTCAGTGAGAAGGGAGGAGCTAAGCACACCTGCACTGGCCCGTACCTCCAGGCTGGCTGCTACATGAAGGTATTTCGCTCCCTGTCAGGTTCAGGTTACATGCCAAAAGAGGATCCACAGAGCTGAAGCAAGAAGGACAGGCTACAACACAAACACTCCCAGCACTTCAGCACTACAGTTTCTCCACAATTTTGGAGGATCCAGAAAGAAAATGGAGCTGTGACCAGAAGGTATGGATGCAGGAGCTGCCGGCTCAACGCGCAGGTAGGGGTGCAAGAGAGGGACACTAAAGCATGAGGGCATTAAATCCCTTTTAGCCCCATTAGTAAATCTACACCAGGTTACACGAGGTGCTCAGTGTGGATGGAGCCACTCCTCATTCTATAGGGACCATCCTTTGCTGCTGTCCTGACCTCTACCTCCTCCCAAAGCTGTCCAAAAATGTACTTGGGCAAAGTATTTGCAGAAAAGGGGGTTTTCCCTGGCACATGCTGGTGACCAAGGAGATGTGAGAGACTGGAGAAAGTTGTACATCACTTCTTGGACACTTTGGAGCTTTCTGGCTAACTTGAAAAGCAAAAGCAGATGAGGCTCAGGGCAATTCCCTATCTTCATCTTCTGCAGGCTGGCTGAAGAGGGCTCAGATTTTTGGATGCAGTTCTTGTGAATGGACAGCTGTTGCTTGTGAGGAACATGGAGGAATTCAATTCCTCAAGCTTTTAAGTGAAGGCTGAAATTGATATTACAGTAGTTGTGGGAAGGACTGCTTAGATGTTTGAAGCTAGTGGTATTCTTTCCTGACAACACCCAGCTAAGGCTGAATCTGTTTATGAAAAGTCAGACAAGCTCTGAGATTTCAAGTGTGATATATACATTATATACCTTCCTCTGTTGTAAACACCGTGTCTTTATTTCATTCTAATAACTTAAAGACTTCGTGTTCTCATACCCTGACAGATTTTGAGTGTCTGCTGCTGCACAATGATTTTTCCAAAGAGAAATGAATGATGGTCCTATACAATCACTAATTATACACTAATTGTGCTCCATGACATCTGTTTTTCTCCTCTTCTGATTTACAGTGAGTAGCTATGGAAACTGAGGGAGGATACCTCAGTACTTCACAAATGAGTAGGCAGGGGAATTTATTAATTTCCTCAGGAAAGTTCTATTTTGCTTAGTCAGTAATTAGGAGCAATCTGACTACAAAAAAAGTCATATTAAGAATGGTGAAATGACCTTTTTCAACTGCGTTGCAAGGCAAGTACTTCTGAAAAAGGCTTGCTAATAATGACTCATACTTAAAATAAAAGGTACAGTTACTCAACCTCCTCAGTTGTTTATATGTCGAAACTTCTATACCAAACCCCTCATCAATCCGCTTTTGTACATCTCTGTTCACCTATTACAGAAGAAGAATCAGTTCATCAAGAGAAGCTGTCAGCATAATTACAGAAGTTCACAACGCTCACCACATCATGAAAAGAAACACAGATTTGAGACCCCGCTCTGTACAGAAGACAGCCAGGGATACATAGGCCCACTACAAAAAAAAAACCCTCCATATAATCTATCAATTTCCCATACCACAGGATAAGACTAACGAAAGGGATGTCAGTGTAGGATGGACTATGTCACCATAGGTGGCAGTGTACCTATATCCAGCAACCTCAGCTCCCTGCCATGCAATTAGTGCTTCAAGTTTAGTTTGTCCTGAGACTCTTCTACTCCTCTACCTTACAGTTGAGACACTTGACTGGTCCCAACAGACAAATTGTCTGGTATTGTCTCCCTTGTCTGCATTAAACACTGCTAACACACAGGGAGATAATTCCTCTTACTTCTCTTATTGTGTAAGAGTTTGGAAAAGTAAAACATTTTTCATAGGTTTCTGTTAGATTATGAGATGGATCTGTAGCGATAGTCCCACTTGTTTTGTTCCACGCTGGCAGCACAGGTCAGATAAAATCACACTGTTAACGATAAACCTCCTAATACTGCGAATGTATTAAATTATGGAATTTATTTTTATAATAAATATAAAAAATACTGTAAACATTAGTGGAAATATTTAGGGTTATCAAAGATCTAACTGTTCTTGAGAGATTTGCTCAACTTCCGTGCTTGGATTAAAGTGACCTTGAATTTCCTTAAATAAAAGGCAATAAAAAGCAACCAAATGCACTATCCAAAGAATCCCACATATGTTGCTGCAGGACAAATTTTACCTTCCTCTGTAATGTGAAAAAGACCGTGCCAGGGAGAGGAAAGCAGGCCTAGTGGCTGTTTGATCTAAGCAGAGATTGGGATAAAGCCCATGATATGCAGCTTCTCTTGACGCCCTGATTCTTGCTCTGTAACAAGTGAATACACTACATACAAAGATGTTTTTGTAGTAGATTGATGATAGGTATGTGGTATAGAAGTTCCTACATATAAATGCTACCATCTACGATCAGGTGCCAGCCTCAGTGCAGCCCTGGGGATGTTACCACCATACTACAACCGCTCCATCACATCTGATTTCAGGTCATATGGAGAACTTCATATTTGCGTCTGAAATGCTAGTACGGAATCTATTCTGGGTTGTCTATGAAAACTGGGAGTAAAATCCAGGAGTTTTTCTTCCAAGTCAGTGGTAAAACTGGTATTGAATATTATGGAGAACAATTTCACCCGAGGGTTTCTCTTTGAGTAAATGAGGTCTAACAAATTATGTTCATATGGCAGGCAAGGCCTAATGAATTATAACTAACATATAAATTCATTAGATGTTTACTTGGTCAAGGAGCAAAGGCCAGTTTTCTTAGCAGTGAATCCACAGTCGGAGTCAGTGGCAGGTGTACTGCTCCGTTTGTCTTCCTCAGTCCTAAGCTGGACTTTGTGGTTCATTAGACTTGTACCAGTCTTCTCACAGATGTGAATTCAACCCTACCTATGTATCACGTTGTGACTACTGGGTCTTAATTCTATCACCTTTGCACTCCTCATAGTATTTCATTTGCAAATAAAAGACTTTTCCAAATTAAGCAAAGCAAAACAAAAAGCACAGTTCTGAGAAAATGGCAAAGTACAACAAACATTCACTTACCTATAGTAGAGTTGACAAAAATAACAGTTACAGTTGCATTCTGAGGGTTAGGGAGTGCTTCTATGTTGGCTAAACAAGTCAAAATCTCAGTGTCCGTCAGAGTCAAAGTTAGGATGCTCAGGGCATTTTGGAGGTCATTAGATCCTTGACTTTGCCGGGTAACATACCTCGACTTATCAATGAAAGAGTCATTTGTCATCCAGGTAATGTCTGGAGCTGGAGCCCATCCTAAGGCTTCACAAACAATTTCAATTGTTTCGTTCTCTTTTACTGTTAAGGTGTTATTTTTGATGAATAAAGATCCATTAACTGTAGGAGGGAAAAGATGTTTTGTTCCTTCAGAATACTTGGCTGCATTGCTTTCCTGCTAATAGTTTTAAATCTTACCTTGCTACTCAGAATTAGCTATCCCTTGAGATATGAATTTAAAAACACAGATACACCATATGCATGATATAAACATGCAGATATTGGAACTTCATGGGCACATTTTCCAGTATGTCTAAAGCACAAGTCTTGGCTTTCAGTACCTTTCCAATAAAAAGCAGGAAATTGTACTTTCTAGCCACCCTGATATATTTCCAGCTGAAGGACAACATAATGAAATAACAGTGTTTCTCTCTACATTTTAAGTATACTTGCATTTTATCAAGGAAGATATACGGGTAGATGATGAGAAGTTCTTATTTCATGAAGCGTCCCTTTGAAAAACGCATAGTGCCTGGCGGTTAGATCTTGCTTTACTGGCTGCACTCTGTCACTACTGATGCTTCAGAGAGGGGGAAGAGGTCTCATACGAAGGGGCTTGACGCACAGGAACTTTTTGTTCCTTGGAAATGGTAGCTTGCAGCAGCAATCATATTATGAAGAGTATTGCCTTGAGTCTCAAGGGCTTTATTTCTACACGCTCTTAAATCAAACTCAAATAAGCTGGATACAGACTGACTCCTGAGTCAGAAATCAGGAGGGAGGTCTGCCCTAAAGACAGCAGAAGGTTCATGTGCAAAGGTGTGCATATGGGGTAATCCATGCTGTTTCTATCCAAAAGATCATTTTTGACGACCGCTGGTGGGCCTGATACAGCCTTCAGGCACTTAAATGAAATCCAGTAAAGAATAAGAGATGTAACAGTAAAAAACAAGGGCAGTTCAAACCTTTGTTAATGGCACTCTGAAACCTGCTTTGACAGTAAAATTAAGACAAGGAGGACAGGAGGCAAAGGATGGTAAATGAGAGCACGTACTCCTTTGCAGGCAATCCATCAGAGGATTCCTTTAAGTGTGATATAATAAAATAGCTTTCTATCAATGGCTATACGCACCTTGAACAGAAAGAAATGCAAAGCTGCTCTCACTAAGTTGCTGGATGCTGCATTCAATTTTTCCAGAGTCACTCAGCCGTGTGTTGTGGACGATCAGCTCTGAGGTAAACGCATTGCTACTGGTATAATTTTGAGTGGTGAAGCGGTCTGTCGTTTCAATAGGTCCTTGGGAACTGAGGACAGTGAGGACAGGATTTCCATTGGACAGCCAAATGAGAATTACCCATCCTACTGACAGAGTGCAATTAAAGCGGGCTTCTGAACCAGCAAGGACTGTTGCATTAGTAGGGCCGCTTATAATTGAGTAACAAAAGCCAAGACCTGGAAGGAAGAAAAAAACACAGCCTGTAAATACATATACAACACTGCTGCCAAAGGCTTTTGACTTAATTTTTACCTCCAGCAATTTAAGGCTAAAAAGCCAGGTGCCCTGGTTCAAATGGCATTATTCACCAGGAGCACTGGGGTATTAAGCACTTAGTCGTGTATCAGGATGGGCTTTTGATTCAGCTGATCTGGCATTTCACCTCTGACAGTTGTCAGTACCTGATGCTTTCAGGAAGAGATTATTGTCTCATTTTCCATAATGCCTGTCAGTAAGTAGTTAAAAGATATGTATAGTGAATTGAAATTGCAACTGAATAATGTTATTCCCACAGCAGTAAACAGTGGTCAAATGCTACGTTGTTATGATGGATCCCCAAGCCAATCATTACAAATGCAAGAAGTGCAGGTTTATATAGATTAAAAGACCTTAACCGGTTCAAACATGGAGATGTAAAACCTAATCTTTCAGCACCAGCTTAGATTGAATGGGGTTTTTTAAAGATGTATTTGATTTTTGGTCTCTCCTCCTCCTACTCCAATATCACCTTGCTTTGTCTTTTCAGTGATTCACCAAAAAGCTTACTTAACATTTTGCTGAAAGAAAAAAGTTCCATTTTTACATAGGAAAATATATGAGTTCTCTAGACTTTAAATAAAGGAGTAGGTAAATGGTCCCTTTTCCATACCTCAGGTTGCCACTGATTTTTTGCAGCCCCAGCATATATCCTTCTATGCTCTTTCCCCTATTCATCTGCCTCCTCCCTTGGTCCTCATGCATGCATCCCATACATCCTTCCCCACCTTCTCAGGCCTTCTGTTAGCCAGAGCTGCTGTAATTCACGAGTTTTTCTCCTTAAGAGGTTAGTATGAACTTTGGCTACTATTTTTCAGAACTGAAAGCTCATTTCTAATGAAGGCATTCTGTTTTCCTTTCCTTCTCAACATAGCCGGAGCCTCCCATCGCCCTCAGAGGAATGAATGTGCAGCTGTTGCCCAGGCAGATGGTGGATCCCCTGCGTGTGGGAAGGCAGAGGCACTTGCTTCTACCGAGCAGAAAGTGGAGGAAGGATGAAGGCAGAGCAGCTGTGACTTCAGTCCCTGAAATAGCTGGGGGAAATGGGTGCAGGTTTGAAGGCGGGGAAATCTTAAAGTATTTCTGAGAGACAGAACATCATATACCCTAGTCTTCTTGAGGGACAAAACTTCAAACTGGAAGAACAACACAGATTATTTGGCTGATGTCTTAGGGAATGGGACTTGAGAGAGCAGTGTTGTGTGAAATTAGGAACCTGCTTCTCTGGGTCTTTGTTCTTTGTGAATCCCTTCGGATTTTGGCTGAGTTCCCCAGAGCATGCTATGTCCATGAGCAGTAGAGCAAAGGCAGAGGTACAACTGATGCCTTTCAAGGAGCAGTAGTTGACCAAATGGCCAGAATAATTCAGGTTGGAAGCAACCTCAGAAGGTCTCCAATTCAGCCCCCCTGATAAAGTAGGATCGGTTCTGAGGTCAGACCTGGTTGCTCACAGCTTTATCCAGTTAGGGCTTGAAAACCTCCAAGGATGGAGACAGTACAGCTTCTCTGGGCAACCTGCTCCACTGTCTGACTGTCCTCACAGGGAAAAAGCTTTCCTTTTGTCCACTCTGAACCTCTTCTGTTTCGACATATTCCTGTTGTCTCTTGTCCTCCTGCCATTCACCATTGTGGAGAGCCTGGCTCCATTTTCTTGACAACCTCCTTGCAGGTATTGGCAGGCTGCCATTAGAGACCTTGCTGCTGTCTCTTCTTCCGGCTGAACAAGGTCTGCTCCTCCAGCTCACAGAGCAAGCGCTCCAGCCCATCACCATCTTGATGGCCCTCTGCTGTACTCGCTCCAGTTTATCAATGTCTTCCTTGTATCGGGGAGCCCAAAATGGTATGTTCTCATAAGCCAGTCACTTTAGTGTGCCACCCACAGCCCTGCTGGTTGCAGGTGGAATGGAGAGGGAGGGAGAGGACTGCCCCTGCAGGCTCTGCCGTCACCGAGGTCCATCGCAGAGGGCTGCCCTGTGCTCTGCACACATCCCACCGGGCACAGCTCTGTCTCATCCCACACAGCTGCTGTTGCCTGACTTCACCTGCCTCTAAGCTTGGGTCTGCTCCTTTTTGGCCCAGTGCCTACCTGAACCTCACTGAGGTGACAGAGTTGCTCTTTGATGGGGATGTTGAAAGGTTTTGGTAGCAAAGGACCTCAGGAAATCTCTAGCCCAACTCTCTGCTCTGAGCAGAGCTAACTTCACAGTTTGGCCACTTGCGCAGGGCCTTGTCGAGTCAATTGTTGAGACTTCACAAGCTCTCTGCAGACCAAGCAGTCCTGCCAGCGAGATCTACCTCACCAGTGAGTTTTTCATCACTTACTGGGAAACACTCATGCTGAAGAAGCACCAGGACTGCCAGTGCTACCCCTAAACAATTCAGGCTGTAGTCTGCATAATTACAGCAATTAGATACTACAGTCCCTAGCAGTCTAATTAAAACCTCGTGTCTGCAAATTTGGCCTAAGCATAAGTCTTCAATTATTTTCCAGGAGAAAGAAAGTCTGAAATGGCCATTACTCCCTTCCTAAGAGTGTTCAGGACAGTGAAGTGATTTTTAAAGATTTCATTCAACCCAGGTTTTGTACATTTTAAGTAGCTTATTTATTAATGGATTCATTATAAATTACTGAAAAATTCATTTTTCATTCAGTCAATAGCTGACCTGAGTAGGGGAGAATATGCTGTATTGTTTCACACAAAAGAGATGCTTGATAGTTGTATAAATGGACACAGAGCCCAATCTCAGTTAGGACGCTGCAACCAGACCCTTGGTGAACACACCCAGGGCATAGGGTCTGTAATCTTATTGCTCCAATGTCAATATAATTTTCTAATTCCCAGCTCACATTCAATCCTAGGCAGTGTATATCTAACCAGGTTTGTGCCAAGAATTGTTCTTTAATATAAATAGCTCCTCTCTTTCCTCCCACCCGCCACATGTATTTACAGACAAGAGCCTTTTCATTCTTTGTTTTGCAGGATTATACAAACCTAGCTCTCCCTGGTTCTTTGTATGATTGACTCTGAGTTCTCTCATGTTTACAAAAACCTTTACGAAAAATTTTCCACCTTCCTGGGTTATGCTATCTCTGCCATGCATCTAACTCTCCAAAGTATATCTCTGTGTGAACAATAAAACATTAAATGAAAAGCAAACTTCACTTCCACTGATAGTTAATAAAGCCAGATAAGATACAGTAAAGCATATTTCTGTTCAACTTAAATGGCTCCCTTTTTCCAGTATCATTTATTCAAAGCTCTTTTAAGACCTGTAGAGGTGAACTGAAATGCTTTAAAACACAAAATAGCTTGACGACGAACTCAGCAATCGAATCTATGTGCATACCTTAATACTTTGCTTTATAAACATTAATCCAACAAAATGACATTTCCTCTCTTTCCTGTTTGTCACTTTCTGAATATTAGGGATTGGCCACATGTCTCTGGATGGCATCATTTACAGAGCTACGGGTTTTCTAATGAACATGCACTGATGAAGTGCAATCTAGTGAGACCATTTGTTGCGTAATATGGCTCTCTTCCCTGATATTCAACATCCAGTTGTCATGATTTCTATTCATAACTTGTATTACCAGGGTTGAGATGCTGTCCTAAGCTCAAATGTGTCTTTGAATTACCTACTTTTTCTTGATTCATATTGCAACCAGCCTTTACAATACTACTCTCTGTACCTCTATGGTGTCTATAACATGTTCATGTGCTGAGTTTTTTGATTTTTACACTTTGAATTCTTCCTGACTGGTAGAAGTGGACATAAACAACTACCATGATGATAGACGCAGCCATGAACAAAATTCCTTAGAGTTAACACCAAAATGCATTTAGTTGCTCATGAAACAGGAGCTGCAGTACTTATCCACACTGTTCCTCGTAACGCAAGCTGATCTCTGAGCATTTGTATTTCTATGCCTGTGCAAACATTTCACTTTCTTAAGGAGCCATAGTTTACCATGGCTCTGAATAAATGATGTGACTTTCAGTGCACTGCTGGCTGTTAATCTATCATTTGCTATGAGAACATGTCTGTGAGTCCCATTGCAGTCTTGAAATTTGTCCCTAAACATGAATAATCAGTGATCATTGGCTCTAAAAGTACATGGCTAATATTGCTCTTGTTTTCTTCAGACAGTCAGGACAGTATAGGCAGGTAGGTATGAGTTATTCCTTCATTTATCTAATATAATAATTTTTTGTCTGTCCATAGGTATGTAGGATCTATATCTTCTTCTGTCAACCGTATCTGCTGGAGCAATAGATGGTCTTTCACTGACTTCCGTGAGCAAGGGAACAAGTCCATGAGCCCTGCATGTGGATCCTATGGGTGGGAAGAGGACTGAGGAGTGGGGCATAGCTCAACCTTGCCTCCACTGAGATCTGTGTAAAGCCCCAGCATGACTCAAAAAGGAGCTTCATGAGCCTCTCCACCTGCTGCCAAAACATTTTGGTGGGTTTATATTTGCCTCTTTATCTTTTTGCTTTTGCTCTCCTGCAATAGCACATGGAGTCCTGAACCAACAGTGTGTTCCATTGTCCAGCCCACGTACAAACACTGATAAAATAACTTGTGTAGGTCAAAGAGGACATTCGTGACAGAAATGGGATCTAAACACAGTTACCTGTGCTTTAAGCCAGTGCTGTAAGTCCTTTTGCTGGGCCTTGCTTCTTGCACTAAGGAAAAAATTTTAGTGCTAGTTTCATTTACATACTACTTAAAAAATCCCTTGCAGATGGATGCTTTTAGACAAATTAAGGCCTCAGGCTAGATTGTCATTGCACTTTACAGGAATTACGTGTTTGGCTCTTAACAGCTGCTTTAACATCTGCTTCCCTACACACAACCAATGAGAAATCCCACCCAGGCAAATACCATCTTTGCAATAGGGAAATGTTAGGCTGTCTTCATGATATTGCATTACCCCTTGATTTCTGAAGAACAAAGCTGAGTTAGGACACCTTCTTTGAGGCACGTCATTAAATGTTTATACAGCAGTGACCAGTGGTGAAGGTTTGCTTAAACTGATAAGTGTCTATGGTATTTTGGTTGCTCAGACCTGCGAACAGCATGCAGAGTATACACCAACTCCTTTATGAGCTGTTTATTCCCTCCTCTGTCACATCACTGGAGGTTTTGAAGAAACAAAAATGCATC
This sequence comes from Egretta garzetta, assembly GCF_000687185.1. NCBI lineage: Eukaryota > Metazoa > Chordata > Aves > Pelecaniformes > Ardeidae > Egretta > Egretta garzetta. The sequence goes on along the minus strand of NW_009260028.1, from coordinate 10,802,477 downwards.
GCGTTCCCTGGATGACGCCTGCACTGAGGGAATCTTATTTGCCAAAGAGCTGCCCTTGCCCTTCACCACCAATGTTTTTATTTCCCTGCTTGAACTGACTCTGAAGGACCACTTTTTCATGCTGAAGGTTTCAGCAACAAGGGCATCGAGATGTGGCTACTTTCTTTTCCTTCCCTCCTCTCCTCTGCTGACTCTGTCTTTCCTCTAAGTGACCTATGCGGATCCAGCACAGTGAAGGACAGGATGGACTTAGCCTTTTGTCATAATGATTCCTTTTTTTTCAGCCTCATTATCGTATTTCAAAATAATCTCCCCCTCTGTACCCGTATCACCCTTCCATAAGCCCTGCCTTTTATCCTTCAGTTTTTGTGTTTAGTCTCTGTCTTTCTCCCTTCCTTCTCTGCTATTTCTGTTTGGATTTCTACATTTTTTCCCTCCAGTCTGTTTTAAATTCCTTTTTCTTTTCACTCTTTCTACAGTCTCTTTCTCACCCCACCTTGTCTCTTTTCTTCCCTGCCTGAATGTTGGCCCACTGCTCCAGCAACAGCTCTGCAATAAATCGTTTTGGATTTGGTAAGATTTTTCTTCAGTGCATCTCAAGTTTATTTCAAAAACCAACAAGCCTGAAGCTGAGCTCTTTGGAAACTAAAATTTCCACCCACCTGCACACAGACCTCTCCACAGCCCCCAAATGTGTCTTTCTGTCTCTTCTCTTCCTCACTGTTTGACAGCTGTCCCTTGCAGCCTCTCCTGGCTCTGCTGATGGACTGCTCCTCCTCTCCTGCACTATGCAAAAGGGCACGCCGTGCCCATCCATGGGGATGCTCAAACTGGCTGTGCCATGCAGCCATCTCGGCAGCCCAGCCGTACCAGCCAGCCTCACGACTCCTCATACCCCGAGAGCAGCCATACTTCTCTCAAGAGCAACACTTGACTCCTCACAACACACTTTTTCTCTCTGCTTTGGGGTGTGCTCCCATGGCTGCCCTGCACGCCTGCTACCCCAGTATGGCTTGCAGGTGGGGCGATAAAACACCCACTGCAGGGGTGCTTGACTAAAAGCATTAGTGAAGGGTAATAGAAATCCTCTAAAACACGTAATACTGCTCTGGATGCTTAGGAAGGCAGACAAGAAACAGAACAAATAAAAATTGAGGTTTCCTTATTATAAATTCCTGGTGTCCAAAAATAAGAGACCTGGGGACATCCTGAGCCAATGATTGCATCTGCACCTATGGGTCTACCCTCTGCCATATTCTTTTCTAGCTTTTTTCAGCCTGTTTATAATTTGGCATCCCCCATATCCCGTGACCATGAGCTTTACTATTTAATTACATACTACAAGGAAAAGTACATTCTTTAGTTTGCCTTAAAACTTCTTTCTGATAGTTTTACTGGTTGCCACTAGTTCTTTTTGTTATGAGAAACTATGAATAACCATTTCACCATTCACCTCCATACAATTAATTATTTTAATAAATCTTTACTATTTCTTTTTTTTCACAAGTAGAAAAATATCCCAGTGTAATGAAGGCTGCCTCATAACTTTGATCACCTCTGTTACACTTTATACCTTTTCCAGACCTAATATGTCCCTTTGGAAATGGAAGGGCTAACAAAAAATCCAGTATTCAAGATATAAGCTTTCTGTGGATTTATATAATGCCAGGTTTCATTGTATTTCCCTTGCTGAAGACACTAAGTTGTGAAATTTTCTCTCTTTTCCAGCCAATTACCCTCTTTCCAAAGTATCTGTTCTTTTCCCCCACAAGACATCTTCAGGTAAGTGATGCTTTGCATGGAATGTTTTCTGCACCTTTATTACTTACTCACTGGGGATTGTGACATTTTCTGGCAAATCTTCCTAGTCTCTTTTTGGATTTGGCTGCCCGAAGTAATTCTGCACCACCTGCAAAGTCTGCCACCTCACAGTTCACTCCTCTTCACCAGGTTGTTTAAGAACTTGTTGAATACCACACATCCCTGTGCACCTCCACTGGGAACATCACTCTGCTCAGAAAACTCAACACTTATTCCTGCACTGTGTTTCCTTTCACCAATTATTAAGCCATGACAATACCTTTCCTCTCATCCCACTGCAGCTCCTTCCTTTCAGAGCCTGATAAAACCCCAGCTAGACTATAATAAAAAAAAAATAAATAAAATCAGCCTTGTCTCCGTTACTTAACTAGTCACTTTATATTCACATTTTCTTTAAAGCTCTGCCACCAAGATACCTTTTATCTGAATTCATTTTGAAACTCAGGCATGTGAAACGTAAATTGGAGGCAAACTAGCACAATCATAATTTGCACATATTTCTGGAAGCAAAATCAGCTGCTGATATTGTTTTCTACAGATGCCCCCTCAAAAGCAGTCACAAACAGACAGGAGGAAGATGAGCGCAAGAAGAGGGAGAAATAAATGGGACCTCCCTGCTCACTGGAAGTGAGAAAGGGCAGCCTCCCCATCTCCTCCCCACCCCATCCACTGCTCACTCCTGCAGACTGAAGCCCACTCTAAGCCGTCAGATCATTCAGGCTTGAAATGCAAACTTAACCATTTCAAACAGTTTAAATAATCCCCCTCTGGGATTGACTGCTCAATCTGATATCACCAGTAACTGCCGTTTACACAGCTTTAAAATTAGTTCACACATTTTGTCCACAGTAGCTCATTTCACGGGTTATGAATGTGTCCTACCTGGTAGCGAGGCAGTTAAGATGAGAGGAATTAAAATTAGTTTCTGGAACCCCTCCATTGGAGTATTCTCTCCTGGTCCCTAAGGCAGAAAGCCACCAGCAGTCACTGCATACTTGAGAAGAAGCTGAAGGACAGGACTTATCGAGAAACTCGGTAATGAGCTGCTGCTTTGCGTCCTGTGATAAAACGTGACTTTAGGTGACCTGTATTACCAACAAGGGGAGAAGATTAAATGAGGGAGGGTTTGGAAGGAGAGCAGTATCATTTCTCAAAACAACTGTTTCAAAAGAAGTAGAGGAGCTTTCTTCAGCAGAGAAACCTCCCCCTACAGACCTTGCATCTCTCGCGCCCTTAGTCCCTCCTGGCTATTACAACACTACTGCTTCAGGATTGACTGTGTCAGGGGAGCTCCATCTGCATCATTAAGGTTAATCACAAGCAGCTGGGAAAAATAATTCCGTAAACTGCCCGCAATTGCATCTGTATTGTTGATGCACCGTCCATGCCGCCAGCGTCCTGGCAGACTAATGAACCCTGTGCTCCATCACTTACTGTCATGCAGGGCAACTGCGCAGGGCGTCAGCCGCTCCCCTGGGGCCGGAGGGGAGCAGACCTCCATACGGAGGGGTTGTTACCCCTCCACGGGAAACTGATGCCTCCTGCACCGGGCAGACTTCGGGAGAGGAAGTGAGAATATATCCCAATGCACCGCTACACCCAAAAAAGGTTGTTTTGATGATTTTCTGTGGTTTTTACTCCAAAACTAGGAATCCTATTCATACATTAATGGTCTGAAGTTGTGCCAGGGCAGGTTTAGGTTAGACATTAGAAAAAAATTCTTCACAGAAAGGGTTGTCAGGCACTGGAATGGGCTTCCCAGGGAAGTGGTTTTGTCCCCATCCCCAGAGGTATTTAAAAGCCAGGCAGACAAGGTGCTTAGGGACAGGGTTTAGTGGTGGGATGGCAGGGTTAGGTTAACAGTTGAACTTGATGATCTTAAAGGTCTTTTCCAACCTAAATGATTCTATGATTCTATGACATTTCCAGGCAGAACCTGGTACCATCATTGCTGCGGCAGTCCCATCAGGCCCTCGACGCACAGGGGCCACCATGGCTGGGAGGAACAGCTCCTGCCACCCTGGCCTCTCTGTCCCACCTGCCTTGCGGCAAGGATGAGTAACAACAAATCTCCCACCAGCTCCCCAGACTTAGCACTCGGAAAGGCTGTTACTGCAAAGAGAGTCCCCAGAATTATTTCTCTGAATCTAAAAGTGCCTCTTACACCCTGAAGTAAAACACCACCAGCTCTCCACCGTGGTCAGAGATAAGATGCAGAGCTTGGGTGGGAGCCATCCCCTTACTTCTGCATTTTCTGCTTTTCCAACATTTGTGATTCACTTGTGTGATATTATTCTCCTCCCCCTCAAAATATGTGGGAGTCTGACTGCGCTTCTTGGTTTACAAACTTAGCTGGGAAATTGAAGCTTGCCTTCATGAAAGGGACGCAGGCCAGAGGATATGGTTTTGTGGCCAGCCCAAATTTCTTGTCAGCAAAGTGGTTTTGATTTCAGAGGTGTTCTTTGTGGCAGCTCTGTGCAATGCAGAAATATTAGTATCACCACAGAGACACCCCAAGTTTCCTGTAGCAAGCATACTTTTTTTAACTTCCCTTTTACTAAAACCAAAACCACACCAAGGCACAAAACACAAAAGCCCTGGCCCAGCTGTTTTGATGCCCTTAAGCAAGCAGTTCTTTTCGCAGTTTTGTTCAACGACCCTACATTAATTCCCAGCAGGGCTTTTGTGAAAGCAGTGGTGTTGGGATGGCACTGGGGTGGCTGGCAGTGCCCCTCACGGGGTGCCTGTGTGGGAGGAATGTCCTGCGCCCAGAACTTCCTTGCCCACTGCACCGCTGCAACCAATAAAAACCATTTTTGGCTGTCTTTCCAAACATGTTCAGCTGCAGCATCCAGCTATGCTGGAGCTCTGTTCACTGCTTGGTGCTTTAAGCAGGGGGTCTCACTGGATTTACTGCAGCGGTTTCAACCTGACTGGCTCAGCTGGCAGCTTGGTCCCCATTTTCCTGTTTTGCAAGTTTTCAGTTTACCTTGTTAACTTAAGGGATGGCCCTGTCAACTAATCAACATTTTAAGCTGAACCTATGGGCTGATTTCTTCAACAGTGTGTTGGGAGGGGGCCTAGTTTGTAGGCTGGTTTGGGTTTTCCCAGTGCGTTTTGAAAGGTTTTAGGTTTTTTTCTCATTTCCACATTTCATGTGCTGAGGACTCCCCAGCAGGCAGCCTGGAGTGGGAGGGTCACCATGCATAGCTTGGGGGGATTTCTCCTTGCTCTGTCACTGTGATAGCTCTCAGCATGTACACAAATCAGACAGCAGTTTTTAAGATTTAGCATTATCTGCCATATGAAGCGAAACAGCCCAAGTAAAGCACCAGGAAACAAATCCAAAAGTCAGGGCTGTGCCCTTTTCCAGGAAGCTGTGATCCCAGGCAGGATCTTCAGGCCTGGAGAGGACCCTGCCGGTGGGGGCAGCAGCCTTCATACCTCCAGCTACAAATCCAGCTGTACCAATGCAAACTGAGCCGATAAAAGTTTTATGGAGAAGAATAAACTTGCTAGAATCTTATGCCCAAACTCAGGCCAAAATCGGTAAATAGCTTGGGGTGAAGTAAAGCAAGACGGGAAAGGAAGGGATCTATAACATTTTGCTTTACTTCGTTTCAAAATGGACTTTCAAAGGCCAGGAAATATTACCCAATCCCCAGATGAAACAGGATATTTTGGCTGATGATGAATTAATACCTGGGGTTTGGCCCGAGCTGCTTTTCACCTTCTCTGCAGGTGCACAGGGCAACTTGGATCACCAGCGCTGCCATGCATGGCTCTGAGCCTACTCCTTCCCGTGCCTGCGCCAAAGGCAAGGGGATAATATCCATAATATTGCCCTAAAGAAGCAGCAGCTGGATCCAGCCTGGCACAGAGCAGGGCTCAGATTCTTTGGGCACCCCATGGTGTGGGGGGGACACCCACCCCCAAGGCCGGGGAGCTCAGCAGGAGACGAGGTTCGCGAAACGCCCCTGCTCACCGCACTGCCGCCAGCCCAGGGCAGGCTTCCCCGCTAGGGCAGGAGCAGGGGAGAGGGTTAAATTATCTTTCAGCCGCCAGCCTCTTCTGCTGGGAAGCAAATAATGGCCGCGCCCCGGGGGAAGCCTCCCTCAGGCAGCGGGGCCGTCTGCCCGAGGCGCCGTGGGGAAGGAACGCCGAACTCTGCTGCCTCTCAGCTGCTGGGCCCCGGGGCAGGCACCCGCCCTGACATTGTCCCCACAGTAAGGTGAGGTAAGGACTGCCTCTCCCCTTCCCCCCGCCCAAATACGCCTATCGCTGTGTTTAATATTTAACTGGTCCTGCAGGAGGAGGTAAGGCACGGCCGATGACACACACACACGCACGCAGGAGCAAACTTCATGCCCTCCCGACCCGAGAAGCTGGATGGGCGCTGCCGCCTGACGTCTCGGCGGAGGACAGCCGCGCCACCTTGCTGGGATGTGACAGGAGGCGCAGGATTTATCTTCCCCGGTTTATAACTGGGCAGGTGAGCGTGTCGGTGCTGGGGCCCACCCCGCGGTTACAGCGCTGCAGGCAACATGGCAGGGAGCAGAAGCGCTCGCCTGTGGGCTCTGCGCCGGCTGTGCCCTCACCAACAGGCACCGTCACCCTCAGCCGGGGGTTTTGGGGTCCGCGGGCAGCCCCTGGCAGGGTGAGAGGCTGAGCCAGGGCCCAGGTCCGTCCAGGGGGTCCAGTCAGGAGCTGAAGGAGACAGGGCCGGGGACAGGGCTGGAGACAAGGCCACGACATGGCGCCAAGGGGCCCACCCGGGGGACAGGGCCAGAAGCAGGGACAGGGCAGGCTGAGGCGTCGCTGGGGCAGGGGCTGACGGACCCAGGGTGCTGATGTGGGGCCATGGGCCATGGGCAGGGTGGGGGAGCCCCAGGGGGCTGCTGAGGGAGGGTCAGGCCCACTGGTGCCCTCGGGGCCCTCGCAAAATGGGCCCTTACTGTGAAGTGCAACTTTATAGGCAGCTGGTGAGAAAACTGAATTGGTTTTCTGTCTTTTAATGAAAAACACAGTCCCCAAGTGGGTTTTTTTCACTTTTTTTATTTTCATATTCCTTTCCTCATTTTAGTTTTTATTTTGGGGAATTTTTTTATGTTGCATCAGGAAAATGTTCATCATATAATTTCATTTAATTCTGAAATATTTTGTGTTTGTTTGTTCAGTTAAATCACACCTTTTCCTGCCACTTTGACAATTGTGTGTGTTCACCAAAGCTGCCATATGCCTCATGAGAGATGCTCTTTCAATGGCTGCAGCCTTTGTCTTCCTCTGAGAGCTGAACAGCATCCTTCGCACTACGCCATCGTTGGTCAGTGAGTTGAGCTCATGTGACACATCAGGAGATTTTTACGATGAGTCCAGCTGCCAGGAAGCTTAAAACATAAAGAAGGGACACGTGACTTTCCTGAACTGTATTACTAGTAAGCACGGTAACAGTTCTAGCAAGTAGAAATTAATGCCACACTGACTCAAAATGAAAAGGTTCAGTTCAGCAAAGGGAAATGAAACAGTCTGGTGAATTTGGATCAATTTCAAAAATTAAATTTCAAAAACTTTGCTTTATTAGAAAAAAAAATCACCCCCTGACTTGTAAGAAAAAAAAAAAAAGGTATGAAGTCTTCAGGACCTTTTTTGACTGGTTGTAATCTTTTCTTTTTGCTTCCTTGCTTTTCCAAGCACCTCTTTTTTTTTTTTTTTTTTAAATCTAAAATCTCACACTCTGGTTCAACCAACAGCCCTGCTTTCACAACAGTATTCTTGAAATACCTTCTATGTATAGTTTGATTTCCATCCAAATAAAGCTAGTGGAAGAAAAGGGAAAACACGTAATAAGCAGATTCCATTTCTGGTTGTCCAAGTAGGAAAAGTGAAGAAAGTTAAAATGGATTGACTGTTTTTTCAGCTTGATATAGTAAAGATAACTCTCCATGAAAATGCTTTGGAAATGATAATAACTGCTTTTTAAACTTTTACAAAACTATCATTTGACACTACCGAGAAGAGGTTGGCTCTGTCATCTTTGTAATTGCTCTTCAGGTAGATTTAAGCTTAATTTAAGATCACCCCTTAACCTCTTCTCTGCCTGGCTAAAGCTTTGCTCTCTCAGCATCTCCTCACTGGTGCTGTGTTCTAGACCCTTGTCCACTTGATGTGCTGCCACTGGACCCTCTCTAGCTTCTCTGCATCCATCTTGAACTGAGGGGCACAAAACCGTACACAGGTTTCTAGATGTGTCTAAGTAGAGGACAATAATAGTTTCTCTGAATTAGCTGGAGACATACTCTGAACGTGACCTAGTATATGGTTTGCCATCCTTGCGGTGAGAAGGCATTGTTGGCTTGCATTTACCCTGGTGTTCATTTCACCCAGGTCTCTAGACATTTTCTCAAGAAATCAAGATTTCTACCCACTGTCACTTAGGTGGTACCACTGCAGACTCTACCTCAAGGTTGTTGCATCTGATGTGCAGAACTTTGTGCTTCTTCATGCTGAATTTCAAGATGTTTCTGTTGGCCCAGTCCTCAAGCTGTCCCCTGCTGTCCCTTTGTCCTGTTGCTGCACCTGTGCTGCTACAGCTGTTGTTATAACACCAGCTAATCACAGGCTGATCAGCTATCACTTTACCACGCTGCAGTCTGTCATGGTCTGTGGATTAGCCACATCCTTAAACGTGCACGCACGTAAAGATGCATACACCACCCTGCTGGCCCCAGTCGCAGGCATTTCATTCCCATACCCTCAATGTAGAAGGTTGAAGCCCACAGCAGGAACTGGGTGCATTGTGGCATAGAGCACCCACCGTGTTTATGTCCTGCTCTGGATCTGACCCCAGTGGGAGTCATCAGGAAAGCACCTGTCACCTCCACCCACACGCTCGCTGGCTTGGCTTCATCAGCTGAAATCCTCCTGGGTGAATCTGGTGCACAGTGACTGGATCCAAATGTCCTTTGTTTTCCCTGGGCTGCTTAGGCAACCAGCACATGTATTAATATTTTATTAATTATTTCTCACTGCCCTTGTAAGTTCCTTCCGTACTTTGATGTTCATAATGAACTGTGATATTGTGATGATTACAACCATCGGCATTGGTTAGGATGTGCGTGGGATAAGACATTGCACAGGATGATAATGTGTCCGAATCCCCAATCTCTGAGAACATCATGCAACAACAAGACTACCCATGCTCATGACTGTTCAAAAGATCAGGTCCTAAGTTTGCCAGCCTGATGAAATTGGAGAATCGTTTTGTGAATCATCAGCCTGCATACCAGGCAGATTCCTACCTCCCACTCCAGTTTCTCTAGACATTTCTTTCCAATTCTTCCTTTTTCTTCTGCCTGTGAGTAGGAGGATTTTTGCCTGTTTCTTTTCTTTTTCCCCAACCCTTCTCTTTTTTGCACACCATATCATTTCTTCTGTACAGTGTGTAGACTCTGTAAACTGCTGGAGCAACCCTCAACATTTTTTGATCTAGGGTGTGTTAGTCTGAAACACATGTCTATACAGCTTGCTGTGCAAACCCACGCAAGAAGCTCCAAATGAAATGGACTTTCTGAGAGTCGCTTAGTGAAGCCTTCTGTCATTGTCATTGTGGCTGTAAGCGTGATTATTTTTTTTTCCTCACAGGAGAATTGGGCAAATCGTTGTGATGGAAAATGAAGAGCATTTAGACACCTTAATTTGTAAATTACTTCTAATGAGTGAGAATGCAGAAGGGGAAATCACCAGTCCCTACATTTCCATGCTGTACATGAGCTTATTTAGCTGAGTCAAAGAAAATATGATCAGAGGACATGAGCATTAAAATAGCAAAGAAGCAGCATTTACAAATACAACATTAAAGCTGATTTGAGGTCAGTGCTAGAAACAGGAATAAAATTCTTCATTTCCCCATGGAAACTGGCTTGAAAAGACATTCAAACATTATAAGACTTTGAAAAATAGCTCCCTATCAAAAAAAAAGAAGTTGTCTAGAGAAGAACGGGAGAATTGAAACATCTAGAAAAGACTAAGGTAGGAGACAAGCTGACCTGGTGATTGAATTAGCTGTCTCTATCTTGATGCCTACCGGATGCTTCTCTCTAATAGCTGATCAGTGTGCTGAGCCATAACATTTCCAAGTCTGCTTCCTTCTTTTTTAGCTCTTTCTATGCTCTTTCGTCTTTCCTCTACTGTTTGCCAAAATATTCGGTGCTCTGAAAGGCTTGTTTCTCATTCAAACCAGATTTGATTAGTGTTAGCTGCAGAAGTCAAATGAGATATGCAGATTCCTCTCCTTCCCTCACAAGTTTTAGTTTTTAAAATCTTTTCATTAATCTGTCAATATATTGAAGACTCATAATGGTTTTAAGCTATATTCACACTTCTCTTTAATCTGGACCGAAAAGCACTAGAGGGAAATCTCTATAAATAACAGGGCCATGCCATTTCCTCTTGCTATTACCTATGTGACTGTTGAGATGCATTTTTCCCCACCTTGTTTCCACTTTGTAAGGAATGAGAACTCCAGAGGCCCATTTCTCCTTTCAACATCAAGCACAGTGAGGACAGTGCAAGCTGGGGTCCTTGCCGTCCACTATATATATATTTATGCGAAAAATTAGGGCACCCTAAATGTTCCTCTGTTGCACAAGAAATAGTGTTATGTTTGTCTCCATATTTTAAAAGGAACCTGAGTTTGTAAAAAATGGTTTGCTGAGTGAACCAAAAAGAATTACTGGGCAGATATATCAATTACCTCAAAGATACTGACGGTATCCTGTGACATCCCCATTGAATAGCTGATATGATGCAAGATGGGGCTGTGGGGGCACTTCCAGAGGAGCTGCAACCTTATGAATGCCAGTAACCATACACAGCATGCAGGACCCCCTCCTCAGCTACTGCTAGCCAGCTAAGACACAGACATCTATCCTAAACTCTTTGTCAAGGATTTTTTCTGTAGTCACTAAAGATATAAAACCGCTACCAGATGATGCTTCACCTGTCCTGATATGAGGGCCTAAGGCAGGCAAGATTTGTCACCCTTTGGTTAGGCCTCCCTCATTATTTTCACTACAGAGTAGTCTGAAAGACTGGCTTAGTCTGGACATGCTGTTTTAGGCTGCAAAAGTTAGCTGAGACCAATCCCACCAACAGAAGATGTCTCACGTTCATCTGAGCAATTCTCTTTTACCTCCTTCCTAGGAAGGCAGGTCATCTTTGTCTTCAGCTAAAGATTCATGCAGTGATGCTACTGTGAATCAAGGCCTGGGTAAATCCTCAAAAACCTCCTAATACCAATATAGCTCCTCTGATTTTTTTTTTTTGTTCAGAGTTTTTTCTTCAGTGTTCTCTTGCTGGTTATTATAAAGCCATAACTCTGTGAAGAATTGCTGTGGGCTCTTAATGAGGAAAGCGTTGGATATAATCTTCTTCCGGACTTTCCCACACAGGAGGCCACAGGATTAAAAACTTTATTTGCATGAATATCCTCACAGCTTTTATTTGGTGTTAATAAATCTGCACAAATGGAATGTAGTTCTCCAGTACTTCCCTGCCCGCACTCCTTCTGAACTGCTTTCCATGTTTCCTCTTTGGCAGATGCATTCCTCCTCTCCAGCACTGAAATCAGTAGCTGGTAAAATGAAAATGTCATAATTCAGGGAACGTTGATGAAGGCATTCATCATGGAGTCCAGGCAACAAAAAGTATGTAAGAAAGTTTACCACAGAATGAACGAAGATGCAGCTTTGGTGCTGTTAGGAGGAGTGTAAATCTAAGATGGCAATTTTTAGTCCTCTCTGATACATCAGTTCCCCTGGCAACATTTTCTTTAGCTTTAGAAATATTTTGTCTCTGGTCCAAACAGTTAACTTAATTGCTCTGGTTATCGTTCAGTTTCTTCTAAGGAACTTTTCAATGTACGATAGCGTGCCAAGAAAATGTAAACATCATTCTCTACACTCATTATAATCACTATTACATTTTTCATTATCACTTAGGGTCATGATTTTAGACTCCCTCCTGAGCTTTACATGCGAAGCCGGATTCTTCAAGGAGTTCAGGCAAAGCACAGGTCTACTCAGAGCTCCTTTAAAACTTGGTCTGATCAACACCTATCAGCCAGTGCCCAGTAAGTCCAGCTCTGGATATGTCAGATGAACAGTGCACAAGCCTTGTCAGTGATATGCACACACAAGCACTGTGTCCAGGGCTCCAAATCCCACAGGACTTCCCTGATAATGCCAGGAATATTACCATGGAAGTATGAAATTATACCCCTTTTCTTTCTTTCCTGATGATTTTGCAAGGTTGCCAGTTATGGGAAATGTTAACACTTACACTCCTGAAATTAGAATATTAATGAATATTCCCTAAGTGTCCTGCAGGCATGATCCAAACTGACACTGCAATGATGAGAGCAGATTATCACCATAAAAGTAGGCATTCGATTGGAAGAGCTGTGTCTTTTTTGCATTTTCATGAAATACATCCTTATGACTGACATCTTGCTGCTCCCTTTGGGCATTCAGTTAAGATCACCAAGTAGAAATCGTAGGATTTTTTTCTTAGAAATAAATGTCTCCTCTGCACTTTATTTGAGATAGGGACTCTGAGACTGAAAGCTGCCCTTTTGCAGCAGGAGAACATAAGTCCCTGGCAGAGATGGTTTGAGATATTCAACTTCTCTTGGTGCGGCAGAGTAATGGAAGTGCTCATGACCACTGCTGTATTTTGGCTTTCTCTTACAGAGGAGCAGTAAACTTTGTTCTTATATTCAGCTATTTCTTTTGCCACACTCGTATATAAGATAAGATTCACTAAAAGCTTCGGGAACTGGTGAGAACTGAAAGATCTCAAGGATACAGTGAAGACTGGTATGTTTGCAGGCTAAAGTTTCCAGTCTCCTCCTCTATCCCGTGCAGCACTTTCTTCAGTAAAGCTGGGAGGAGGTGACATCGCTGCCACTTGACTTTCACCTGCAAAGCATGCAGGGTTTGCCCTCAGCATAAGGGGATGGGAGCCCCAAAATGGGCTGGGGGAGCAGGTGAGCACAGAGGTGCATCACACACCCTCACCTTCAGGACCGAGCTCTCCCTGCCAGCAACAAGCGCTGCTATTCTGCCGCCTCCTCACCCCCGGCAGGAGCAAGCTGCACACACACTGCAGCTCACTCCTACTCCTGCCTCCCGGCTCAGCTCACTCTTCTTTTTAATTCCCTCGTTGCACCTTTACTAGGAGAAGCACATGTAAAAGCTGCAGGTCCCTTTATGTACCGGAGTCAAACATTTACTTACAACTGCTGTTCCAGCAATAACAATTAAATTAAACATGAAGGGAATATTGCTGCCTGGAAGATCTACAAGCTGGAGGTGTAAATCGCACCACATAACTAATTTATGACATTCTGCGCCTACAGCTGTACGCTGGTTTGTAAGTGCAAGGGCGGCTGTGATTTCTAAGTGCTTTTGGTGACAAAAGAATAGGAAACTGATTAAATGGGCTTCTACCCCTGTACCCAAAGTCATAAATTAAATGAAGTCAGGTTAGGTCAGTAGCTGAATGCAAGGGATACTGTGTACATGGTTCAGTTGGAGGCATTCTAAGAAGGAACTTGGATTTTTTTTTCCCCACAAAAATAATGTATTATTGAATTTGTGAAACATAAGGCAACAACAAGGTTATTTCTCAACCATTGAAATTGTCCAATTACACTTTCAGTGAAAATGTACTTGAGTGAACTTTTTAGAAGGATAGCCTTAAAACCACTGATTGCATGCTTAATACTTCAGAAAGCACTCCCATTCTTGATACCGTTCTCTTTTATGGGAATTATGTATTTGCTTTAGGAAGAAGAACCAACCAGCCATTTTAGGATGTACATACTAAGACATTTTAGAGGAGGGGAGAAAATTCAACAGATTCAGATTCAACGAGGCCAAGTGCCGAGTCCTGCACTTTGGTCACAACAACCCCATGCAATGCTACAGGCTTGGGGACGAGTGGCTGGAAAGCTGCCCGGTGGAAAAGGACCTGGGGGTGTTCATTGACAGCTGGCTAAATAAGACCTAGCGGTGTACACAGGTGGCCTAAGAAGGCCAACAGCATCCTGGCTTGTATCAGAAATAGTGTGGCCAGCAGAACGAGGGAAGTGGTTTTCCCCCTGTACTCAGCACTGGTGAGGCCGCACCTCAAATACTGTGTTCAGTTTTGGGCCCCTCACTACAAGAAAGATATTGCGTTGCTGGAGTGTGTCCAGAGAAGGGCAACGAAGCTGGTGAGGGGTCTGGAGCACAAGTCTGATGAGGAGCGGCTGAGGGAGCTGGGGTTGTTTGGTCTGGAGAAGAGGAGGCTGAGGGGAGACCTGATCGCCCTCTACAACTTCCTGACAGGAGGCTGTAGCCGGGCAGGTGTTGGTCTTTTCTTCCAGGTAACAAGCAATAGGATGAGAGCAAACAGTCTGAAGTTGCACCAGGGCAGGTTTAGGTTGGACATCAGGAAAAATTTCTTCACCAAAAGGGTTGTCAAGCGTTGGAACAGGCTGCCCAGGGAAGTGGTGGAGTCCCCATCCCTGGAGGTATTTAAAAGACGTGCAGATGTGGTGCTTAAGGTAATGGTTTTTTGGTGGACTTGGCAGTGCTAGATTAATGGTTGGACTTGATGATCTTAAAGGTCTTTTCCAACTGAAATGATTCTATGATTCTCTTCATTTTAACTGGAAAAAGAGCAAGCCTCCTAACTTGACTACATCCCAAAATGTTAATACATTCACAACCAAAAAGATAAGTGAACACACAAAAGACTGGTAACAAAATACTTTACTAAAATATCATACGTTGAATAGTTAGCTCAACATTCTCACATTCTATGCAAATAATGCAACCATTGTCACGCATTTTATATTAACATTATACAGTAACCCGCACAAATCCAAGAAGAGCAGCATTCCTGTCAAATCCATTACAGATGGTTAGCCCTTGTGTTACATTCAGCTTTTAGGTAAGGCAAATGTTTCATTACAAAAATCTACTCTGCATTCCCAAAAGTGCCTGGAGGGGTTATACCTCTCAGCAGTACTGAATCAGATGAGATGTGTGACCACATGGACATTGTTTGAAAATCCTAACCTAAACTAAGAATATGTTAGTTGATGAGTTAGAATTGTGAAAAATGTGTTCATTGTACTGTACTCAGAAGCTGATCCTGTGTCGGGAGAAAATGAGTACGCTGAAATGCACAACTCCAACCAATTCTAACACGCTATCGCCTCTGTTGAGTTGTGCACTCATTCCTACTAAGTGAGAAGCACTGGAGTAGCTTTTCAGAGTAACTTTCCAAAGCTATTAACGAAAACCTGATTTAATGATCATCTGACCCAGAAAGCATAAAAATGTTAGGACAGTACACTACTTTTACAGATAAACTGCCCCAAAATTGCCTAAATTCTTTTATTAGCCTGTACAAAATTTCAAAAATACGTATATGTACACTGCAGTATTGTGTTTACAGTTCTAACTAGAACTGTAAATAATTCAGACCTTTTTGTGAGGGTCTTTCACAGGAAAATACATATAATTTGGCAAGTGTGCTAATACTGCTTTGATTCTGTTAAAACTCATGACCTGAGGTCTAAGCTGCAAAAGCTAATTTCATTTAGCTGATACGTATGAACTGACTAGCACAGTGGCTTTGTTTAAATACATGAATTTGCCTTACATGCATTCATCTACTTTTCTTAAATCACCTTTTCCAGTAGGATAACCTTATATTTTAAGTAATTAATTATTCATTTACTAGATTCTAATTCAAAGCATCCTACTTAATGGAGAGAATTGCGAAATCAATTTCTAATTTATGTGAGCACAAAGAAAATCAGATGTTGAGGAAAATAACGTGCAGCAACCGAAAGCGTTCACTGGGGAAGCTAACTTGCAAAAAGGAGGGGAACAGGCTGCCTGAATCCATGACATTTCAACCTGTACTCATTTGCTCCTCATCAGAGGTTTAGCAGTGATAAGCCAAATGCTTTGGATAGGCAGGCCATTAGATGCTTAACAGCATATATTCAGTGGGGACAAAATATTTTGAATGCAGTAATAGAGGGAGGCATCTTGCACAGGTCACTTGAAATTACAAGTAGACTCCCCAGAAACAGTATTGAGGATGGGATGGTTTCTTAAAACATGCCTGAGGACCTTATTTCCAATGGCAATTTCCACCGGTAGCTATGAATTTAGCCCCAAAAATACAGTGGTAGCATCTGCAAATGTGATTAACAGAGAATAGCACTATCTGCCCAGTTAGTACCCATATTCAAGTAATTAGGAACACACCTGAACTAAAATAAAAGCCACAGTCAAGAAGTCTAGCAGAACTTGGCCCTCAAGGGTAACTTTTTTTACAACGATACAAAGCCACAAGGTGCTCAGGTAAGACATTTTAATGCCACTCACAAGCAGCCACCGTTCAGGGAAGCAACCCAAAACATTGTCTCCTAATGGGAGACTTCACCCTTTGGCCAGGAACTTGGCCTGACAGGAGACCAGCAGCTGCACCATCCCAGGAGCCAGGTGCCACCATACTTCTTGGATCTCCACACCTAGTGGAGGTGAACAAGTCAACACAGCCATGTGTAACGGAATAGCTACTCTGCCGAGGTACAGGCTCCCTGGGACTCACCCTGCCAGCTGGGATATGGTTGGCACCAGGCACAGAGGTGGAAGTGAGACCCCCAAGGGACTGCAGGGTTATTTCCCTCAGAACAAGAAGAGGCCAGGATGAACGTTGGGCTGCATAATGCTGTCCCAGCTCACAGACTCTCTACCCCACAAGAGAGGGAGTAGGAGAGGCCAGAAAGCATTCCTTTATGGTCAACATTTTTCCATAAATGAAAGCAATATCCAGCTTGCACCTCAGGTACAATAGTGGTGAATGGCAAAAAGACATTTCTACAGGTTACATGGAAAGAATCATGATTGAAATGCTAGGCTTTATCAGCCCGACCTGGATGATGTCCTGTGTAACATGCTCTAGGTGAACCTGCTTTAGCAGGAGGGTTGGACTAGATGATCTCCTGAGGTCCCTTCCAACCCTTGCCGTTCTGTGACTCTGTGATTCTGTGACCCATCGCACCTCCTGATGGCAGCAGCAAAAGTAGATGCGCTACACCCTGGTGGCAGCAGCAAGAGTAGATGTGCTATGGCAGGGCTTTGAGTCCAAGGGCAGATGCACCTACAAAGCTGGGACAGCAGGTTGGAGAGATGCTGTTCAATGCGGAGCTGGGCTGGGACAGGAGGTTGGAGAGATGCTGTTCAATGTGGAGCTGGGCTGCCCACCCCCTGGCACAGGGTATGCGCTAGGGAAAGGCAAACACCTCCTGGGTCACCCGCCCGACCACCTGGATAGGCAGATCCCTGCAAACACCTCCTGGGTCACCCGCCCGACCACCTGGATAGCCAAATCCCTGCAAACACCTCCTGGGTCACCCGCCCGACCACCTGGATAGCCAAATCCCTGCAAACACCTCCTGGGTCACCCGCCCGACCACCTGGATAGCCAAATCCCTGCAAACCGGGCACAGGGTATGCGCTAGGGAAAGGCAAACACCTCCTGGGTCACCCGCCCGACCACCTGGATAGCCAAATCCCTGCAAACACCTCCTGGGTCACCCGCCCGACCACCTGGATAGCCAAATCCCTGCAAACACCATTATACACAGCTGGTTTCGGGACAGGAAACTTAAAATAAGAAGATTATTCTTCTACCAAACAAATAAACATTATTTCTTTCACCATCAGTTGTCAAAAATAAGTGCCTGAGCTCGGGTTACTCTACAACAGAAGAAAATAAATAACATATTGTTACTGTTAGTAAACAGTTTTCAGGATGGGGCCTATTCCTGCT
>NW_009260028.1:10776862-10784638 GCF_000687185.1 Egretta garzetta | reverse complement strand
CTTTCCTCTGTGCTTTTTACCACACTCGGTATGCGCCCCCTTCCCTAAGGCCCTGCCCTGCCACCCCGCAGCAGTGTCTGGCCCTGGTTCCCCTCACTGGGCCTGATCCTGGCCCCCACCTCTCATCACCAGGGCCCGGCCATCGCTGGCTCGACCTCAGACCTACCTCATCACCGCGATACCTCCCTATGATCGGGACTCTTGGTTGGACCTGGCCACCATCTGTGGGTCGGCCCTGCTCCCTCGCGTGGGTGTGTGGGGCTGAGCCCTGCCGGCTGTGGGATCCCCTCACCTTCCTGTAGGGAGCAGCCCCGCTTTTACTGCTCTCTGAAAAAAACATTGCACACATAACATGGGCATTCGATACTTCTTTGCTGGTAAACCTGACCTTTTCTTTGCGTGAAAGTAAACCAAATTAGGAGTATTACATAAGGCGTGATTTTATGAACTCCTTTCTCCCTCCCCGTAGCCCAAATGTATTTTTCACAGCATCTACTGTAAAGGTGCAATTCCTTATTTCTGAAACCTACAAACCACCTAGTGATTTCATGAGTCTTTGCTTGGTAATGAAATAAGAAATGAGGCTCCCAGCCTGAACGATTACTTGGGAACGTTTTCCCACTACATCTTGTTTAAAAGAGAAAAATCTTCCTGTCTTCTCCCTTACACACCCAGTTCCTCACAGGGGAAAAAATGTCTAAATCGGACGTACTGTTTCGCTCACTGTAAGTGACTAGTTCAGCCTTGGCAAACCATTTACAGTAGCTTTCAAGCAGTCAAAGTGGGACACAAATGCAAAAGATGCCTCCAGGGTCTATTTTGATAGAAAGATCAGGACAGTCTCCACTGAGCACGGATCCGCCTCTACCACACAGCGTTTTCAGCAGGCAGATGCGGTAGCCTTACGCGTTCCACCAGTGACCTGCAGCACCTCAGGTTGTCCCAAGAGCACCGCATGGGCAAACTCTTCCATCTCTGCAAAAAAAACTGTGTAGTCTGAAGGAGGGATCGGCGCCAGGACACAGTTCTGCTTGCAGAGAGCTGGCTGCAAGGGCAGGGCTGCAGGTCCCTACACCAGGAGGGGAATGTCCTGACAGCTACAAACACCTTTTCTTAAATGCCTGCACAGATGGGTGCAAATGCAGTAACCTGTCAAGAGGGACCAGGAAGAGGGTGCAAATTTTCTTCTCTGAACAGAAGTACTCAGAATTTTAGCTTGGCACAGCAGAAATGTTCCCAGCCCTGTAGTAGCAAGATTTGGAGGACAGGTTTGCAGGCCTGCACCTTTAGGAAAAAAATGATAATTGTAACTTGTGTAGAGAAGGGATGCAAAGAGGTGGGAGTGAATGGGAGAGAAGAGGTTTGCATGTTCTCGGGCAGAAGTGGAGATTAAAATGACCATTTAAAAAGTCCTTGACATGATGGATCTAGAGTTAATTGGGAGTTTTTCTGGAGTCAGGAGCAGCCCTGTAAATGGCGGAGCCTTTCAGTTTGTTAATTCGAGCAGGGAAGGTGCTAGAGCACTCCTCCGTGATTTTCTGTCACTAAGTCATTCCAGTATCTCAGCTGCTCAGATGGTTCTACTTCATGGCACATCACGATTTTCTTAAAGCGAGAAACGGAGAACCTAATCCTCTCTGGAAAAAACGTCTGCTCTGAATGAAGCTCCTCCAGCCGAACCTTTAATTTGGCAAGGCACAGTCCTATGAATACATCCTCCAGCTTAATGAACGAAACACTCTCTGAAACATTATAGATCTGACTAGCAACGTCGGTGGATAAAACATAGCCAGTCCCAGAACAAAACGGCGGGTAGGTCTTTCCCGGGTACTCTTCTCTACTCACGTACCACTTACTCCCTCTTGTCCTTATGGGGTACTCGTGCAGTTTTAAAAAGCCTGTGAAGAACCGAGTGGTCCTGTTTTTCCTTAGCAGAAGCTCAGTGAGGTAAAAAACATTGACAAACACATCTGTGTCGGTTTTCATCACAAAGCTGGACTGGTAACAAAACCTGTGAATCCATTCGATGCCCACCATGGTCTTCAAAGTCAAATTGTAATACGTGTCTGTAAAATTCTTTTGAATAATATCTTTGTACATTTGGCTTTCAGCAGCGATATCAGCCTGCTGGCTGAGATTCACAGTGCTTCCCAGGAGGAAATATGTAACCAGGCGCTTGCCGGCGACTATTCTCTCCTTCCCCCAGGTTTGTCGGATAGCCATCCTGGCATCGACATGGTGGTACGAGGACGTCACGAGCAGGACGAGGAAAGGAGGGTTCTTGTGGCAGTCTATATCCGGGAGCTGCAAGAAGTTTCCTTCAATTCTCCTAAAAGTCTCTATGGGGAATATGTAATCTTGGCTGTTTCCACAGGATATACAGAATTCGGTCAATTTGTTGTAAAAAAACCAGAAGCTAGCACAGCTGAGCCCTACAAGGCAAACAAACAGCCTGAATTTTCTGAAATATGTCTGAAAGAAACAAGAAAGAACAGCACATTAAAAAAAAAAAAACAAACAACCTAGTTCCTCTCAGTGCTGTATACCAAATTCCCTCCAAAGGGATTTAAAGCCAGGGCATCTCCAATTGAAAGCTACCTATTTCGGGGCACTTGCCCACACGCATTTCTCTTAGTATCATTCCCACAAGATGTTCTGCTGGCAATCAGATTCACGCTCCTGCTTGCTTCAATCTGCGCCCCCGCCCCGCCAAGCCAGCATAGCCTCAGAAATCCACTGATACCAGGTTACCCTGGCTGATGCTTCAGACCTCCTCCCCATTTTCAGCATCTTTACAGACCATGACCTAGACCCACCAGGGCTCTCACAAGCCAGAGAGAGGAGAAGCAGCAGATACGTGTCAATGCCAGATGAGAGAGAATAACAGCGATAGAGATTTTTTTTAAAATACCATGTTTCTCCATTTGTTTGAAAAGTGCTTGTGTCCCAGAGCCAGCCAGAACTGTCGAAATGGCAGACCCAGCCAGGTTCTTCCCATCTTCATCATCTTTGTGTCCTGTGGGGCTCTTGCACTGACCCAGAAACTGCTCCCGATCTTTTTTCTGGAGGAGCCATGAGTCACGTATTTGACGTTGGGTCAACTGATCAGAAAAAAAAAAAAAAAAACAACAGTGGGTCAGATTATTTGGATGTTTCACCTTTTGCAGAGTTTAGGGGACTCACTAGGGCATGCTGAGGTGAGAAGGGGGCTGTCCATACCCCATCACCGCCACCTTTTCTAGGTGAAAGAGATCCAAACAATAACAACAATGTTCCTTCATTTATCCCGGTGACAGATTTACGCGCTGCCTATCTGGTTACAAATCTAGTATAAATTTTGAGAGAAAGAAAAATTATCAGAGCAAACCCAAAAAGGTCACAGTGCCAAAAAAATTACACATCTTCATAACCTGGTGAGAAGAGCATAATGCTTCAGTTACTCATTCCATTAACCCACAGGCCCACCAGCTGCTATTTTACAGCACTAGGATGGGGGAATTTTTACGGGGGGAAGGTCATTCCCCTTCTCTTCCTCCCTTCTTAACAAAGAATTGGATCTGGCTTCCCATCTAAAAATACAGCAAACTGAGTTTACAATCCCAGAGCTGTAGATTTCATGGAAATTTGATCTCTGCCTTCCACCCAGGAATGTTCTGCCAAGGCTCCCCAAAACCATGTTAGCGTCCTCCTTTTGCTCAAATTCCCCTTTCCAAGCAATGAAAAGGTTTTGCGTTGCAGGCTTAGGTTCATTCTAAAGTCCAGCCAGGTGTTCCTGGGACCAAATCCAGCTCATTTTACCCATAAGAATAGTCCCATTAACTTCAGTCAGTGTTCTCAAAAGCATGAAACCAGTAGAACTGGAGTCCTGGTTTACTGAAATTCCTCTCTCAGTGAAATGCATTTTTTGCAATGATTCACCATGGAACTTTGAAAATATTTCAAAAATCCACATTTCCTCTGCCAGTTATGTTTAAATTAACTTTATCTTTAATAGATTATTCCTCAGATCTGTTTTCTCTTGTATGTATAGCTCACAGTAGTCTTGCGATTAACTTAAAAATTGCTTTAATTAAATACATATGTAAAATTGTGTGAGAATATACATATGCATATATATATATATATATATATACACAAGATTGTATGAAAATCTGTTCTGCATCTGTTCTCATGTTCCTCAGAGGCCTAGGAGGAAGCACATGAATATCCTGAAAATAGTGTTTTCAGGAAAAGGAGATGTTCTGAGGTTGACAACAGAGCTGAGGAAGAGGTTTGCTCCTGTCACCAGCTCTCACGAGACTGTTCAAGGGTCTGATATTTCTCTGTCACGAGAATCCCAGAACATGTACAAACAAAACTCCTTCAAATGCTGAACCAAGAAAGCAATTGAGAGCAATTGTCTATCAAAACCCATTAAAACATATTCAGAAATACTCAGGAGCAAGGAATTATAATATAACATACTCATTTTACCAGATTTCAGCAGAATAGGACTAATGTGACTTGACCATATTTACTACTGACTTGTTTCCAGGTTTGGGCACAGGTAACAGATCCAAAAAAAAAATTTAAAAGGTCCCTGTTCTCGATGGCTGGGAGAGCATCCTCCCAACCGATGTTCTGGCATGTATTTACCATACTGCCTGTCCAGAGCTAGACTGTTGTCCTTGTTCAGTCCATGTTGAAGCAGCACACCTTATACAGTGTGCTTATACATCTTATACAGATGTATCAACACACACACACACACACGCAACGCAAACATTTGTAAATTTATGTAGATAGTAAGACATATTTACATGTGTCATTTCATGGCAGGTCCCTGCCTACCACTAGTGGGTAGGCAGTGGCCTTGATAAGGAACACAGACTTCTCAGAAAGAAGTCTCATTTGGTTCTGACTGGTGAAAGCTGGGAAATACTAGCTTTTGTCACCGGTTTAGTCACCAGAAGCAAATTCAGGTTTATCTGGAACTGGTAGGAATGGTGTTCTCTTTTTCTCAAATGAAACATTCGCAATTACCCATGGAGGGGATTGAGGGGAGGGCTTGCAAGGACCCAGATTGCACCAATAGCACCTTGGGCATTCCCAGTTTGGTGTCTCAGCTCGCTCTGCCTCCACAGCCGCATGCAGGAGGGAGCCATCCAGATAAGATGCTGCACCCCGCTCCGGGGACTTGCCCCAGCTGCAGCTGCTCTCGGCGACCCCCAGCCCTGCAGAGCCATGCAAGCCCCCAGACAAGGTGCAGGGGAGGAGGCTCAGCCTCCCTGTCCATACGGGACTGTGCCTCATCTTCTGTCATGATCCATTTCTTCCCTGTTTCACTCTCGCAAAAGCCTTTCCCCAGTATAGCACCAGTTCCCCAAACTCCCCTCTCCAGGTAAACTCAGCAAACACATGGGAGTGCACACAGGTGTCTCACCTGATGGCCCCATCTTTTTTTTCTCCTTCAGAGCTCCAGAAGAGAAGAGTTGCTCCAAATGCCCCCGAGGCCAGTGGGAGCCCGTGGTGCAACGGAGCTGGGAGGCGGTTGGAAAAGATGCATTTGCACGGGTACAGCCTTGGTGTCCCAAGCGCCCCAGCTTGGCAATACGTTACAGGATTGGCATTTACTGAAAGAACACCAAGGGAAAGGGTGACAGAGAGACAACCAGCTTCCTCTCGCTGAGGCCATTTTTCTCTCAAAACCATCTAATTCCTTCTCGTTTTTAAGGGAATAGGGAAAATTTTGGAAGTTAAAACACACTTTATATTAACACAGGCAGATCGGTTCCCTGGACTGCTTCAGTCGGCATTATCAGGGCATTAAATCACCCTGGTATTGGCTCCATCCCCCTGGGATGCTGAGCCCCCGTCCCATCCCTCGCCCCACCTCTGCACAGCAGGTTTAGCTTCCTGAGCGAAGCAAATGCTCTGTCTCCCCCACTGCCTGTGAGAACTGCTGTATATGAAGAACGTATGGAAAACAGTGGCTTCTATTACATTCAAGACCAGGTTGGATGGGGCTCTGAGCTACCTGATCTAGTCAGCAGTGTCCCTGCTCACTGCAGGGGGGTTGGGCTAGATGACCCCTAGGGGTCCCTTCCAACCCAAAACATTCTATGATTCTATGATTCTATTATGTTTCAACAGGTCGACATGGCTGCGACTGCGCTTAGCAAAACCATCACCATCCAACCTAAAGTATCTTGCTCTACAACAGCCATATGAGCATAGGTCAGGTGTGACAAGGCCTGTGGTTTCTAAATTATCTGTTGCTATATTTCCTCTCCTTTGCCTGCATCTGACAAACAATACAGGCTGTGATTCAGGATTTCCAGCCTGCATGCACGTATCTCCATGGAACAGTCCTGGAGATGTTAATACGAAGTGAACATTAAGTCTACAGCAGGTGGTCCAGAAAGCAAGACTTAGTAGCAGCCAGTCTCTTTTCTAGAGGTCGTTTTGAACAGCATCCAGCATTTCAGCACCAAAACATATCTTTCCGGTTTTATAGAAAATCCTTTTGCATGAAGTTATACTTGAGCTTTCTCTCTGGTCTGAGTCAGATATTGCATATTGCAGTTTGTAATTATCTCAAAGCTTTTCCCATCTGTTATTGTTCCAACTGCAGAATATTTTGTGTAGGGCATCGCCAAAAAATTACCTGCTTTGAGTCCTAGAGAGCAGTTTGTTCAAACTGACTGGCGGGGTGTTTCATGGCTCTGCGCAGATCCAGACGAGGTTTGCGTTAGAGCCTGGGACCCAAGCGACGTGGGCTACAGGAGTCTGCGGCCCCGTGCTCTTCTTGCACATGCCTGAAATGAACACATGAAGAAGGGGAGAAGGTAGTTGAGGTCTGCGATCCAAATCAGCTAAACTGCAGCCCTCTGCTTTGGAAATACCTATTTCCACCACTGGTATGAACCACCTCCTGCATTCTGCCATGGTAAGCGGATGGGCTACAGGGCCTCTTCTATTCACACCACCAACCCTTCTGTAACTCCTTCATGTTGCACAGTGACAAGGGCTGTGGTAACTCCTGCAACGAAGCCTAGTTAGTCCATCAAAATTAATCTGACACCTCCTTTAGGTCTGTTAATGAGTATAATTATCTAAGCGGCACCAAGAGATCAAGGCTATATGCCATATAGATCAGGAAAAGCAATCTGGCCCAAGGCAGAGAGAGGTAAGTAGGTCTGGAGTTCCCCTGAGAAACAGATTCAAAATATCAATTTAAAGAAATAGCTTTCCTAATTTTTCTGGGGCAAAGCTACAGTCATGCCTCGGAGTTCAGTGGACAATCAGCGCTGGCTTTGCATTGAGGTCGCACACATCAGCCAGGGGAACAACCCAAAGCGCAAACAACCAGAGTGCTTTTGACCATCTGCAAGAGCTGCCGCTTTGTAAACAGAGACACGAGCAGATGCGGCAAGGCAGACCCAAAAGCAGAGGCACGATTTAAGTGCACAAACAGGAGTTACTACCTCAAATACCCCACAGCTGAGGTCAGCAGCAATATTCCCATTTTCCTTTCCTAATAATGAAAAGTAACATGCCCTGGAATAAGTACTAATAATACCTGCTAACGCTTGATTTTCCTCAGAATAAAGCCCCTAAATGGTTTTCTCAGAAGCTCAGCAGGACATGAAGTGGGATTAAACATGCATAGATAATAAGAAAATGTCAGACCCAGCAGGAAACATTTATTTTTTTCCTAAATGCAAGCATTTCAGGGGAGCAGGGGCCAGCTTGGGTCTCTCAAAGACGACATGTCTGGCGAGGCAGTGGGTTCAG
>NW_009260028.1:10772460-10776839 GCF_000687185.1 Egretta garzetta | reverse complement strand
CGTTTTTACGAGGAGACATGTGGGTAGCTGGGTTTCCCCCTTAGCCCAGGCTCAGAAGTCAGGGATGGATGACTGGGTGCCTCTGGCCCAGCGGCTTTCGGCTGTCCCCCCAATCCCACAGCAGGACATCGCCCACCACCCACCAGACCTTGTCAGGAAAAGTGGCACCTGCTCAAGTACCACGCAGGGCTACCGAAAGCAGTGGTGGTGAACCTCTACTCGAAATAAGGGGCCCCACGGGGACAGACTGCCCTGCCTCATCCCCTGGGAGCACTGGCTAGCTCCTCCTGCCCCGCGCGCTCGGTGGCATCGTCCCACGGAGCCTCCTGAGCCGGTGGTGCCGCTTCCAACCAAAAGAACCTCGCGCAAACAGCCACCGAGGAGATGAGGCTAAATGCAGCTAAATGAGGCTTCCTGGCCCTTCAGAATGCCACTTTTCAGAGGGAGGTTTTTACAGCAATGTGTATTAACGATGTCCTCGCCCAAACCAAATGTCAAGACTGGCAAGCAGGAAGGATGGAAACCTGAAAAGGGTACAGGACAAGGGAAAAACTTTCTCTGTCGCCCTTACTGTCAGACCATGGAAAATCTTTTTCCCTCTGCTACTTCTCGCCAGCCTCTGCTCTCAGGATTGTCCCCCCTTGTCAGTCTGGCAGCGAGTCAAAGCAAGACATGGTTCCTCTGCATCACACAAGCCAGTTTCTGTCATTTAAGCACTGAGTTGCTAGGCACTTTATTTACAGCCAGATTTTCTCCCCCCCTTTTTTTTTCTTTCTTTTTTTTTTCCCTTTTTTTGGGTGGGAGGGGGCATTTTTTTGTCCCTTTGGAGTTTTTTGTCATTTTTTTTGCAATGCTGCTGGGGTGGTTACCTTTCCCAGCTCCTCCCCAGGCACCTCTGCACTACCCCTGGCCTGCCATGATGGGGTGCACATGGGGAGACGGACTCTGAGGGGTGGGTGCTTTTGATGCTTAAAATCAGCCTCTGGCTCTCCAGCAAGGCCATGATGTTTTATGGCCAGGGAGCTGACCCTGCGGAGCGGGTGAGCCATTCGCCCATGGTCAGAGACCCACGGCAGGAGTCCCCATCTCCAAACCCTAAGGGCTGCATTAGACGACAGATAGAAAAGGAGCATTATTGTTACTGATTTGCAAATCCTACTACGTTGCCTGGCTTACACTCTGTCATTTATGCTACTAATACCCATTTAGCTGATTGACCCTTAGCAGCAGATTGAATCTTCTTTGTACAAGGTGGGGCTGGTTTTATTTACCACTTTGGATTCTAATAAGAAAAGAAGAAAAACATTTAAAAAAAAAATGAAGAGTAGAAACAAGTCAAGTTTTGAATGTAATAGTTCTAGGGGAAAAAAATATATGATAGCGATATGTTTAATTCTAGGTTAATATTAATGCCAATGAAATGTCATGCATATATAGATAATACAGACGTATACAGATATATGCATACAACTCTTATTGTTTTTATCAGCATGACCAACACAGCCTAAACACTGGTATGGTTATAAGCAAAGAAACTTTTTCCCAGCAATCAAAGAAAAACCACCACAACAACAAAAAAGATACTTTAAAATATAAAATTAGTTAAAATCCAATCAGAGTTCCTGAAAGATTCACCTCCTTGCCCCAGATCTCCTCCCATTGTGCGATGAGACAGATGGCTTCAGAAGAGCCACCTGACCCCGCTGTAATTCCTCAACCTTACCTCTTCAGAGAAAAAAATCCACCATTTCCTCCTCTAAATTGTGCCTTCTGTATTGCAAAAGGTAACATGCTGGTGGTTAACTACAGCGCCAGCATATGCCTATAAACATAACCTTAACACAGCAGCTCTCCCAGAGGCAACGCACAAGCACAGGAGGAGTTCTGCACGCAACATCCACCCATTAAAAAAGGTGCGTCTTTATTATTACAAGGGAAAGAACAAACATTCGTGGGTCTCATCCACTCGAAAACACAGCCTTTCCAGTTCAAATATGGAAGCATCACCTGGGGTGTGGAGATTTCCATTACTAAAATGGCTGCAATTGCCCAGACCAGAGGCCCATGTGGCCTCTGGGTTTTGCCTCTGAGACTACCCAAGTGGCCGATGCCTAAAAGAGAACACAGATCATGGCGAGCGTATTCTCGCAGAGGGAAGGCATTTGCGGCACAGGGATCTTCTGAATCAGAAGCTGCATCTTTCTCTTTATTAAAAAAAATCATCGAGAGCCATTAACTCTTGATGCACCTTCATCTTATCCACCCAACCATGAGCACTCACTCATGACATTCGTTCGGAAAAGCCAAACAGCATCCTCAGACCAAAATGCGGTTTTGCTCCCCAAACCACCAAAAAGTCTGGCAGGATGCAGAGCTGCTCCCGTAATGTCACATGAAAGAAGTGCTGCATCTGAGGAGTCAAAAAGGAGTGTATTTCCAGGGACTTTAGCCAAGTCAAGAAAGCTTACTTCTATTTTAAAATAGCATTTTGCTTTTCCAGGCTGCCTGCAAAATTCTCTTGATTAATCCTGGCCCTAAAAAGCCCACCAAAATGTTGTCTTGGATATTTAGTAAGGTCCCATCCCTTTTCCAGGAGGGAAAAAGATGTTGCCGTGGAGGTTGCAATATGGGCTGTTAGGCACCCTGTTCCAAAGTTCAGACTGCCAATGCAGAGACACTGTATGGGACAGCCATTACAGTCCATCCCCCGGTGCAGGTACTTTTTGTCCTTTTTAGGAACATATTTGGACATTTTTGACTTAATCCACTTCCACAGGTGATCCAAACACAGCTGGCAGGCAACCAGCAAAGAGGCATCGTCTCTGGCAGGCAGAGAAAACAGCAGTGCCTCTGGTGCACTCCCTCCTTGTTCTCCCAGAAGGACCTTTTCTTGTCTCGCTAGTCATTTTTCCCAAACATTCAGCCTAAAGGCCTTCTCTTTCTGCCTCTGTCTTCCCTTCCCCCTCTGTGTACCAAACACTCCTTTCCGGGTTTCTCTTCAATGCTAATAGACTCGCTTCTTCTAAAGCTCCCTCTATTCCTCCCATACCCCATCCTCCATCTATCACTGATGCTAATGAGCATATTTAACTTTTTAAAGAATTGCCTCATGAATCAGCAGTCTTACTACAATTACTGTTTTACTTGCTATATTCCAAACTGCAGACCCCACCAAAGATAAGCAGTTGTCCACAACGGGATAAATCAGAGCAGCCTTAACCAGTATAAACTCATGTGGTTCACGGTGCTGGATAGGAGCAAAATCCAACTCACAGCCACCCTCTTGCCTTCATAAACAAATAAAGCAATGAGAAAAAATCTTCTTTCAGCTCCTGCTGCCAATGCTATGACTCCAAAAGCCTGCTTCTCTGAGCCATAGGAGCACTGTGCATCAAGAATTGTATGTACGGTGTTTGCGTCCCCCAAAACAAATTCTTTATTGTACCCTCATTTACAAGTAGTGCTGTGAGTTGGATTCTTCATCTGAACTAAAAAGAAAAATGAACCTGAAAATGGTGTTTCAGACAGGATGAGGATCTTGCCTCTCCCTTGGAAGCAATCTCAAGATACATGAATGAAGAGGGAAAAGAGCACTGTGGAGAAGAGATAGCTGAGGAGTTTGTACAAAAAATGTCAAAAAATTACCAATAAAGACATTCCGATGCCACTCTTAAATCTTTCAGAAAGAGAGTGCTGCTCAGCCCTGCCACAACATCCCTGTAGGACGAGGACTTGTCAGGATGCTACCTTTCAGAGGGTTTGGGTTGGCTTTTTTTCTTTTTTTCCTCTATTTTAAGCTGGGACAGCACTTGATTGGTGTAGGCGAGCCCGGTGCTGGTGCTGTTCTGTGCCCTTTCGTTTCATGCTGCCTCTCGGCACAGTCGTTTTTTAGTGTTTGGAGCTTTACCCTTCCCCTCTCAATACCACAGTCGAACTGAGTCTTTGCATTTATATGTCTGTTAAAGAGGCAGCCCGGTTCTTTTGGAGGATAACCTTCCTGGGCATCCTCTAGTTTCCACCCAGGGCAGGGACAGCCCCGGGATGGCCACCTGGACTCCCCTCGCCACCCCAGCCCTGTGCCAAATGCTAACTGGGAGGGACAGCGTCCAGCTCCCCTTTGGATGAGGCAGAAAGCGGAGGAATGGAAATCCCACCGCCGGGCCCTCGCGCTGGCAAATCCTTCTGTAAAATAACTGCTTGGCGTTAAAAGTGCCGATTCCACGCAGCAGTGTTTCCAGGATCAGGCCCGATGGCTGCCGTTCTCATGACTTACCTGTACCTCCTTGGGTCTTCTCCTTTTTAAGCATTTTATCCAAGGTCTCGGCGAACGCGCAGGACGGCGAGGAGCACCTTGCCCCCGTGTTTGTCCCGACCGATCC
>NW_009260028.1:10761176-10771507 GCF_000687185.1 Egretta garzetta | reverse complement strand
CCCCCTCCTCGGGTCCCCAGGCTCGCCTGACCCCCGATGCTTCGCTCTTCAGGGCAATGCTCAGCCCCGGGCGTACTCAGGCCTTTGGTTTAGGGCTGGTCCAAGCCCGGGCAAGGCACCTGATCCCTTTCCAGGGCCTTTCCCGTTACTTTGGGGTGCAAGTGGAGAAGTGCAGCATTTTTATCTTAGTATGTGTGTATGCATGTATGCAAACTTACACACACACACACACCCCCCACGATAACAGTCAATGACAGAAAGTTTCGCATGGCAACCATTCATTGAAGCAAATGGCTGCGGGGAAATGTGTTCCCCTCCTGAGGGCTTGCAAGTCCGAGCAGAAAAGAACACTTCCAAATAAACGTTATGGATAAAGCAGCCTGTTTAGTAACAACACCCACTAACAGTTCGGGGAGTTTGAATCTCTAGCAAGAAACATTCGCCTTGGTTTGTCGTTGTCATATTTGAAAGAGGTTGTTGTAGTGCAGCATAAAAAAAAAACAAGAGGCGAATCAATCACTATGGGTTGCTGGCAGCTTCCGCTCTCCTCCCCCTCTGCTCCAAGGCTAGGGGCGGATAGATGTAGTGACAGAGACATACAAAATGCTGTTTGCTTCTTCTACTTTGTGGGAGAAATACAAGTAAGAGGAGAGGTTCAGATCCGCTTCCAGATTTGCTGCAGAGAGGACTGCTCCAGAAAGCATGGAATTGGGGGGGGGTTGCCTTTGGGGTTTTTTTTAAGGCATAAATTCAAAACCCAGGTAGCCTGAGTTGCCTCTAAGGGGGAAGCATTAGCTGAGGCATCTAGGAATGCCTGTGCCTCCCTCTGCATGCATGAGTATCTCTTTCGTGCTCAAAGTTCCTCAAAAAAACCTTTCCTTTCATTTTGGGAAAGCTGCTAACGCTTTCTTTGTCGCAGTCTGACCTATAGACTCTGAGAGATACCGGACACACAAAAGCTTCTGCAAGCAAATTTCACGCCCTCTGCCTGGACACAGGGCATTTTCCCACGGAAAATGGGAAACTAGCAGAGGGCTGGGGCTCGCACCTCTGCTTGCACAGCTCCTGCACATCGCATGGCTCACCAGCTGCCCCCGGAGCAGTCCCAGCCAAGGAGCATACTGAAATTGGAATGCATCACTGTTTCATATCAAACCTATTTCCACCTCCTTCAGCTACACCAGCTAAAGGTTACGGCTCCCACCTTGCGATATGAGTTTTAGTGGTTTGCTTCTCCACAGCTTTTAAGCCTGCCCCGCCATCCTTAAAGCCAGGGAGGCCTGAGGGCGTTCAGTCTCTAGCAGGACTGCACGCTGAAAGCACACATTGCGCTCGGAGCTTACACAGGCTGGTGTCTGGGAGGGGCAGGAGAGGAAGAAAATAAAGCTCTGAAATATCTAGCCTTTGCGCTGGAAAAAAAACCCAACAAGCAAAATCTACTCCTCTGTACCTCTGATTCAGGATTGCGCTCGCTGTGTAAGTCCACCCCTACACCAGCAAAGTAGTTAAGCAGCATAAGGTAAACGTATGCCTATATTTCATTAGCAGTGAATTTAAGCCAACGTACAACTACGTGAAGCCAGGCCTCAAAGAGTGAGTCAGGGCCTAAATCAGCTTTCTAACTAAACTAAAATAATCTAAGCCTCTCTAAACGCACATAGCTTTAACCTGTCACATCAAATGAAAATTATGTACTTAAACTATAATCTTCCTGTTCCCTTAGTCATCAAAAGAGGCTAGATCAAATTAAAAAAAGAGAGCGTGGATGCTGCTCAGCTGGCTGAGGAGGAGGTGGGGCTCATGGAGCAGGGCACTCGGCTTGAACCAAGGGGTATTTCTGCCTTCCAAACCCGAGTCACCCCCATACTCAGCTCCCCCAGCACCCCCGTCCACGTCGCTCCTTTCCCCGTCAAGCAGAAAACTGGCAGCTTGAAACACCGATTGCGTTGGTGGCTCTATACCATCGTCTCCCCTGACAAGCAACATTGGTTGGATGTGGCCTCGCTAAGTGACAGCTAATATTTCCACATACGAGCTTGTTCAAGCATAAGGCAGGCAGAGATAAGGTCAGGCTGTGAACACCCATCAAAAAATGCCACTGTTTGGTGTTGGTTTATGTTTGGCTGCGTTTTGTTTTGCAGCACTATGAAAAATGTGGTTAGGAGCTCTGTCCTTGGGTTTTCTGAATGCATGTGCTGGTATGAGAGCTGCGGGGGAAAGCAGGGAAGCACTTGCAGCTGAAGAGGGTAAGTGATTTACAGGCCACGTACTTGGTGTAGATGCGGGGTGTTTTAACAGCTTTATTACCTGACTGTATTGGAAGTCTCAAGGCTATTCACTTCAATGCAAAATTAAATCAAATTTTCATACAGAAGTTTTCAAGATTTTTCCACAGTGAATCTACACAGATTTATTTCAGTCAGGAGGGGGACTTTTTGTTAAAATAACAGCATCATCCCTTCAACGGGCACAGTTTGTGCTATAAAGGCATGAATAACAGCGCCCATTAATCTAATATAAGGAAAATCATTACTGATAAAACCTACTTGTATAGTAGCAAAATGGTTTCTGCCCTCATGTTTACAGTATTGTAATTCTGCTGATGCAAAACCCTATCTTTGGCAGAGAGTGCAAGCTCTACTGGTAAACTAGGTATGCCAGATACCTCACGATGCGTGAAGCTTTATCTATATAACAGCACCCCTGCTAGGGGGAAGGTGGGAATAGTGCTCAGTTATATCAAAATACGTAAAGTTTTACAATAACTTGTGCAAACAAGGTTCAAATACCTCTCAGCATCAGCAGCTAACAAAATCAGTGGGTAGCCAGTGTGGTGGCTTAAGGGTGGACAGAGCCAGACTCTTCTCAGAGGTGTCCAGCGACAGGACAAGGTGCAATGGGCACAAACTGAAGCATAAGAGGTTTCAGTTGAACATGAGGAAGAACTTTTTTGAGGGTGGCAGAGCACTGGAACAGGCTTCCCAGGGGGGTTGTGGAGTCTCCTTCTCTGGAGATATTCATAAACCCGCCTGGACGATGTCCTGTGCAACCTGCTCTGGGTGAGCCTGCTTTAGCAGGGGGGTTGGACTGGATGATCTCCCGAGGTCCCTTCCAACCCTTGCCATTTTGTGGCTCTGTGATTCTGTGTGTACTCTTCCCCACAGCTGACTCCTGTACCCCTCCGTGCTCCTGGGGCTGCATCTCGCTCTACTTTAACCCCTTGGAGCAGAGAAGGGTTTCTCCTGCTGACCTGCACCCACCTTGTGTCCTGTGTTTCATCCTTACCTTACCTTACCCTACCCTACCCTACCGCACCCTACTCTACCCACTTCTCTGTTGTGCGTAAATGGGTCTAGCTTGTGGGGGTTTAAGCTACGTTTAGCTATTAACATTTTTTAAATCTAGATGTGCTTGTCTAACCACTGCCTAAAGAGCAAAGGAAGCTGAATTTTCCTGTCTTCATGCCCCATTTCCGCTCCCTTCTGCAGCGCGCCGATGGGTACAGCTGCCCCCGGGTGCAGCCGTGTGCGGTGGCACCGTGCAGAGGGTTGGGACAAGGACAGGGATGGGGTCAGGGAGGGAGAAGACTGTGTCCTCCCTTGGCAGGGTTGGGTTTGGCGCTACAGCAGCCACGGCACTACCAGCCTACTGCACACCACTGAAAACAAGAAATATTAAGTGCATTTTAAAGGAAGTTTATGGAAGGCAAGGCTCCCATTCAGAAAACGCACGCACGCTGCTAATATGCATTACACTCATTCAGTCGCTTCGTATTCTTCTTCACAGCAGATTGCACCTGGTTGGTGAGCCTCAGCTGTAGCACACTGCATCCCAACAAGAAGCCACTTGTGAAAATGCTGGAGACCAACCAGCCATGCAAAAAACTCCTTGACAGATAGTTTCCTGTAAGAATTTCACGTGGAGGGAAAAATCTTGAGCTGCCCATAGCCGTTCACACCCTAACTTTGCACACATGAATAAAGCTAATCAATAAAAGGACATAAAAAAGTCAGTTAATGGAACAGCTTAAATACACCTGTCGGGCTTTAAAAGCTTCTTTAATTGATTTTCACAAAGGAAATTATGTTCTTAACATTAGTGTTGTTTCTGCATGCCTAATACCAGCTTCTACTCTTTATTTGTAAGAAAGCACACTAATAATATGTGAATAAAGTCTTATTCAGAGGTACAAAGTGTTCTGATTTTCTTTAACGTACATTGCTGAAGATTTTTTGCTAACTAAGCCAAACTCTTACAGTCTGCTTATTTCTGTATGGGACTACCAATAGGCCCCGCAAACTGCAAAGAAGAACTTCAGTGAGTCCAGGAGTGCCTCCGCCTCCTGCAGAAGCTGTGAATTTATGCCTTAGCCAATTACAGTGGCACTAGCTCAGCGCAAGACCTGAGACGTATGGAGTGCAACTTTTGATTTCATCCTGTATAAAACCTCCAATCCCCATCCCCAGCCTGTTGTCATTCCGGTCTTTATTATTTCCAGTGCTAATTACTAACGGAGCCTGGAGCAATCCATCTGCTGAGAAGAGCCAACGCTGCATCTTACGGCACGGTCTCCTAAGGATGGGAGCAGAACCGCGCTCATCGCAAGAGGCTCCTGGGTTGCTTCTTCCTCGGATCGTTGACATGGCGGGCTGGGTGGATGCTGGTTGCACCTGGTGGAGGGCAGGGCCAGTGTGAACCCATGGCCCCAGTCATGGCTGGCACCTGCGGGAAGCAATGCAGCTCTGCCCGGGTTAGGGGCACCCCTCCACACCATGCATTTTGTTGTGGGAACATGGACCCGCAGCCGACAGCCTCGGCCGTCATCCGTCTCCCGGCTGGTACGTGCCAGTGGGCACCACCCTACAGCTCCCGCCTGCACTCAGTGGGGTTTGGCTGAAGGACACACTATCCTTCAGAAAGGAATCCCAGCTTGGCTCAGGGCCTGTGAGCAACACAAAAATCTTTTGCTTCTACTGATAAGTTTCCAGAATAGCTAACCACCCAAACTGTAGGGGTGCTTTGCCTTATTTCTTGATATGCTTTTGTTGGCTGGGGTTTGCATCCTGTCCCTCTGTCAGCTGACACAGACTGCCTTCGAGCTGCCTTTCGAGTTTCTTCTGAATAAGCTGCCCAAAAATTTCATAGGATCATAGAACAGCAGGTTGGAAGGCATCTGCAGGATCATCTGGTCCAACCTTTCTAGGCAAGAGCACAGTCTAAACAAGATGGCCCAGCACCCTGTCCAGCTGCATCTTGAAAGTATCCGGTGCGGCGGAGCCAACCACTCCCCTAGGATTGACTAGGGGAGTCAATCCCCCCAGATTGACTCCCACTCCCAATGATTGACTGTTCTCATAGTGAAAAATTTTCCTCTCCTGTTCAATCATGTTCAATTTCCCCACAGTCATCTTCAGTTGTGAGCAGGTGAAGACAAGGACCTCAGGTCTTCTGCATCGGTGCAGCGCACGAGGCTGCCTAACGCTGACCACAGTGCGGGGGCTTTGGGCACTGGAGGTTTCCTTGCCACTGCCGCAAGGACTCCTTAGCCATAACCCCTACAAACACGGTGCTGCATTTTTCTCCCGGGATCTTTCCAACTTGCCCAGGTTTCTTCCTGAAGATGTTGAAGCCGCCTCACCATCTCAAGCGCGAGGTGAACCCTGTCTCCGTGTGACACTCAGCCCTCCCTGACCTCTGAGGATGGACCCAGCGCTGCCAGCCACGGCGCTGAGGGTTTTGGCCACCAGTCATCCACATCCCCGCCAGCCTCAAGGCTGGCCAGGGCTCAAAGGTTTGGCCTATAAAGGTGACCTACATAGAGCAGCCAGCTTGCTCCTTGGTCCTCCCCTTGCTAGACTGAGCGATCTGAGCTGATTACATCCCCCGTTTGCCAGGCTGTTTTCCAAGGTCTGGGTCCAATTAACTCTTCCCATCACTTCCACGTCCTTCCTCAAGCATTAGTCCAACACCTGACAGAGTACCCTGGATAAAAGCATACCACTGGTGCTCCCGAGTACCACTGGACCTTCCCCCATCCCTCCTGGTACAGCATCTGGAGGGTGGACTTCGAGCTGTTGAGGCTTTAACTAAGACATGTTTATTTAAATAATATTTATTAGATAAATAGTGCAGGTTATGAAATGCCAGCACCATAGGAAAGGTACAGCACAGCCTCTCCCTCACTGCCCGTGGCGTTCCGGATCTCTCAGGGAAGGAGCCTTTGGCACATCTCCGTGGGGAGGAGCCTGGAGGGGCAGGGGCTGGACACAACCGGGGCTCACCACATCTGCCCCAGGAACCAGTGACCCCCTGAGTCCCCAGAAATATCCACTCTTGCAGGAGGCGCTGAGCGCTGCCTTACGACAATGATGCTAATCAAATCACATGCTCCAGGGCTTCAGCCTGTGGGAATAAGGAAAGCAGGGGGGTTGGCCCCTGCCCACTGCACAATTAACTGCAAGTATGCAGAGGCTTTTCATTTGTTCATGTTTCTTTGCCTTGTCCCCCATTTTGAAGAGAAAAAAAAAAAAAAAGGAAAACACTCACAATTGGGTGCAGGACCTGGGCCACAACGGCTGCAAAGCCATAAAGCATGTTCCCTGCTCGCATGCCCTGATTTCCCTTCGGGAAGGGGTTTCTGCCCCCCAAGCCGACAGCCTGACCTGGGGGCAGGGAATAGATAGGGCAGAGACAAAGTATTTGCTTTTGTCCTGCACCAGGCGTTATGGCTCGGCCACCCGACCTTCTGAGTGCCCACCACCTGCCTTCTGGCCCTGTCCTCCATGGTGCCATCCTGAGCAGCTCCTTATTCCCCCCTTGCAGGAAAAGCTGAACGACAGCTTGTGGGGCACATCCACTCCGCAGGAAAACGTGGAGCCTCACAGAAAGGCACTTCTTCTCCCTGCACGGCATCGTGTCATCTTCTACCTGTCAGTAGCGAGGCAGTCATGAAAAGCCCAGGAGATGGGCAGGAATCCCCACAGAGCTGGGCAGGTCAGGGGGATGGATCCTGGCTGTTGGGACACTGGTTGTAGGCTCAGCGTGGGGCAGCCGGTGCCTACGACCCCGCGTTGGATGCAGCGCATAGGCAGCCTCCCTGCGGGGATGTGCTACGGACGAGGGAAGCCGGGGCAGAGCTCACGTCTCCTTGCCTCCTGAAGGAACGGTACCACCCAGACAAGGACGAGATCCCCGGGAAATAATGACTGAAAACCAGGTTTAATACAACTCCCACTCCTTCCCTTCCAGCCTTATCTGCCTGCAAACGTTTTCTCAGCGCTGATTGATCTGAGCGCCGTTATCTGGTACATAGCTTGAGATGAAGGTTTTGATGGAGCTTGATTGCAGTGCCAGAAAACCGTTCACTCAGTTATAGCTCTGACAAATAGATCACTCTGAGCTACTGAGTTTAATGTGTTTGGGGTTTTTTTGTTATCAGCATGTTCCTGTTCTGGGCCGGCGAGAGAGCAGAAGTCAAGGGGAAGGTAATCCAAATAGCATATTTTTGATCTGGTTCAAAACAAGGGCTGCCAACAGGAAAGTTTCAGGTCATTTGGGTTAAAACCAAGTACACCAAAGCTTCCAAATTTTAAAAACAAAGTACTGTATTCTCCTCTTTCTGTCTCTTCTCTGCATTTAAAAAAAAACCACCAGTATTTCTCAGAGGGAAAATAGTTCCCGAAACACTTCCAGCATGTTTCTAGCAAGCTTGCAGGATGCTTTTCCCCAAAGCATCAGCAAAGGAGAGATCCGGAACCTCCAACCTGAATTTGCTGGAGAGCACTCAGCCCGGGTGCCACCTCCACATAGGTCAGTGAGGACCTGGGCAAAGGACAGTGCCGCGCTGTTGTTGTTAGACAAGTTTAAAGTTCACTGATACCTCAGGTGCATTGTTAAACACCTGTTCTCATGGGTAAAGCACGCCTTAGCCCATGCCTTTGACTCAAGCTGGGGCTGCAACTGCCATTATGGCAGACGGTCTGATCGCATCAGCCCTCGTGAGACCGCACCTGCCGGCAGAATTGCACAAACCCAACAGAAATGAAAACCAAGCCCAGTTTAAGCCTTCAGAATTTTCACCTGGTTTTCAGCCGGCATTGAAGGCAACAGAGCTGCATCATTACAAGTGTATCATGGCCAATACAGGCTCTGGCGCTAGCCCGTAGCCATGACTTTTTTAAAGAAGCATTTGGGGCACTACAACACCAGCAGCAACGGCTCCTACACCGTTTTTTCCTGGAGCAGAAGGCTCCGAATCCAGCTGAACACAACAAGCTGATCTGCTGACGGGCATGGTGTTGATATATGATGGGACGCAAGGAAATCTGATGCAATATTACCTTCAAAGAGATTGAACATTCAAAGAAGCTCAACAGAAATGAAATAATTTTTTACATCATTGTGCTTTGAAATGTTTCCTCTTGGTTTCAAGATGAATTCCAGCAAGTGAAACGTTTTTCACAAAAGAAAAAAAGGTCATTCAGTGGACATTTATTTCTTTAAAAACCTGGAACTGATCTATAATGCATTGCCATGTCAGCATCTCAAATAAAATTATAACCATTTTACCTGGGCGGGGCGGGGGGGGGAGTAGGGAAACCTTGTTTATCAGTACAGTCTTTCATCCGCCTGCCTGCAGCCCTGCTCTACTACAGTGCTTTCTGTTACCTGAGAGTATTACTAGCAGTAATTTAGTAACTTGAGCAAAACCACTAGCTCCACAAATATTTATCAATGCCTTCTAAATACTTATACTCTAGAAAAAGTATGGGCCTTTTTCTGTGTTGGGTTTTTAGGTGGTTTTTTTTTTTTTTTCAGGTGAATGACAGTGGATATTGGTAGCCAGGTGTCCATCTTCCCCATGATTTCCCAGGTGAATTAGACTAATTCACACTTTCTGCCTCTGCTATGGCCAGCTTCCAACTTTTCTTCTTTGTTGCTCGAGGGCTTGTCTGGCACGTGAGGAGGGGAATTCATGGATGAGACCCCAGCCTGCGGAGCAGGGGGTGCGGCTCCCTGCTCCCAGCCGGTGGGAGGCAGCTCCCCTGGGACCTCTGGGAGCTGCCGCACGGAAGCCCCCCGTGCCAATGGGTGCCATCCGTCTGTCCTTCACCTGCCGCTGAAGGACTCCTTTCTCTGAAGGCACGCCTGGTTGGGCTGGGAACCTCCCTTATTTTTGTTCGCCAGGATGGTGCTTGCAGCACTCGCCTTTGATAAGGGGCACCCCGAGCATAGTTAAGAGTCTCTGAACAAAATAAGAAGCCAGTGGGACAGGGAGCAGACCCCCCTCAAACACCAAGCCAAAAAGCCCCGCTCCTTGTCCTCTGCCCCCTCGGCAGCTGCGGC
Organism: Egretta garzetta; assembly: GCF_000687185.1. Lineage (NCBI taxonomy): Eukaryota > Metazoa > Chordata > Aves > Pelecaniformes > Ardeidae > Egretta > Egretta garzetta. The sequence continues at coordinate 10,762,162 of NW_009260028.1, read as the reverse complement.
TTGGCTTTGCCTGATGGCAGCCACGGAGCCTGGGTCTCTCCGCAGCCAGGATTGTCCCACCCTGTGTGTTTGGCTTTAGCCCTCTGCCACTCTGCTTGCCGCAGTCTTCACGGGCAACCTCTCTCCTCCCCCCTCCCGAGTCGATGGATGGCATGAGGGGGACCGGGAGGGCAAAACCCCTCCTGCTGTAGGAGTAGACCAGGTTCGTGACCACCTGAGGAACCTGAATGCACACAAGTCCATGGGACCTGATGAGATGCATCCCAGAGTCCTGAGAGAACTGGCCGATGGGAACCTGAATACACAGAAGTCCATGGGACCTGATGAGATGCATCCCAGAGTCCTGAGGGAATTGGCCGATGTAGTCGCCAAGCCACTCTCCATAATATTTGAAAAGTCATGGCAGTCAGGTGAAGTCCCTGGTGACTGGAAGAAGGGCAACGTTGTGCCCATTTTCAAAAAGGGTAGAAAGGAAGACCCTGGGAACTACCGACCTGTCAGCCTCACCTCTGTGCGTGGGAAGATCATGGAACAGATCCTCCTAGAAGCTATGCTAAGGCGCATGGAGGCCAGGGAGATAATTCGAGATAGCCAGCATGGCTTCACCAAGGGCAAGTCCTGCCTGACAAACCTAGTGGCTTTCTATGATGGTGTGACGTCAACGGTGGACAGAGGGAAACCAATGGATGTCATCTATCTGGACTTCTGCAAGGCCTTTGACACGGTCCCCCACAACATCCTTCTCTCTAAATTGGAGAGCTATGGATTTGATGGATGGACTGTTCGGTGGATAAGGAACTGGCTGGATGGTCGCATCCAGAGGGTAGTGGTCAATGGCTCAATGTCCGGATGGAGATCAGTGACGAGTGGTGTCCCTCAGGGGTCCGTACTGGGACCGGTGCTCTTTAACATTTTCATCAATGACTTAGACAGCGAGATCGAGTGCACCCTCAGCAAGTTTGCGGATGACACCAAACTGAGTGGTG
>NW_009260028.1:10758998-10760633 GCF_000687185.1 Egretta garzetta | reverse complement strand
CCCATCCCTGGGAACATTCAAGGCCAGGTTGGATGGGGCTCTGAGCAATCTGATCTAGTTAGCAGTGTCCCTGCTCACTGCAGGGGGGTTGGACTAGATGACCACTAGTGGTCCCTTCCAACCCTAAACATTCTATGATTCTATGATTCTATGATTCTAAGATGAACGTGGGACTGTACACGGTGTCCAGCTGTGTATACATTTATTTCTTATTGCTTGCTTGCCAGGTGACTTTTTATGAATGGCCTTTTGTTAATCAAGAAAAGGATATTAAAAAAAAAAAACAAAAAACCACCAGATATTTTCAACTTGCTCTGCTTATAAAGATTTTATCTAATCTCTAGTTTATATTGCCCCTCTTGACTCTCATTTTTCCAAGAGGACAAAACCATGATCTGCCCCAGATCAGGGCGTGTTGTGGGCACCAAGACATGGGGGTGTCCGTACCCCCACAAGCCCCTCTTCTGCACTGGTCAGGCCAGGAAAACTGACTGCCAGCAAGTTCAAAGCTTATTGATCTTTAATACAGCACAGCAAACATAGATGAGCAATAAGTGTACCTGTGCTTGTTTCCTCTTGCCCATCAAATCAACTCCCTGCTTTTTGGGATTCAGGAAATGGATTTGTAATTAAGAAAGGAAAAAAAATCTTTCCATCTGGAAGCAGTCCTCGTGCTAACCACTGCAAAACACATGCCATAGCATTTTACAGAGCAAATGAACGTTGTCCATTTGGTTCAGCCTGCAGCTCCACAAAGCGCAGCTCTGCCCATTGAGGGCATTCACCTGCGCACAGCCGCTAGGGACAGAGACCCCTTCTTGCTGCTGTTATTTAAAAGTCCCAACATAATTAAGGATGTCAAACTCATGTTTTTCCCACTCTGGTCCCTGGGCTCAAAAATGTCACAAGACTAGGATTCCCCCCAGCCAGCACGGAAAAGCTGTGGTCGGGGCAAAGGCACCCACAGATCTGCCACGGGGTCCCCGCAGCAGCCTCGCCACCCCTGCGCAGCCATTGCAGGGAAATTAAAAGTGAATAAAATGCAACAAAACCATACGGTGGTACGCAGCATGTGATGAATGCCTGAGAGAAATGTGTACATCCAGATCGTCAGTATTGGGCTTTGAATGTTAAATCATCACATCTCCAAACAATTGGAGGCAGCGGTATCTCTAGCTCAGTTAGCATAAGGTTTCCACTTAAAGCATCGGACTGGGATGCCTGCATTTTCATCCTCCTCCCAATTTCTAAGTACATAGTGTTGCACTTCTTGCGCTCCTGGAGGTAATCATGAAACCTTGCTACTCCTTACTATAGAAAAAGACACCTGGGGTAAAAAAAAAAGCAGCTGATGCACTTTCTTAGACATCTAAGAAGACTTTTAATGACTGAACGTTTCAAAACTAGATAGCTCATCAACTTTGAATAGGTACATACAGCACTTTTCTGCTATATTTTGAACATTAACCCATGCCCTCTGCAATGTACTTGGTACACAGCACATAAATATGAAGTGACTTTTTCGGACCATCTGTCACTCTCCACCCCACTCTGCAAGTCAGCTGTTCCACCATCCACGCCCACCCCATACGAAACAACAACTATCCGTCTACTTTCTTATTTCCCTTCCCCCCC
>NW_009260028.1:10726608-10758821 GCF_000687185.1 Egretta garzetta | reverse complement strand
AAGGACAGCCACAAAATCAAGACAGACAGAACGAGGGCTCAGGGCAGCCGCAGTTACGGGTTCACGATACGCCAACAGGCACCAGACCAACAGCTTCGGAGAGAATTTCTCTCTAAATAATGGTACAGATCAGTAGCATTCTCATCCGGGCTGAAACAAGAGCAAACCCAGTAATTCACCAATGCTGGGCTAACTTTGCCTTGAAGACTTACCTGGGGATGGCCAGCAGGCAGCAGGGCAGGGCAGCTCCTCCGATCAGATGGCTCGGAGCAGCCAACAGGCTCAGGGAATCCCCAATTCCCTCTTCCACTGCTGAGCTGCAGAAGTGCCACAGGGCCATGTTTGGCAGCTCTCACACCCCAGCTCTGCTCCCCTCTCTGTCCGGGCTGTGCAGGAGGCCCAAAATACCCCACAAGGCAAGACCCACCCCGCGCGTCTTTTGGGGCTGGAAGTTCCCTTTTTGGCAGCGTCCTGCTGCTGAGGGTGTCTCCAGGCCCCTGCACACAAAGAAAAGAGAGGAAATGGTTCCTAACAAAATTTCAGGAAAAATTTGAGGTCCTTGAGCTTTGCTTTTTGCATATTTTTTTTAATCAAACTTCTTTAGAGGAAATGACTCGTAAAAAAAAAAAAAAAAATAAAATCTGATTCACGGAAAAGAATTGCTGGAGTCATTATTTTTGCCCAAAAGGCAGCTGGGTTTTTTTCTGCTAGCGAGCCATGTCACCAGGAGACAAAATCCTCCCCTTCCTCCCCTGGGTGTACCATTTGCAGACAATTTTGTCTGCCAGTGCCCTGCCACCTTCAATGGCAACCCAACTGGCACACCAGTGGGGTGGGGTGTTTTTATATGTCAACAAGTATGACACCTTATTGAACTTTTATCTTTACTAGTGTCACGGAGGTTAGGGAGAGTTTACTGGGTGACGCACAGTTCACGAGTGATTTTCCATTAGTCCAATTTGAGGCATCTGCAAGCGACCGCCCCCAGCGGCAGCATCTGATGAGTTTTTGGTGAGCGCAAGCCCTCCCCTGCTGCCTTGGCGGTCAGGTGGCGCCGTGCAAAAGCAAGAGGTCATGAGCCTCCAGCCCCATCCTGAAAAAGCTATTTGCTTGGCAAAGGCTTAATCAAACATAAGGGACAAGTCACTGTTCAAGAGCAAAGCTGTCTGTCTGATAAGCCACCTCTTAATGCCCCGTTGCACCTGTATTTCCAAGGCTGCTTCCTTCCATGCACACGTCTGCAACAGCGCCTAATTTCGAGAGGTGACGAACGAGCCGGCTTCCTTGCTGTTACACCCCATGACCCCACAGTGGGTAAAATATAGAAAACTAAGCATAAAACCTTGCTTTATAGGAGGTACCATTGACATCTTGCAAGCGAGCAGAGGACGGGCTTACATGCACAGAGGCACTCGCTGTTTCAGCGCAGGAGGCTGAGAAAGGGACGCCGCAGGTACCACCCCTGGAGCTGCTTCTCCCCATTCTGGGGCAGGACCTGCTGCTGCCCAGGTGCCACCCCACTGGGTGATGGTACCAAGCGAGGAAGAAGCACTGGCTGAGTTTCTACCGTCAGCTTCGCATCTAATTTGGAAATGAAAATTACAGCCCGACAGGCCACCCATTAGGGGTCTCTGACCTTCATCTACGGCATGTCGATAAGCCTGCCGCCAGCTTTTGGGACTCGGACACACCCCGGGGGTGACTCTCGGGTGGGCCTTTCTGTAACCCAAAGAGGCTTCATCACCTCCCAGGGGATTATCTCAGCACACATTTCTGAGTACCGCCTGCTGACGCCGATGGGGATCAGGTGTCTGCCAGGCCCTCGTGATGTTTGAGTAGTAGTGGACAAGACTTCAACATGCACCCTTAAGACACCATGCACCGAAATACCTGCGTTTTCAGCATGAGTCACTTGAGAGAAGATGTTGGTGCTGGCATTAGGAACAGTAACAGTCAGGCAAAGATCACTGCAGGTTAAAAATGCACCGCTAAGAGCAGGAGTGCAGAACACTTTGCTAAGGCTATATAGCACTGGTTGAATTCACTCTCTTCAGCTGCCTCTGATTTACTACAAACATCCCTAGGAAGCAGATTTCCACCAGTGAAACCCGGGTTGCTAACAGCAGCCAGTTTCTTAGGGGAAGTTCCCCGCTCCCTTGCAAAGTCCTGCAAAGTCTCAGCGGTGTCACCCCAGGGAAAAGCCACGCAGCAGGGCGAAGGGGACCGGTCATTCCCTGCCTCACCAGCTGCTTCTTCTCTTCAGGTGAGAGAAGTTTTCAGATCCTGGAAATATTTCTGCTGCGGTCCTGTTTCTCAGCATGCCGGGCAGCCTGTCCTGTATGTTCAGTACATTCACTGTCGTACGATCAGCCATACTCTCTCCTTGCTTTATTTTTCATGCAGTTCCTCACAACATGTAATGTACGATGTGCAATGGGCATTCTTTCCCCTTCCTCTGGAGTATGTTCCTTCTCCAGCTTTACGTTTTGTCTATTCCCAAGCCCAAGATAACTATCAATATCCACCATTTTTTGGATTTCCAAATTTGGAAATTTTGCTGAACCACGCCAACAAAGGTCTTGTCGCCTCCTCTCGTGAATTAGACGGTGCAAGCCCCTGGCAACTGGAGTAGCTTTTCCTCAATCTCTTGGTGTGAATTCATCCTTTTTGACCCGAGCTTTACACAGTACCTGCCCCAAAGGAGGTGCCACTGCAGTACTTTGCAACATTACTCGGTATTCCCTTCACTTCTGAAAATAGCTCCTTAGCACATCCACTCATCACATTTCTCCTTGCCACCGCTGCATCACATTACAGCTCCCTGTGGCTTGGAGATGAACCCGTGCACACAAGGCTTTCTCCTCCTGTGCCAGTCCCAGGTTGCAGCAGAAAGTCCTATTTGCCCACAAAGCTCATGATGCTTGTACTCCCTACCACCAACTTTTGTCTCACTTCTGTCCTTTGGGGCCTTTCGCTTCTTTCTGGGCCGCTGTCCTGTTCCTCCACACCAGCAATGCTCCCCAACTCCTCACCAGTGTCAAACTTCAATCAGCACACGCACCCTGTGCTGGGGCCACCAGTTAAACACGTTCCCCAGGACCCATCCTCGGAGGCCGTCGCTACCCTGGGCACGTCCCTGCCAGCTCCGTGGGCGGTTGCCCCATCCCTCCTTCCTTACCGCCTTCTCCTCTCCCAGTGCTGGGCGTCAGGGGGAGGCATCCTCACTGCCTCCAGCAGCAGCCGGGTGCTACATCGCCCACCCCGCCACGGTCGGCACAGATGGGTTACTCCCTGTCCAGATTATGGCCACCCTGGCCCCCAAGGTCCTGCCAGAGCCACTTCCTCCAGCTCCTGCGTTTGTCCATGATGGGCCACGCTGGCAGCTGCTCTGAAACCAGCCTGAGGCTGGCTAGAAGCTGAATATAATTTTCTTTTACTGCCTCTAGCTTTCATCAAAATTTGATTAGGAGCACATGGATGCCAGTTCCAGACCCACTTAAGCTGGACATAGCAAATATTAATGCAGCACACCGCATTGTTAAAATCCAGTGATGCTATGACCCTTATGGAAAAGTACTGGAGCACACAGAAAGCCAAAACTCCTCTAAGACACCGTGCTCCATTGTTGACTGCTGGGAATCGCTCATATGCAACGACCAGAAGATGCTTCTTAGCCCAAAGGGGATTCTTGCCCCCATTTTCTTTCTCACTTTTCTTGCTTTTCCTTCCCTCCACGCCAGACCGGGTAAGAAACATCACTGAGTTAATGCCAAGCTTTCAAACCCAAGACGCTGCTGCTAAGTGAGCTGTAAGGGCTGGAACAGCACCTCTTTTTTGGGAGCCCAGGAGAAGCAGCCCCAGCAGTCTGGCCCTTTCCAGGCGCCACCCCATGCACAGCCCTGCTGCCTGCTACTTGCTGTGCCCAGCACATCGCCCCTGCCTGCCGCTGCAGGGATTATTGTCTCCCTGCCCAGAGGGATGCTGGAATAGGATGCATCTGCTTTATTTGTTTCTTTGGAGCTTATTGTAGAGGCGAGTCACTTTTGTTCAAATTAAAAATTTAAAAAAATAAAAAAGGAAGAAAAATCCCCATGGGGAGGGGAAATACATGCTGGGGAGCAAGACAGAAGGCAGCTCATGTGCTTTGTGCTGCCAGGCAAGCCCTGAGACTGCTAACTTTATCAGGGTAATGTGATTTTGAAGGCCAAGGGCAGCAATAGCAGGCTTCACCATTGCTCAGCGTGCTGCTCTGGCTCTGCGCTCGCCTGCAGCCTCCGCTCTGCCCCACCAGGAGCTGAGGGGTGCTGGGGGGTGGATTTTGTCACACACTCACACGCAAACGCCTCTGTGGCACGATAAGCCACTATTAAGAAAAACTATATAAACTCTCTTCTAGCCTCACTGTTCAAACATTGTGAAGCTTGAAGGTGAAAAAGAAATAAAAAATTTCTCCAGAAAGCTGGACATTGGAACTGACAGGAAAATGCATCCCATGCATCCAGCACCCCATCCTTAAAGTCAGTGGAGCAGAAACCGCCATGCTTTGCTACTCGCTCCACAGCCGTCGCCCTGCGTGGGCAGTCAGCCGGGAGTCGGGTGCTCCGGCTTTGGCAGCTGCCCTCGGCCCTGCCTTTGCGCACTCCTGGCTCCGCTGCACCCCAGCACCTCTCGCTGAACTCGTCTCCCGCGCTCACCAGGACTCCCCCGGCACAACAACCCCGCCGAGGCTGCTTTTGCAGGACAGGCAGCACGCCATTGCAGCGGGAGAGACGAGGTCCTCCCAGCCCAAAGAGGAGAACAGGTCTCGAGTGCCCAGCCTGGACCACCCCCAAGTCCACTTAAGCTACCAAGCGCTGCTCTCCAGAGCCGCTTGCAGGAGCAACGGGAGAGTTTTTATTCTGATGCTAAAAGCAGTGTGCTTCACCAGCTGCCAGGGCATAGACGGGAGGAAGGCTTCCTTGGGCTCCCCTCCAGCCATGGGTACCTCCCAGGCATCTGAGGGGACCGAGGAGGTTGAGTCTCCCCAGGAGGTCCCCTTTTGCTGCACCAAGGTGGGGACAGGAGGTTTTGGGGGGTGCATGGGGACTTGCTTAATCTCGTCAGCCAGGCACTGAGCTAGAGATTTGGGAGAGGAGAAAGCGCCCACAGCAGGACGCAGCTACGGGACTTCTGCACAGGTCACTGACAGGCCCACCCTCCCAGGCAAGGTTTCCCTTTGGTCTTTGAGCTGCCAAGCCCCACTCGGGTGCTACACAGTTAAGAAAAAAAAAAAAAAAAGTTCTTCTAGGGCCTTGAATTGTTTTCTGCCTCCAGGCTGCCTTTTCTGGGGTTACGTTTTCCTGAAGAATTACACTGCTGAAGAAGTAGACGTGCTAGCACCTTTTTTCCACACCTCTCAGCAAAGTCACAGCTAGCTAACAGGAAGGCGCTCCGTGTGGCATCCTCTTCTACTCACATAAAGAAGTAGCTTCTGCAATTTCAGAAATACGTTCTAAACTTTTTCAGTGAAGTAGGAAACCCAGATAAGTTCTGCTCAGCTTCAATATATATTGCTTAGTAAAAGTGGAAGCTGTATGAATCTGACTTCAATCAAACGACTATAAACATATACATATTTTGGAGGACAGCTTGTGACATAGGTGTGTATAGATACATGCTTGTTAAACTCTGAGAGAATGGAGATGCTGACATAAATTATATTTTTTAAGAGGAATACCCAAAGAACTGTTTTGCAAGTGCAATTCTGATCTAGGCCAGTGAGCAACAAAGAAGGAAAGGTGAACATTTTTTCATCCATTTCTTCTGTAGGTTGCTTAATAGTAGAGTTAGGTAAGACAGCAGTGAAGATATAATGTAAAGGTGGTGTTGATAGCTGTCAGATATCAGTATGATGGGGAAAAAAGTAAAAGTTAACATTTTTAATGTGGAATGGGCAACTCAGAAGCAAAAGCGTATCAAAGAAAGGAGATGCAGTTATACTTTCATCTTTTGATCACTGCATTGATACTTTGATTTCATTCCCATAAATTTTCTACAAGTATTTTCTCACTTTCATAGGGAGAGTAAGGTGCAAGGAAGTTAACTGAAGAGTCTGTGGTGAAAAATGGTTTTGGACGGGCTGGTATCAAAACCCAACTTCTCTTAAACCTGGTGACAACTTTATTCCTCACAAATCAAACAACCTGAAAGAAAAAGGTACCGTTCCTCAAAGAAACTGTGGTCGCTGTAAAGGAGTTCCAGGTGTTCTTAGAGATTCATCCTTCATCCTTCTGAGATAAGGACTACATGGTTCCCTCCTACTTTTTATGCCTGGAAGTATTTAAAAGACATGTAGACGTGGCACTTAGGGACATGGTTTAGTGGTGGAGTTGGCAGTGTTATGTTTACGGCTGGACTCAATGATCTTAAGGGTCTTTTCCAACCTAAATGATTCAAAATATTCAGTGACAGAAAGTCATCAACACATGCAAAACCATGGCTGGTATGTTCTGAAGCCGGGGCATGCACAGCAGGTAGTCTGCGTCTAATTTGGGCTCTACTGCCCCTGATCTGTGGTGTTAAGCATGTCGTCCTACCGCTGCTCTTTACTTCCCCATGAGCCAAATGGAGACAGTAACTCATTAAGAATGAGAATCTCAGCTGAGAATCGCCACCGCCTCTGCTGTATGCATGGCAAAGGCTTTATGACTGGAGGAACAGCAAGCATTCTTCAAGATATTTGACATCAAACCACAAACTTCCAATCTGCCTTCTGAAAAAAATTACTATCTTGAATTTTCAGCTTCCCAGATTGTTTGTCAAGCATATTTCCAGCCTTCTGAAGTCGTCAAAGGATGCAGATAAATAGCCTTATCTCCTTTAACACTGATATTCTCGCAGTAAATAGAAGACTATTAGCAAGTCTTATTATTTGGAAGGCAGGTGGACAGATGAGGTGGCTGGAAAGGTGACCGGAAACACTGACTGGGGGCTAGTGCTGCACTGGCAAAATTACTGAACAGTTTAATTTCTCTCCAGTTAATTTCCCTTAGAGCTTTCTTAGGAGAAAACCTCTTCCAAAATTTGTTGGCTCAGAAGGGCTCTCACACAAGAGCCTACAGGGCCCAGGTTGCCTTCCAGCCCTGTTATGCAAACCCCTTTATTACTAGCAACAGAATGAAGCTCCTAATATTTATTTTCCTAGAAAACAAGCCATTGACTAGCCCTAGCTACCTAGTTGCTTTGTGATAATACCTGTAGTTGCTTCTTTTACACTTCAGCAGTCTGTGAAACGTGACCATCAAGCATTTTAAAGTGCGAACAGCCACCATCCTGTGACATATATGGATCTGTAGAAGCATAGCTTGAAGCCTTTCTAATTTTTGTTTGTTTCAGTATACTAGAAGTTTCTAGCATCAATCCTCCAAGGAAAATACTTTACATTCCAAAATGTCACAAAAAGCAGCGTGCTGGTTTGTGTTTAACTGTGGTGCACTGGGATGATTTCGCATCAACAGTTTCCTGAAGCATGGGAAACACCGTGTGCCAGGAGTGCCCTGTTACCCAACTGGAGTTGCTTTCTCCCAGCAAAATATAAATGATAGAAAAATGCAGACAGTATGTTTTCAAATGCATTTAAATCAAGAATCATAGAACCATAGAATGTTTTGGGTTGGAAGGGACCTATAGAGGTCATCTAGTCCAACCCCCCTGCAGTGAGCAGGGACACCCTCAACTGGATCAAGAGTTCACATATTTGTGCTACTGTGCTGTAGTTAGAAAAGACTTAATTCTTTTCCTAGTCACACTAAATTACTGCAGAAAGTATTAAGCTTATGTAAGCAGAATTAGTGTCATGGCTAAAATCACCGAGCAGCAGCCAGCTTTCAGTTTACGCTTTGCATACTCACAACCTCCTTTTTGTCTGGCAGAAAAGATGATCAGCACGTGCTGGGGAGCATTATCCCAAGGAAAGCACCAAAGAGCTGTGCCGTGAGTACGACCATCCGCTCTCCCGTTTGCTTTTTCACTACACACTGAGCACAACCTCAGCCACCGGCTGAAGACCAGGGGAGCGCGTCACTCCAGCATGGGAGGCTTAGCATTCCTCACATTCCCTGAGGGGCTTTCCAGATTATACCCTCTTGAGAAGATGGTTGCCATATTCCTGCCTTAGCAAGTAATACCTGGATACGCAAAATACAGTGTTTTTGTTCCAAGCTCAGAGCCGTTGGTGTAGTGAGTATGCTCAGACTCTTTTTTCTGCACATTGGTGGGGGAAAAGTGGTGCCCATGGTTCACCAGCCATATGAAGCTCAGAGAGCCCAGGGATACATGAAGGCTACCACGAAGACGCCGGCTGTTGCACAACACACGCTCACTCTGTTGGATTTTCTGCATTTTCAAAGTGACTAACAGTTCTGTTTTCATTTTGTCTGCCATACTCCCAAAAGACCAGCCTTTTTCTCAGAACTACTGCAGCAATGACTGGCACCCCAGTTCGGCTGCCAGAGAGGGGGGAGCATTTTCCCCAGGAAGAGTAATCACCTGCAGGAACATAAGAAACAGTCAGACCAGTGGCTCACCAAAGCCGGTACTGAGCCTTTGAAAGTGGAAATGGGCAATGCTGTTTAGAGAGACCAAGTCCACTGTACGCAATTTCTTCAGCCCCCGGTCCCCAGCATCCACGATTCATTGAATGAGGGACATGGATGGACACATCCCAGGCTGTAAGATCCACTTAGGAACCTCCTGTTCCTGACATTGCCCAGTACCTTCTTGGGCCTGTTGACAGTCAGTCTCCATAACATCCTGTGACAACAACTTCCAGAAGTTCCCGACCAAGCGTATAAAAAGTACTCTCTTTTGTCTCTTTCAAGCTGATCTACTAATTTTATTGCGTATGCTAACTGTGTATACTAATTTTCATTATAGTATTGCAGGATTTTTAGCCTAACAGTTCTGCATTCATCTTCTTCACCGCCTTCATGATTTTTTGTAAATGCCTTGGCTTCCTCTCCAGATTGAAGTCTTTTCAGTCTCCTCATGGAGCAGCTGTTTCATCCTCTCTAATTGTTGTTTTCTCTGTACCTCTTCTTACGCCACTACGTCTTCCCTGAGATGCAGAGGCCAGACTGCACAAAGTGCTCGAAATGTCAACTCAGCAAGGCTTCATACGGCAGCAAAGTCACACCGTCCTCCTGACGGTGCCCAGCATTTTCCTGGGTCCCGGCTGCTGCTGCATGTTGAGCTGGTGATTTTGGAGAACTGCAGGTGAGGACTCCAAGGTCCTTCCTTCAGCTGGGCCTGCCAGCTCTATGCTCAGCAACACCTACAAGCGTAAGAAGAGCACAGACCGAGAGCACTGCTTCCCCATCCATCCCCTCCCAACAGCTGCAAACTCTAGATGTATCCTGGACAAAAAAATGTACCCACTCAGGACACTCAAGAAGCCTCCACAAATTTTTCTTCCACTTTATTTGTCCAGTTATTGTTTGAGCACTCGCAGTATAGGAGATCTCAGCTTGAAAAGCCAGGTTCTTCTTGATCAGAGTTAAACATAAACTTGTGATTCCTTTGGAGATTGTTTTGTCTATGAAGCTGTGGGCTACTTTGGCAATAAGCGTTTCTCACCCCCACCCCCCCTTTCCTCTATAAGAAGTCTTTATAAACCTTATAAAAAGTAATTGGGCAAGGGGCTGAAATCCAAGCTCCATCTTCCTCAGTGAACTTCTAACCAGCAGTTACAGCATGAAAGCGGATTAATTTTCTCTGCGTTCCTGGCCCAGTGAATATGGATGTATCCATGAAGGCTGACAAGGCAGCAGTAGAAGGGACTGGGACATTGCTTTCCTTCAATGCAGACTCTGCATCCTCATGGTTGGGGAGGGTGAAGGACTTTGTATAGCCTACAACCGTAACGATGGAGAAAACTCAACTTTACAGATCCTAGCGCAGCTTGCTAGGGTTAAATTAGTGCTTTTGCAGGCAAAGAACAGCTATGACAGAAGACGCATTTATTTAAACTGCTGTACAATGGAAATCCCAATCATTTTCAAAAGCCAGCTGAGGGAGAAGTGACTCACATAGCTTGTATACAGGAAGCCTCTTTGTGGTTTTCAATGATGAATTTTTCTCTGAATACATCACTTGTGTGAGTGCAGTTATCTGCGGAGTGGCAGCGATGTGTTTGGTAGTAGATAAATACAGAGAAAGACATGGTTCCTGCCCTGAGGAGCTTACAATCTAAAATGTGACATGGACAATACTATTCCAACATATAACAATCGACTGAAATATCATCAGTCGCGTATAAGAAGACCCATTTTAACAAGCAACTGGAATACCAAATATATATATAAAGGCCACAGGTAGGACAGAGCGGTGTCTTTGTTGTGTTATGTATTTATATGTTCGTATGTCTACAGGCATAAAACGCAGTGATGGCTTGCTTGAGAGAGTGGTTTTATTTTCTTTGGTGAGGCTGCTCCAGCTTGTGCTTCCTGAACAAAAATAAGGAAAATTAGATTAGAATTTAGCACTCCTGCTGTGATTTTACATGTCTGAACACTGGACAACATTGGGATGAATTAATTCCCACGCAACAGAGGAACTCAGATTTGGGAGAGGTAGCATGAAAGAAGTCATGGATTTTCTGTCCTGTTGAGGCACTGGGTCTCCACATCAGCCTATGGTTGGTGAAACCTATGGCAACTACCTCAGGGGCAGAGTTAGCTGGGAATCCCGCTAGTTCTAGAAGGAGCATATCACACTGTGTCTGCGATCAGGAGGGAGTCCCACCACCCAAGGGAAAATCTGCTGGAAATTCCGACTTTCTTGTAGGTTAACAGTTTTTCCCTCCTAAGTGATTGTTTGGTCTTTATTTCTGTGCAGAGGGGAAGAGACAGCAGGAGGAAAAATAAAACCTGAAAGTTAAATTTGAAATCATGTGCTGACAAAACTTAAGCAATGCTGGGTGGTCATACATCTATACAGGCACAAATTCTGCCTCCCAGATGCCTCCTGTTTTGAGGTTTTAAAGTCACATTTGGGCTAGTTTCTAAGGCAATTTTATAGTATGTCATATTTCTGGTCATGCTCCTCTCCCTTCTGCAGTAATTTTTTTTTAGCGTTTCAACTAAATTTGGGAGAGGGCTTTATTGGAGACACAAAGCTCTTCAAAGTTTCAGTGAAATCAGTAGCTGAGTAAGAGAAGCGAGAAATGAATTCTTATCCCAGATGAAAGAGAAGCTGCAATGAATCTAAGAGTTAAGTGCACTTTTGGCCCAACAGTTGGGCACTTCGCGCATATATATTGGCCACTCACACAGTACACACCTAGCATGCTGGACTTTGCATTGCTCATACTTGGGGGTCACAGCAGAGATCTAGGGGATACCGTGGAAGATGCTAAGGAATGATGTCAGAAGCCTGGCAGGGAGGTGAAGGTTGTAAGAGCGATGGGGAATGGATCAAAGACCCTGCAGTATCCTGATGGATCACAGAGGCAGCTGTGTAGGAAAGTCATCTTCGTTGGTGCCACAGAAGGGGGAAAAACCTGACAGACTGATTAAGGGCAATGGCTCTGACTGACCATTACGTGTCAAACGCATAATACCTTTTTTGGGTTTGGTACATTCTTTCCATTCTTGTCATTGCACATCACAACAATATGTACAAAATTTTCAAGTTTATGTTACTTTAAGAACAGTTAGAAACCATGCTGGATATATTAATAGTTACCTGAAAACCTGTTCAAGAAAGAATGTGTCGTAGGGAAGTGTACTAAGACTCTTCTTGCTCCTCCACCTCCTCCTTTTCTTCTCCCTCTTCCTGCTTTTCTTCTTCTTCCTTTTTTATAGAAAATAGTTGTAGTTATCATGTAGGAAATGAAGTAAAAACAGTCTTGAAATGCAGAGCTCTGCTTCTGCAACTGTTATGTTTCTAGCAAATGCAATGTTGTTAGAGCTTAAAAAATATAACAGAGGAGTAATGTATAGAGCTTTTAAAGTTAACATGCCAGGGCTCTAGCTTTGTGGAGTTCATAGGCAAGTGCTGGAATACAAGAACCTTCTTCTTAGAGAGGTTAGAACACGGTACATGGCTAAGCTGTAAGAAGATGTTCAAGATCAAAATGGGAACATGAATTATATGTAAATATGAAAAAAAGTTTAGTATTTTTAATTATATGTTTCTTAGAGCAGCAAACAAGTCAAGATTCATGGCATGGGGTCTAGATTCCCGAATAATCTAAAAATCATTCGGAGTCAGATAATACAGCCTTGTTTCCATTTCAAAAGTTCTTTTATAAAGGAGAAATGGCACAATGCAAAGGCAATAGCCCTTTCCTTCAGTCAACCAAATGAACAGTTACCTGAAAGCTAGCCTTTACCTAACACAGGCAACAATCTGTGTTCATTGTCTTTTAAGACCTAGTAAATGAGGCTTTAAAGTGTAGTCCTGCTCTGAAAAACAACTGAAAATGGCATTGTAGGCTTCTCTGCTCCTTCTCTTCCAGCAAACTCTTGTTCAAAGGCACTCCACCTGTGCGTATAAACAGGTTTATCTCAAAATGTCATACCTTCAAATACTACCTAGACTACAAAAATCATGGGAATTTCTTCCTGGTGTAATCAACCAATCAATGAATACATAATTAGTTTTCAGTCAGGACTGCAGGTAGTTTATGAGCAGCACAGACCTTAGGTTTCCCTCTCAGACACGTACTGTCTGTATGGGAGTCACATCTGAGTCGCTGAAGTAAATACCTGCTTTAAAATGTGCTTGGGAATGGACCTGTTGTAATCAGATTCCTGGTTTGAATCAGTGTTTTTCAAGGAAAACCATTGCACTAAGGGATCATCCCTGCAAAACCAGAAAACGTAACACAAATGTCTGCACAGGTCAGCTCGATTAGAAGTTCTCATGCCAAAGAAACATTGCCTCATTCAGCATCTTCCCCCAAGAAAGGTGCCTTTCATTAACATTCTTTGAAACGGGGCCAGGCAAGCCCACAGGCAGTATCTTTCAGATATTAACAACTTTAGTTCAAAATTCAAGTCAGTTACCTTTTACAGAAAAAAAAAAAATGGGTATTTTTCTTGCTTGAGGCATTAGTTAGTGGTGCCAGGGTGCACTAACCAGCCTTAAAGGCCCTCACCAGCCTCACTGGGAGCTCCCACGCTTTGCCCACAGGCCCAGGAGCCCCATTTCAGCTGCCAGGTCTGCAATGCATAACTCTGACAGCGGGCATAAATACATGCACTGCAGTTTGGGAGTGGGAAGATGTGGATGTGTCTTATTAATTGCAGGTTTGCAGTGGAAAATAGCCTAAAGCAATCACTAGTTTTACGGGAAACAATGAAGAAATATTCAAGGCATAAATTTGCAATGCTGGGCAAAGCA
This sequence comes from Egretta garzetta, assembly GCF_000687185.1. NCBI lineage: Eukaryota > Metazoa > Chordata > Aves > Pelecaniformes > Ardeidae > Egretta > Egretta garzetta. The sequence continues at coordinate 10,745,438 of NW_009260028.1, read as the reverse complement.
GAAAAGCGTCTGAGGATTTGCACCTGGGTCTTACAAATTCTGGCAAGGAAAATGTTTCCTTTATAGGCAGAACTACCTAAATTGTCAGAATGACTCTTTCACACTCACAACACCGAAAATGTAGCCAGCATGGTGTCAGTTAGCGATTGTCAAAGATATAGTTGTCTTGGGAGTCTTTGGCAAATTTTGTTAAAGAATCTGTGAAAGACAATTCTTCTTCCATTTACAGTTTTTAATGATTAAAGGACTATCCCTGTTCCGAAACAATAAGACTAGGATATGACCAACAATATTTTCTAGCAGAATGTAATACTAGTGTATTTGATTTCATGAATAAGAATTTACTATCTTTTGAGTGAAGCGAAGAGACTGAAAAGGAATTAAATGCACACAAACAAAAGATGAAAGCAAAATGTCCAAATATACTGTACCCCTGTTGCTGCATGTTCTTCCTTGCTTTCCTACATAAGAGATACAAAAGAAAATGTTTAAAAGACAAATCAAAGAAAGAATATCAGAGGTCATACAGGCAAAACCTAGCAGAAATTAAACACTGAATTTAGGAAAATTATGTGGAATTCAGTATAATTATTTTGAGATAATGTCCTCCTGATTAACTCACAAAGCACATTTAAGCTAAGCTTTTACTTAGAAAAAGGGCTGTAAAATCATTAGATACAGTTCCCTTTTTCTCAGTTACTTCCAATCAGATCTGCTTCATTGACCAGCAAAGCATTAGAGCTGGGGTTTTGTTTGATTTTTCAGGTGGTGGTTTTTTTTTTTTTTTGTAATTAGCTGGTCTGCAAAGTGGAAGTTAACTCAGTGTTATACAGTCTTATCTATGTTATATATCACCACTGCGAATCTGACTTGCAATTCTGTTAACTGTTGTAGGCTGGAACAGATGCCTTGGCTCAACAGTACCAGGGAATAAGAAATAATACAAGCTGGTTTTAGACTGTAGATTGAGCAAAAGTGGTGAAGAGACATAAAAGAGAAAAATATATAAATGTACAGTGAATAGAATGTAATGTTAGACACCAGGCTGGTTATTGGAGAGAAGAGCTAATCTTACAGAAAATCCCAAAGAGAGAGGGCAAATGCAACAGTAAGATGCAGAAGGCATGAGCGGTTGATACGAGTTTGCATAGAATGAGTTGAGATAAGGAAGCGAGCTTCAGTGCCAGGGTTTATATATGGCCTGGGGAATTTCTGAGACAGGATACAGGCTTGCATTGTAATAAGATTTTTGAACATGTTTCTAAAATAATTCTGCCCTGAAGTGAGCCTAATCTGTACTGCAAACTGATTTAACTGCGACACCATTTAAAAAATATTCTAACCTCCAAGCTAAAATCAAAAGTTAAAATCAGGTAGTAAAAATAAAGAAAAACTATCAGCATCACATCCAGTCACCAGCAGACCCCTTGCTGTGCCACATGCGTAGGAGGTCACAGTCTTTTCCTCAAAAAAACTCAAAACCAAAGGGACAGACAAAACGAGAAAAAGGGACTCTATATCCAAACAAAATGATTCCTCAACCTTTTCTGTCATAGAATGGGGATTAGGAATGAAAACAAAGATTAGGAAAAAGTCAAGCATAAGCTTGCCTCCACAGGTACCCACATTGACCATCGGCTGCTGTTCCTGCTACTGAGGCACTGGAGGAGCCTTCTGAAATCTGGGAGCCTCCATGCCACTGCACAACTGAGTTTATCTTGTTATCTGTCTTATGCTCATTGGCAAAGACTAAGATATCTTTACCTCGCTAAGACTCTGCCAGAATTTTCCATAGCACTGGTATTTCTCCTGCAAAGTCACTGGAGAAAAGCCGGCCAGGTTACACCCCGCATCAGAGAGTCATTTGTAACCTGGTTTGAAACTGAGTGCTAAATAAAGCCAAAATGCCAATACTAGATTCCCACTGGTGTATTAATTCAGAAGCAGAACATAAAGCTGCAATGTTTAAATTATGGCATTTTGATTTGGGGTGGTGTCAAAAGAGTAAGTTGACACTCCAAAAGGGACCTGACTACTGTTCAAAAGATGCAACTATTTGGCTTCAAAACACAGTGGGCCGCTGATAAAAAGTTCACCCTTTCAGAACTCCATATACAGAGACCAGCTCTTAATACGCTAGAAGAAGAAAAGGCATGAGTGGGGAGAGCACATGGAAAACATCTATTCTGTGTGGTCAAGCAGTCAAACAAGATGTGCTGGGTGGCAGAATGAGAGGAAGAGAGGGAAATACTGAAAATACTGTGTTGATGCTACATGTATCCTTTAGGACCTAACATCCAGTGGAGATACTCCAATGGCAATCTGACAGTCTTCAAATGTATTTAACTTCATAAAACCCTGGCCAGGTAAGGAAATGTTATTCTAGCTTTTTAAGGGTTTTTGTAAGGCTAAAATGAGATACAGAGACAAAAGGCAGAATTCATGTCACTGTAGCTGCCTGAAAGCTATTCTTCGCAACTAAACTCATCCTCTGTGTGCTGTCTGTAGAGAATGAGAATATTAGAATTTCTACAGAATGATTTATGCCATCCCAACAGAAGCAATAATGAACTGAATGGAATGAACTGTGGCAAGGTGGACAGATGCCATGTCACCAAAGTGATTTGTCCTAGGGGACATGGGAAGTGGGTGGTAGAACAGGGTGAAAAATGGGGTTTGTGTGACCCTGGCAGGAGCTACTGGTACCTTGCTGCCTGCAGTGGTGAGCACCCTCTCCAAAAACGAGTGAGAAACGAGCGAGGAACAGAAACAGTGCTTTTTTGCTTCCCATAGGAGCTAATGTACACCTGGCATGGTGACGGTGGGGATCAGAGTTGGATGATTTCAGGAAGAGTTTTCCTCCTCGTTATGTAAGACTATGTAAGGACATACCAACACTGTCAAGACTGTGCAGGTGAAAGGGGAAGATTTGTAAGACTAACCAAACTTTATGCCCTCATAACCACAGAAAAGTCTCTTTATACACACTATCTTGCCTGGTGCTCTCTCCTCTGCCACTCCCCTCCCTGTAAAACTAAAGGAGAATATATTTTCCACTTACAGCTCCAATCCATTCTGTGAGAAGTGGAGCAAGGTGCTTGTTGTGTAGGAGTGGTATTGCATTATGTCATCACAAAACCTCTCATATGCAGCTGCTTGACACATTTGCAGACGTGTTCCAGCATTCTGTTCTCATTTGAAAAACATTACAGTAGACTGCCAGCCAGAATGACAAGTAACTTAATCCAGCCAGGGGATGCACTGCAGTTTTATGCTGGGGTCCTCTTAAGAGCCAAGGAAAAAGGTATTTGATGGCACTGACATGCCGGCCAAAATTCATAGAGACATGAAAAGAGCTTGGATGTAATTTAAGGAGAAATTCAGTTCGCACTCAGGACTGTCTCCCCTCATTGCCATTTTGAAATTTTAAATGGGACTTGCATGAGGCTGTGTAAAAGGGTGCTTTTGCAGCCTAACAATGACTGGTTCGGTCACTGTTCAAAAGGGTAATGGGGAAAGGCTCACAGAGAGGTTCTTCCTCTGGAAAAAGGTTGCAGCTAGATGGAAAAAAACCAAAACACATTTATTTTGGTCTTTAGTAAAACAGATGATTCATTTATGACAGATATTCCACTGGGACTGTCTGATCTTCAAACCACAAAAAAAACCTCGACAAGCATAAGTGCTTGATCCAGCAGTAGGCCTGCCTCTTTGGAAAGGGAGTCATCTGACACTGCAACATCAAAATAAACCCATCCTTAAATACCAAACTGTCAGAGCAGCAGGAGAGATAAAGCTGCTGGATCCCTACCTCCAGATGTGGGATCCATTTCTGCTCAGTCTCTACTGGGTCTAGAACCTGGCCATTAACTTAAACACCCTGCTGAGGAAGACACCGGCACGCAACAGAATGGTCCCTTTTTGTGGGATCCACCTACCACTGAAACACAAGTGTTTTACTGATGTTACCTAACTGCAGGATATTATACCAGGGAACTGAAGGAACTCAGATGGCTTCTTGCAAGAACTTTTAGCACTGGCAGTTTGAGATCTGCCCATGTGACTAATATCAGACCACAATGCAGGCACAATGGATAACAACGGCCTCCATTTCTGCATTGCCCAGGGGTTTCTGTACAGCCTGGAGAAGACACTGTCAGATCTGGCTTGCTGCAACAGCAGTCAATGCTGGTACATGACAACAAACATTAACAACCAGATTTTCAGGCACTGCAGATGCTGGCCATTGATAGCAGTAAATTCTTCCACGCAGATAGGACTTAGATGTCTAGTCTTAAATTATTCTCCGTAACTACAGTCTGGTTCCAAATGAGCATTAAAAAAAAGCTTATGGTAATGAGTGGCAGAAGGAAACTGTTAAATAGACACAACTGCTGTTGTTCCAAGAATCAGAGCAAAGTTCCCTCAAATTTTATCTAAGTTTCACATCACCACGATGTCAAAGAAAATGCATCCAAAAGACCACTCTGCAATCAGTCCTCCCACCCTGAGGCACACTAGGAGGGCCTGTGTGTTTATGTTTCATGCGCTTAGCACAGGTAAAACACTCATATCACAAAGGCAAAAAAAGAAAAATTACCTGTTGATCTTCTGATGCTGACTGAGCCTCTTCATGACCCCCTTCATCTGCCTTGTCTTCTGTGTGTGCCTCAGTTTCGTCCGTGGCATCAGACTTTTCAGTCTCCTGTCAGCAAAGGAAAAGTCATCATTAGCCTCAGGGCACAGAACCAACAATTCATTTCTATAAAACTCTTGACTTTACAGTTTTGCAGGGTGTTTTTCTAGTTTTGTTTCAGCACTCAAAAGAGAATATACCCTTTTGGACATTTTCCTGTGAGAGGAACACTTGTTGGCATGTTGATCTGTTGGTAAAGGTATGGGGTTTGAAAGCATGATTTCAAACACTTCTTCCTCTTCAGAGCATAGCAGATTCTCTAACTTTTCAGTGGAAAGTTAAATAGAAACTGATGCTCACCCCAATGGCACATTCTAGCTTCAGGAAAAAAAAAACCTTTTTCACCAGCATGCATTCCAACTAAAGTTCATCAAGAAGCTACAGAAAAGAGAAGTAATAAAGGATTTCATATATAGTCTCTTAAATTTCCTGTTTAAAATCATCAGGAACCTCAGTTCCTCAATTCGCACACCGATCTATCAAATCTATTCCAGCACTGTGAACAAGCACCTCCTAGAAGGGTCTGTATTTTGAGTCCTGTTGTACTTTCCGCTAGGTCGCTGTGAAAGGTCGTGCTAGATCACACGCTGCACCAGATAAAAGGAGACCCTGCACGGCCTCAAGTGGAGCAACAGAAATAGGATGAAATACAATAGCATGAAGTGCAAAGTCACGTTATTTGGGACAGGTAGTTCTGGGACAGAGATTAGAAGCAGATGTATCTACTGCACCTCAGGAGCTTGTTAGTCGATGATCATCAAAGAAGAAAACAATGGATGTATTTAAATAGTCACAGAATAACTCAGCCATGAATGCGATGCGATGGTGAAAGAGGTAATGAAAGTGATCCTCTGAGGTACGAGGTGAGGTATAGCTGGCAGAGCTGAAAGCAAATATTAATGTCATTGTAGAAGGCCAAGGCAAAACCTCCTCCGGATCGCTCTGTACCTTTCCAGCCGCTCAGGCTCAAGAAAGAGAAATTCCGGCTGGAACAGGTGCAGAGGGGGGCTACAGGAATGTCTGAGGGAGCGGAGAGCCTGTCTTATGAAAGGGTGACACAAACAGCTTCATTACTCTAATCTAGTGAATGTAACGCTGTGAGGGGATATGATGGCTCTCTAAAAATAGATCAGGGTAAACATCAGGGAAGGACAGGGTAAGGAAAAGGTAGATGCAAAATGAGTATAAATCAGCTGTAAATAAAAATTCTAATGATCAGCAGTGTGAAATTTTGGAAGAGCTTTCTAGTAGAGAAGCAGAGGCAAAGAACCTACTTCATTAAAAGGGAATTTGACCACTTCTGAGAGGTGTTATCTGGTGTGGTTGCCTCCAGCAACAGTGGATTGGGCTCAGGGGGAGGTCTGGTCCTGCGTCATCCTAAGTCTCGCAGACTTTGGGCAGAGCAGCACATCACTGATCAGAAGTTGAGCTCCTTTCTCATCCTTGTGACCAAGCCCTTACAAACTCATCCACCTGGTCAGTTTGGGTTTTTCTGTTTTTCCGTAATTTCATTTGATGCCTACAGTTAAACAAAAGCCCCCAGTCATGATCCCCTGTTGCTTAAGCTTCACAAGACCTCATTCAGTGTCCTCATCATCTATGATTTCTTCAGCCAGCATACTTAGCCTGCAGAAGCGTGACACTAGCATAGCTATCTGGCTTCTAGCCCCAGAGCAGACTTGGGGATCTTTGTCCCATGATGTGGTGTGCAATATAAAACATGCCCTCCTGCTGAGATGCTCTGCTGGATGGGGACAAAAATGATAGAAAGGTGGTCAGGAATGTTTGGAAGCAGATATCGTGACAGAGTGAAGATGGACAAAATATTTCTGCAGGTTCATCTTTTTTCTGAAACTTCCCTGTCTATAAGATTTGGCACCCCTTTTGGCAATTTTCTCCCAAATCATGGAAAATATCTTTTGTATGTAAGGGGCTTTTAATGAAAAGAGAGTAGGCACATAAGCTCATAAGTTCCCCTTCCTCTCCAGAGAGAAAAAAAAAACAAAACCAAACCAGCAGCAGCAAGCATCACCCTCCCTGCAGCCCTTCCCAGCACTGCACTGCCCTCGCCCTCCTGGTAGCAAGGGCCTTTCCAGGGCTGCATGGTGAACTGCAGCAGGAGGCTGATCAAGATTAAAGCTTTAAAAAGAAAAACATTTCCATCTATCTCATGCAATTTGCACACTCTGTTACACAGCTGCATGAATGTTTTTGCCAGCGTGTGGGGGATGCTGGGGGAGAGGAATGAGCAGCTGGAAGTAAGCAGGAGCCAGAGGAAGGAGAAAAGACTACTTTTTCTGGCAATATTGTCTCATTTCAAGTATATATAAAACCATGTACTCACTGCACTGATGCTGGTGGCATTGTTATTAAAACAGATCTACAGGGACATTTGTTTGGCTTAATTTATCTTTTACTTTTCCCCCGTAAGATAACAAAATATATGAAGATTAAAATACGTAGTAACACAGACATATATTGAAATTCTTTTGTGCAACACTGTGTTAATACATTGTTTTCTTAAGCAAATGATAACTTCCTTACAGATACTTTCTTTGTAGCAGTTCCTAAAATGAAAAGGATGGTGTTAATGAAAACTAAATTGGTTAGATGTTTATTTTTGGCATGTATATTAACATTTAATTTTAAAATCTATGTAGTCAATATTTTTTTGGCAGATACATAAAATTCATAAAGACTGAAGATAGTTTTCTAATTAAAATGAACCTGTTGTGTAAAATATCTCAGATGAATCATATACTTACTCAGAGCAGAAGGCAAAAAAAAGTTTTAACTGAAAGAACTAAACTGTAGAAGCAGTGTGTTAGCAGCCAGAACAAAGGCACACACAGAGCTCTTGTTCATTACATCGAGAACTGTGATGTTTAGAATATCATCATTATGCTAGCTCTCCACAGAAACATAGAATTTAATTTTTGACTAATTTAAAATGAAGTACCATTTGTAAAGATTGGCTGACAGGTCATTTTCTCTTTAAATAAAATGCACATACTGCAACTTTGTAATTCAAAGTAGTCTTGGTAGAAGTCTTTTTCAACTAATAGACTAAAGCTCAAGTATCTACGGATGTTGGGATTTCAAGATTATGGATATTAAGACCAAGAATACCAAGATTAAGGATTTAAGTATATACAAGATTAGAAAACAGACCCTCCGCTCAAGTAAATCAGTTTCACTGAGTTCACAGAGAAATTGCAAACCGAAATTATCTTGCCACAAGCTGCTGACTCTCTGGACTTCTGGAAAACAGAAGCAGTATTCCACAGCAGTTTACAAAGTTCTCAAAAAACTGATGGTCCCTGAAAATAAAAAGCAATTAACTACCTGCATTCAAACCTTGCTGAGATACTCAGAAGGTGTAGTAATATGGCATGCTGTTTGTCATCTTAGTTTAAGTAATAGGCATCTCATTGACAAAATGACCTGCGCCATTTTAGAAAACAAGCGGTGCAGCTGGTGCTTTTAATGGGCTTTTCCCATATTACCAATACTTCAGAGCATTTTCAAGAATATTGAGAACAGTCTCAGACTAAGCATAAAAATAATGGCGGCTTTAGAATGAAACTTTGGGGGCAGCTGAGAGTGACACACCTGACCCTAGACATACAAACTACATTAATTACAGCTCAAACATACACACATTTACTTATTGGCACATCACTGTTAATACCACTAATCCAAGTCTAAATGGGATCATTCCGAAATCTATCACTAACTAGAGTAGTCTTTGGGTCAGGCATAAAGAACAGCTGTCCTGAAAACTGTTTAGAAGTTATAAGTATTCTAGACCAGGTATTCCTTCGAATGAGAAGATATTTCATATTAACAGACTAAAGGATTTATTAACACAGACGCTATGCCTGCTTCTTCCCTTAGGCACATAAAACTGTGCTACTCACCCCTCTTAAATGATGCTTTAGAAAACATGATCACCAGTGTGATGGGGAAGCAACAGGAGAGAGAGGATGATGGAGCTAATTGACCCTTTCTGACATACCAAAAATATGTATTGATTTCCTGTAAAGTCACAGAGTTTTATGGCCACATAGCAACCCTTTAAGGATAAAAAAGTACTTGGTATTCTTTAAATAAATGTACATTGGCTTCTTTACATGTGTCTTAGAGTCAATCTGTGCCTTCGTGACAACTTTGCTGTGTCCTAGGCATAAGGGACTCAAGCTGTAAGTGTATATCAGCTTGCACATTAGGCTCTGGCACCATCTGAGCTCCAGTACCTAGCAGTAACAGTTCAATGTAAACACTGGACAAGTCGGTCTGGTGACAAGTTGTAGCCACCTAACCCAGAGAGAAGTCAAGGCTACAAAAGATGAGAATCTGCAGAACTGAAACGTGTATTTTGCACTCAGCAGGCTGACATGGCGATGAATTTACCTGCAAGTATTTTGTTGGGAAGATATAATGTCTTGAGGGAGTAGCAAAAAGTTACTCTGCTTGCTCTAGAAAATAGGCTCAAAACAGTCCTGGGTCAGGATCCTAGTGGACTGTGCTGTGAAACAGCATCACGGTCATTAAAGAGCTTCTCTGCTAGTGCAGTATGTGACAAAAGATGGATGGAAAAGGAAAGAGAATCTTCTGAGGCACGAGTATAAAACATGTATCAGCTTCATATTAATCTCTGTAATGCCTCAGTGAGGTAAAAACCCTTAAAAAGCAAATGCTCGCTGACTGTTTTGTGGTGTTTCCATGCTTTATAGTTTGCTGCTTTTATAAATTATCACCATATTCCAGAAAAAAAACAAACCAATTGTTTAAGAAGATATTAGTAGGAAACCCTGTCACATGTGTCACCATCACCATCTCTTCCACACCTGACTTATTATTCCAGATTCACGCTGCTGGAAATCAATGTCACGAGCCATCCATTGCACTTCATGCTAAGGTTGAATTGACAGCCTAATGAAAGGAAAGCAGAAGCAGTGCAGCAAGGTTATTTGTATGACAAAGCACAGCCAGACTGTCATGCAGTGAAGAAGCTGAGAAACACCTCTGCAATAAATGCTAAAGCACTTGTATAAGTCTCTCTCAAATTCAGGAACAGTTTCTAAAAGGGAGACAATGTAAATATACTTCTACTCTTTACACGGATTTTTTAAAAACACTCTCACTTATTTCCAATTGCTGGAATGAAACAATCACCAACAACAACACCAATGCAGCAGTTAATCAGCATAAACCATTCTTGCTTGCTACCAATAGCACTAACACTTATCTGCCCAGCAGAATGTACTGAACATATTATTTTCAACATTTACAAAGTTGTCACGAAGCAGAAACTGTAATAGCCTCTGCTGACAGCTGGGAATGAATGAATTCTAAAAAATTGCTACTTTGCTTCATAGACATGCTATCTAACAGAACCTTGCATGAAGGAGCAGATAATATATGAAGTGGGAAGATGGAAAAATGCAATTTTCTTTATCTTATTGATTCTCCACGTATCTTTTATAATGATTACAATATATAATACCTGCAGTTCTTTAAGCCTTTCATGGTTTTGTGGATGTTAATTAAATGAATTCTCACAAGACCCTTGTGAGGTAGGCAAGTAATTTTTATTTCCCTTGGTGGGAGATGGCACAGCTAAAGCAGAAAGTTTAAATCACTTGCTCCTTATCACACAGGGACTCAGTGTCAAAGACATTTATGGAAACTGTGGCTCTCCCCTGGGTATCTCTTCATCTGCAGCTCTCAAAGCACTAAGCAAAGGCTCCTTTTTCTCTCTGCTTTTACAGAAGAGTTAAAATAGAGACATTTACAACAGTGTTTCACTTGAAGTGGCTAAGGAGTTGGCAGCAGAGTTGGACCAGAAGGGAGATCTCACGCCCCAGGGCAGTTCTTCAGCCAGGTCACCACAATGCAGCAGAGTTCTCCGCTATCGCTCTGGCTCATCCCTCTCTGGATTCACTCCTTTTGTTGAAACACCCACGTTAAAGATGGCAACATCTGATTATCATCTAATGTGATCTCAGGATAAGAGAGCTGTAATGCTCTCAGTTCTAAAACTTATAATTAGAAGAAGACTCAAAGATAAAACACATTGCTTTCCGTAAAAAGAAGAAAAAGAAGAAAAAAACCAAAAAGCCAAAGAATCATCTTTTTCTTTTGCCGGAAGTATAGTAGGACATTGTCACAATACGGTGGATGGAGAGCAACTGGTAGACTTGCCACAAGGACTTTGTGATGCCCTGGGTGAGACTCTGAGTTACCTCCTCAAGGCAGAGGGTGCAAACCCCTCACACAGAGGATGGAAAGGGTCTGCACGCCGGCAGGACAAAGCCTGTTTGCTTAAAGTTTGATGCAGTCAGGGGGAAGTGAAGGTTTCTTGTAATTAATACAACCTATAAATTGTGTTAGGAAATTCTGTGCCATTTAAAAACTGAACATGATAAAATACTGCTTTGTGTCAACAACAACAAAAAACCATCAGCTGGAGGCATGGTAACAAGTCCGCAGTGAAAGAAGGGAAGAGAAGTATTTTCTAGTATTTACTGAACCAGACACTTTTTTTTTCCCCTTAAGAACACTTTGCTGCACCAACATCTAATGTAATGCTTGTCACTGTCTCTTATTTGACATGCTGAGTCACTGCCTATCTTAATCTTTTATTAAAATCTAATAAATGGCCCCCATGGAAGGACAGCAGCACATACCTTTGTGCCTGGAGGAGGAGCAAGGCCCAGGAATGAATAAATAATATTTTCTTCTTTAGCAGAGAAAAAGGATTCAAAATCCTAAAAAAAAAAAAAAGGAACAAAAAACAACAGAGAATTGGTAACAAAAATCAAACAAAAAGCACAGGAACAAGAGACTAGCGCAGGCAAACCTGTCTTATATTGATGAGAATGACTATGCACTTATAGAAGCGCCTGCATTATCTAATACCCAGGAAGAAAACTCAAATAAAGGGGGTTTCACACTGGCTGGCAAAATGAACAAGTGGGCAAATCTCTCCAGACTTCTATGTCAGAATCAGATAAAATTAAATGTCTCATTTTAATGTGCCTCAGCTGTACACATCAAAGCAAAGCTATTCCCACTTAAATGTTAAAATAAAACTTGCTGTGAGTAAGAACACAAAATAGGCCCTCAAAACCCTGGACAGCTTTATGGCAAATAAGAGGCAACAGCCAACGTAATAGCACAAGTGAAATGATAATGAGGAAACTGTTTACTTTAAAGAAAGGCGCTCTGGTTAGAAAATGCAGTTACTTTTCAGACAAACTTAGCAAAGGACTGTGTTGTTCCCACTGATGTATGTGTACCAGCCAAAATGTCTTGTCCACTTGTGAACTGAAGTTATAAATCATTATGTTAAATGCCTGATTTCTCTTCAGTGCTAATAGACCTGAAAAGACATGAGGGATGGCTCCTATCCTACCATCTAGCACGGGCATGGTCTTTACTGTATCTACCTGTGCAACTTCCCTATCGATTAAGGAAGCTCTGCTATCCCTAGTTTGTTACTGGGAAGTTCATGACTTGCATCTTACACAGGTTAAAAATCAACACCTGTTTAAGATCTCAGCAGAAACTCTGGTCAGAAGTGACCGACCCACAGTCGCACAGCCGCTCTGTGTAGGACAGAAGACTGAACACGTATCTGCTGAGTCCTAGACTATTGCCCTGATCACCTTATCATCCTCCCCCTCATCCCGAACAATTCCAAAAATAGAAGCTTGTAAATAAGAAGGTGCTGACTCATCCTTGAGACTTGTTTGTAGGGTTAGGACCTGAGTTGTTTTATTGGCCTGTTTTAGTATTTCCAGAGAATAAATTATTGGCCAAGGGTAATCCTAGGGAAAGGCTGGTGTGGATGGTTTAGAAGTCATGTCAATGTCAACAAGACCGGAATCAATGACATTTCAGTCCAGGTTGGAAGAGGCAACATAGCTTAACAGACAGGATAAATGACAGCCCATTTCACTGATTTATCTAAGGGACAGATTGGCTTTCACACAGGACCTAGCTACAGGCAGCAGGAGCTGCCCAGGCTGGGAGAAGCCCCAGAGCATGTTTTGACCCCACCAGGCAGAATACCTGCTGCTGCTCCAGGCCACCCATTTCTCATACCATCTCTTTGCTGTTTTCATGTTGCTGTGGGTTCTCCTCATCTAACCCAGGTCTGCCCTAAGTATTTAAGAAAGCCAGTGTCTGAAGTCTAACCCATAAACTTAGGAGCAATACAGCAAACAAGAACATGAGGATTTTCTGCAATTCAAAGGGCTGGAATTTGACATGGGCCTTTGACAGGCCATACAAACACAGGGAACGTGTCCTCCTGCACACCACATATGCATGAAAGAGCCTAAGCACATTATGGCACAGCATGTCAACAGCTGGGAAACAAACAGAAGACTATAACAAGGAAGGCGCATGAAGTGGACTTGATATTTCATACGTCTTGTTAATTCCTCCCCAGAGGAAAAGCAACAGAAGGCAAGTGTACTAAAAATCTCCAGAGACGCATAGCCTTGTACATAACCAGACTTAAGGGCACAAGCAAGGTGTGTGAGTGACCAGATGAACTCCTTACCAGAAGAGGATACAACCTTCTATCATATCAGGTACTCCTTTGGCAACTGGTAGCGTACAATGACATCCCACTGTAAATATGGTATCTCACAGTAAACGGAAATCACCTACCTTCTGTACACTGAGGAGTAAGCTATTAGGTATTTAGCATGGAGTAAAAGCATGACTACAGTGGTCATGGAATAGGCTTTGTATTGTATATTTCCACTCTTATTTTCCTAACAGTGACTTGTTCACACCTCCGTTCACTGAATGACCAAAGTTAACTGTTCCCAAGGCAGGCAGAAAGAAAAAATGAGCAGTAACAATTTATTTCAGGTAATCAATAATATTATATCTGCATGAGAAGTCATAAATGGTCTAGGTGGAAGGTAATGGTGTCATATGTCTTTGGAACCAGTCTTTGAAAAATACAGTGAAACGTATTTAAAAAAAAAAATAATGAGGTTTTTTTATGATACAAGTGCTTACGTACATATACACTCTATGCTATCATCCTTTGTATGACCACTGTGGAAATGCCAGACAGCAAAAGAGCAAACTCTAATTGGACAGCAGCAGAAAATTCCTCCTCACAGGAGTGGTACGGCACCAGGTCAGAGCGTGCAGAGAGGGCATGGAAACGCCATCCTTGGAGACTTTTGAAACTCAGATGGCCAAAGCCCCAAGCAACATAAGCTATCTTTAAAGCTATCCCTGCTTTGAGCAGCAGCTGGACTACAGACCTCCAAAGGTCCCTATGATTTCCATATATTTGACTTTAGCAGTTATATGAAGCATCAGATAAAAGTCTTACCTGATAATTCAGAGATTCGTTAAAAAAAAGGGACATGGGTATTTCATTCTATAGATTCTACAGATTTCTATAGATACCTTACAGAGGAAACCAGAAGTTAACATTCCATTTCCTTCCCAGTTTTCTAGGGTTTCTTTGTTAAGCAAAAGCAAGAGAAGAGCAGCAGAGTGCTCAATATATTTAGAAAGTGACACAGATGCAGACGTCTGTCTAGACATGAGCAAAAAAGCAGCTTAAGAAAAAGATCAAATAAGAACATAATTGCCAACACTGATGGATTAGAATGGATACTTGAAATTGGTGCGCTGTAGCCAGGCATACAAAATGAATCCATTTATAATCTGTTTCTTCAAGTGGCAATACCAAAGATCTGAAAGAAAAATAAGATTCAAGCTATTTATAAGACTGCCTTAAGCTGTTCTGACCTTGCAGAAAAGCTGCTCACAGTTGGTGTATTTTCATAAACGCATCCGTAAGAAACCTCCGTTTTACAGTACAAGTTAGGAAGTGAAGCAGCTCTTCAGGGGCAGCCAGAAGATGCAGATACTTTTACATATCAGCAGAAAAGCAGATTAGCAAGAGGACTGCGTTTACTTGCTCACTATGTCAGCATGAAAAGGAAGCCTCCTCAGCTGTCCCCAGTATCCCTTCTTTCCTTACCCCCACCCCCAAAATTTCACTGAACTGCAGATGAGGGGATTGGAGAAGACCTCAAAGGGCCATTTCTCCAAGGCAGGAACCACTATGCTACTCCTGATAGGTGTTTCTCCAGTCCATTGGTAATGACCTTTAATGAGATAATGAGACAATCTCCTGAACACTACATATTTTTTTCTGATGTCTGACATGATGTCTGTTCCTTTGCTGCATTTTTTTTGCTCATTATATCTTGTCCCACCTCCAGTGGGTGTGGAGCAGAACATATTTTACAAAATTCTAGATCCACAGGATAATTCAGGTGGGAAGAACCTCAGGAGACCATCTAGTCCAACCCTCCTGTTCCGAGCAGGGTCAATACTGAATTCAGACCAAATAATTAATTCCTTTTTCCTGCAGTCCTTGAAATATTTGAAGGTTGTCATGTCTGTCTCCAAATCCCTCTTTCTCATGGTGAGGAAGGAAATCTTTTATCCTGCATTTTCATCTCCCTGAGGCCAGTGCTCCCAGGCCAGCATGCTGCTCATGTGTATACACATGCATATATGTGAATGGGATCCAAACACACAGGACAATCGATAGGAAGGGAAGTGAGGGAAAAGAGTGATCTCACAAAAAAATGAGGTGTAAAGAACTTGACTTGTTTAACACAGCAAAATGAAGATTAAAAGAGGATATGATTCCCATTTACAAACACATTGGATCAGAGCTATTTAAGCTAAAGGGTGATTTTGGTATACCAGGAAACAGGTATAAACTGGTTGCATTTGAAGGTTTCTAGATGCCATGAGACTGAGGCCCTTGAAGACTGTACAAATGGGAGCAACATAGTTTAAAGGGACTTTCATGAATCCAGGATACTGGAGTGGAGTCCCTGACTCAAACAGACCTCTGCAATTCTCAGGCCTATTTTTAACAAAGGGGCTGAGGACAAAGGAAGTGAGACACAGGAGAAGAATTAAGATAGTATCATGTAAACCTTAAACAGCATAAAACAGTTCTGGATTTCAGAACAATGGGTCTGTTGGACTTGCACAGGTTATGCAGGGAAGTAGAATGCAAATCCCCAGCTTTATATTGTAGACATGTTGCAGAAGACATCATGTCACTTGAGGGAATTTTGCATCAGTCTGCCAGCCCCTGGCCATGTTCTCAACCAGCCCACATAATCCCACTTCACACTCACTGTGCAGCTCCCTTAAGGCACCTTCCCCTGAGGAGAAGGGTAAAACACATGTACTGATATGGATCTCCTTTTCTTATTTATTTGGAAATAATGATGCTATAAATCAATCTTTTTATGCACTCACTGGGATCATTAGCTATGAGCTTCAAGATCTGGGTACATTAGAATTCTGAAGACTTTTAAGAATTGTAAATTCAATTTGGTTTTTAAATCAGTAGCTGCAACTGCATTCTGGACTCCTTTCCACATGGAGGTGTCTTTGCAAAGGACTCTTTCTTAGCTTAAATGTATTTCAAGATGTAGATTATTTGGCTTCCTGAAACAGCTTCAGACATGGAGTAGAAACTGTACCTTTATAATTTACTAGCAAAGCTGACCAGCTGCAACACTTTGTCATGCAATTACTCTTTAATTCACTATATAACCTCTCCAGAGAATATCAGAAATACGTATTGCAACATTGGCTGCCACAAAATCCAGAGTAAGATATATCAAATTATACTTTTTATTGATGCAGAATGGATGTTGAAATGCCCGTGAACTGTAACATATCAAGTTCTCTTTTAAGATTCCTATGAGACAATGAGCAAATGATTGCACTCCATTACTCATAGTAGCAACTTTTGCTCTGAGACCATTGAAGCTAATTCTGAAAACTTAGTGGCATGTAAATCCCTTCTCTCTCAAAACAACCTTTGCAGTAGTTCACACTAAATTTGTGGAGAAACTTAAACTGGGCTCACTGGCTGGACATAACCCGGCAATATGAGCTTGCACACACAATATGGAAAGCCCACCATACCCTGGGATGCATCAAAAGCAGTGTGGCCAGCAGGTCGAGGGAGGGGATTCTGCCCCTCTACTCCAGTCTGGTGAGACCCCACCTGCAGTACCGCATCCAGCTCTGGAGCCCTCAGCACAGGAAAGACACAGACCTGTTGGAGCGGGTCCAGAGGAGGGCCACAAAGATGATCAGAGGGCTGGAGCACCTCTCCTGTGAGGACAGGCTGAGAGAGTTGGGGTTTTTCAGCCTGGAGAGGAGAAGGCTCCAGGGAGACCTTGTTGCAGCCTTTCAAAACTTAAAGGGGGCTTATAAGAAAGATGGGGACAAACCATTTCACAGGGTCTGCTGTGACAGGACAATGGTTTTAAACTAAAAGAGGGTAGATTTAGACTAGATATAAGGAAGACATTTTTTACAATGAGGGTGGTGAAACACTGGAATGGGTTGCCCAGAGAGGTGGTCGATGCCCCATCCCTGGAAACATTCAAGGCCAGGTTGGACGGGGCTCTGAGCAACCTGATCTAGTTGAAGATGTCCCTGCTCCTTGCAGGGGGGTTGGACTAGATGACCTCTGAAGGTCCCTTCCAACCCAAACTATTCTATGGCTCTATGATTCTGTGTGATCTGCATTTCAGAGTACTCTGGAAGTTCATTTCAGTGATCCTATCAGAATACTTTCCAGTCTATGTATTTCCATCCAGACTATGAGAAAAAAACTGTCAAATATCTCTTTTGTTTCATGATCCTAATATTCATGCTGGTACGGTATTATCTATCACTGATTTGAACAAACTCTTTCAAAAGAAATAACCTGTTACAAGCATATATGAAAATGTAAAAGTATTGGATGAGCGTTACACTTTCTGTTGTGAAGAGTTGGATATTTATTGAGTAAGCAATATAATTCCAATAATTCAAACCACATACTAGAATGATTCCAGTCACCTACAATTTCTATTTATTTTTATAATATAATGGAAAAGAAAGATTCCCGTTCACGGGCCCTGGTGCTTCAGACATCTACTCGACTTCCTAGCAGCCCAGACGAGTCTGTCTCAAACAAAAAAAATATAAAAACTCACCATGCAAAATTAACTGAAAGTTCAAGAAGCAAAATACAATACAGCTGGAGCCAGCAAATCAGCCTTGCTGTGAACCCGGCTAGCCCTGAGTAGCTCAGTATTGTCAAACCACATAATTGAGCACTTACTACTCCAAGTGCAGCTGAGCTGTCTTCGAAGTATACATTTGGTCATCCTGAGATACCATGTGAAGAAGTCATAGTATCACCTAGATGGTACTGCCTTTGGCCTTCAGGAGCTGAAGCGAGAGTGCAGGCAGAGAGCCAAGAGCAGGACAACTTGTGAGTGAGCTACACAGCAGGAGGTAGGAGAATGTGAGAGGAAAACACCGAGCTCCTCACAGGCAGCAAACTCCACACCTTGCAGTGAGCTCTGGGTCCTGCATAGGCTCTGGGTCTGTAGGGGGTAAGCCGTACAGCCTGTTAAGCAGAGTTTCTCTAGTCAGTGTCCCCCCGTGTGTATTTTTCTCTTAAAAAGGAATACTTGTTTGATTGCCTTTCCATGCATAAAAAATGCTTTCTAAGAACGGTTCGCCCAAAGTGAATCTCAAATTGTTTCAAGGCATTTGTTTGAGGACATTTCCTACTAATGGAAAAGAGTCACTTTCTGTGAAAGAAGACTCTCTGAAGGTATTTAAATTTCCAAACAGCTTCTTACCCCACAATACCGCTCCTCATTGAAGATCTGTGGAGGGAGGGGAATTCCATTTTGGGGCTTTTTTTCACCTGGGACATTCTCTCTCATCCATTTCCTGTTGTCTTCATCACCTGCTATGTCCATTTGCTGAAAGTCAATCTTGTTGGCCTCTAAAAAGCCCACTACTTCTTGCTGTTTCTTTTTGATCTGTTAGAAAAGAGGAAAAACAAAATTCCTTCTTTAAAATGAAAATTCTTCTGAAAGCAATTGCTATTACAAGCAGAACTAATGCATGTCAAGTTGGATCCACTACTCCAGTAGCCCCCAAACTCTTTGAAGCTGAGAGTCAATGCTGTTTCTCAGCAGCCAGACCACTGCCATTACTCCCCCCCACACACACCCTTCCTCAGCTTCTTTCT
>NW_009260028.1:10719083-10726555 GCF_000687185.1 Egretta garzetta | reverse complement strand
TGGGAGTGTGCTGTGCAGACACCTAAGCTAATACTGCCCAGCTCTGAGAATGTACATATTCTCCCCAACATGTAACAGTCTCCTTTTTCCTACTCATTACATATGACATTTACTTTCCATGAGCCACATTTTTTCTCTCTGTCCCTGTTCTTCAGTGTTAGGCATAATTAAATATGAATGAAAACTTGATGAAGATCCAGTATGGCTTAACTCCCGCACTTGAATATTTCCCACATTACAGAATGATGTTCCAGTTGGACCGAGAACATACTACATACAAACAAAGCATGCTATACACAGCTTCTGTGCCAGCTAAAATACAGTCATGGTCCTTATTCCCTTTGATGCTAGTGCTGTATACACCTAGGATGCAGGCATCAACCTTATAACTTCTCCCTTTACTTTGAACAAGTAATGCTGAGTATACTTCTCTATTAAAGGAATGCTACTCCTAAGCAACAGTTAAAGAACTTCCCTATTTTGTAGATGTCTAACTTTCCTAAGAGCTGTGAAGCCAAACTTCAGCCCTGCAAGTACTGCAGCATTGTTTGGAATGATCTGTACAAATTCTGTCACGCTGCTCTTTGCTCACAGACAACTAAATTGCTATCTAGCACAATCACATTCCAGACGTGACTCTCTTCTCCTCCCAGTTACGCTACTCCATGCAGCAAGTTAGTGTCCTACACAGACGGTAGCTAGAATGATGTATCAAGGTAATTTTTACATACGAGCCATCATATGATTCGAAACTGTGGCTCCCACAAGTCAGACATCTGAACAACTGCATGTAAAGTGACACCACGCTAGTGTAAATCAGTCTGAGAGAGACAATGAGATGAGAAATAATTCATGGATTATGTATTTGTATAACATAATAAACTTGGAAAGCTGAAGTAGAGTGATAGCCTATTATATTGGAGGAATGAAGTTTCATGATTAAGGATAAAATTTCTTTTTCTTGTTTAAATAAGGAAGTATCTCTCTACACAGCTACACTTTCTTATAAAAAATAAGAAACATAAAATGCTGTACATTTTTATGACAACAACAGAGGTTTATGGCGAGCTAAACAAAGTATGTCACTTTGAATGGGAACACTAATCCAAAGTGTTCAAAAGCCATGCAGTTGACAGATCTCAAAGGTGCTTATTTATATTCTTATTTTCACTTTTTAAACAGAGATAATTTTCTTAACAGCTATTCAGCTGCACAGTTATTTGCAGAACACATTCAGGTGGCAGAAAGGCTTGCTTTGAGGGATGCTTCATTGGGGGAAGTAAGTGGCAGGATAAGGTTTGCATAAATGGTTAATAAAATCCGCATGAGCCAGTACTAAGAGTTTCACCACATGCTCTGAAAGCCAGTGTACTCAAGTGCTGTCAGCTGCAATATCAGCGTCAGCTTGTCTCTTTGGCCACAGGCACTGAAGCAGATACAGCTCCTGGAATAGCTAGTGCTCCCGACAGACAGTGCCTCAGAGGAGATAATGGGAACTGAGCTATGGATTCTGTGCTCCTTGCTCGTGGCTGTAGCTGTAACTTTTAAAATGAAACCAGGAGAAACAGTTTTTCTTCAGCCTGAGGTTCATAATATGCAGAAAGCTCAGGCAGCACCAGGGTGGAAAGCAAAAATCTGGAGAGGGTTGTGTGAAAAACGAATGCTGAGGAAAAATAAAAAGTGACATGCAATTATGCCTGCATGAGGAAAAGGCAAGTTGTTTCTCATTATGATAAGAACAAATGACGCAGAAGATGTTCTGTGTCTTCAGGTTTACAATTGCTAGGGTTTAGACCTGGGACACATGCTAAGTTTGAAACCATAAAGCATGGTGTGGCTGGCACTAGGTAGGTGGGCAGCCAAAAGAATTTCTCCAGCAAACAGCACTCGGAGAGGGAAATCTTCCAGGACATAATAAGACAGAGGGCATACAAAGGTTTTTCCCAGAATGGATGAGATTGCAGGAGCTTGTTTGTGCCCTCACTTGTGTCTGATGGCATAGGAAGAATTCAGATTACTTGGGCATAGACTCCCTGGAAAGTGGTGGTGAGCAGGATATTATTTCATCGATGTCATTTTCCCTTTCAACAGGCAGAGTTGCTGCAGCCTCTGGTTCTAACACCGTACGGACAACCTATTCCTGATAATTTTTCTTATTTATCACACTCTAACCTCTAATTTGACTTGAAATTGGTTTGAAATTTTAGCTCAGGTTTATATATTGGCTAGATTCACAGTCACAGGTGACAAACCTCTACCCTGTATTTTAGAGGACGTAATTCAAACAGTCTGCATTTTTCCCAGTCTTTCTGAGACCTTAAGGTTTAAAGGTGGGCAAGTTCATAAAATGTCACCAAAAACGCTGGGAATAAAAGGTTTTTAGAGGTGCCCTAACCATGAGCAGCGGTAAGCAAGACTTTGGAAGACTTCCTCTGTGTATGCCACAAGCCCCCTTTCTCTGGTGATTCATGGTACCTTAGAACCTGGCAGGATATTACCCATGTCTAGACACCTCTGTGGCTAGTAACAAAATTATTTTATTTTTTTATTGCTTGCTTCAAGCCAAGTACTTTTTAGCACTATAAGTAAGTGTCTCCACTTCTGCTTGCCTTAATGAATAGTTCAATATCAGCTAAGTTTGGAGCAGAAAGATAATAAAGCTGAAGTTATTTTAAATACATTTCCAAATCATTGAGGGAAAAATACAGACCGCAGATTTGCTCTAGAGCCCACAGTGAATTATATCATCCAAGCCTCTGATCCAGAGCACCAGAATGTTACTGGGTTCACTGCATTCACTTTTAGAAAGTATTTATTAACACAATAACCAGTTGCAATTAGTAGTGTGACTGTGTAGTACATAGAATAGAAACATTTTTCACTCTTTACCAGTGATTCTCTGCTGATTTACACCAGAGGAGGCTGGGCTCATCTTATTTTGAAATTAGAAATGAACACCACGCATTTGATGGCGATCAGCCACATTGAAGAGAGCACCAGTGCTACGAGGGCAATTTAGACTTCCAATTTAAGCTATTTAGGAATTAAATTCATTCTTCTCAGGAAAAACTGTACAAGGCTGATAGAAAATGTGTTTTTAATAGGATTTTAGTGATATATTGACGGTTGTGCTGGCTCCTTGCATGCGTGAGTTTTATTTTGTCTATACCAGCACTCATTAAAGGTTCATCGGAAGGATACCTTCCATCCATTTCAATCAGTGAATGTGGAAAACTACTCCAACTGAACATTGTGTTTACTTGGCATTGCAATGATGTACCAGTAATCTGAACACATGCCGCCTTCTGAGATTGCTACAGCTATACATACACCCAACACCCCAGAAAAGAGGAAATATAGAGGCACGCTGCTGCGTAAAGATGCCATGCCCATCCTTCCAGGGTCTGGGATGTCACTAACAGCTTTTGTGAGCTGCTAACATACAGTGGAGACTGGCATTAATGAGCTTAAAATCTATTACAGTTTACCGGCATTAGCTACCCTTCTTAGCAGTAATAAACCAATGCTTAACAGCTCAAAATGGCTGGATAAAGCTTGTGTGCTGCTCAGCATTAAGAAAGGAGTTATAGCTGCTAGATGGGAGGAGATACAAGGGATGTGTACAGCAGAGGAAAGATCTTGGTTCAGCTCATGCTAAATATGCGATACGCTTAGTTTGAATCGCGTAAGTGATTTCTGAACATCGGTGTTTAACCAAAGCACTCGTACAACTGCCTTGCTGAACTACAGCCCCAACCCTACAGCTGGAGCGGCAGCAGTTCGTGCCTGAGGCACACCGGGTGATGCTGGCCCCAACACACACATTCGGGAAGTCTGCACTGGGGTTTCAGTCATGGTCACAGCTTTCCCCAGAAAATGGGTGAGTGGCAAAGGAGGTAGAGGCGACTCTTTGGTCAGCCGAAGGAGACCAAAACAGGAGAGCAAACAGAAGCGAAAAGACCACCAACACACAGCGTATGGAAATTTATAAAGCTACTTGAGCAGTAACTGCTAGATTACAAATTACCGAACCCGCAGTTTCCAACCCCCTCTTCTGTTTTTTTTCCTTGCATCTGAGGTTTCTTATAAAAAAAGGAATGCTAAAATGTCAATAGTAAATTTAGAGTGTCAGGCTTAGCGATAGGCTGGCGAGACAAGCTGATGAGAGAACTGCAGACTTCCTCAGCCGTTGCATTTTAGCGAATGACCCCGGGTTCATTTTCTAGACATGATGGCCCCATGAACAGGGGGTGGTTTTTTTGAGCTTTTCAACTCTGGAAGCTTCTTAAAGACATGGAGCTGGTGTCAGAGAGACAGAGATGTAGTTACAGCTATGTGCAAGCACCAGCCAGTTTGTTTAGCCATGTCACTGGGAGTGAGCGACTGCCAAAAGAAAACTGCAATCTGAGCTCATCTGGGAACTGGATATAAAAGGAAACAGTCCTTCCCCGGTTCCCACCTCCCGTGGACTTCCAGCCTCCCTACTATTCACAGGCCCGTCCCTTCAGCTGATACACTATGCTGACAGCTACCGCAGTAGATCTCAATACTAAAAATCATCAGTATAGCATTTCAAGAGACATACACACCAAAAAAACCCCAAAACAAAACCAAGGAAAACCAAAAAAAAAAAAAAAGCCAAAACCTAGGGAAAGGGAGGGGGCTGGGGAAGAATTTTTTTCTGCAGAACTTTACTCAGCTTACTTTGGCTCCAGACTCTTGCTTAGACAGAGTTCCTCTTTTGCAGGAGCAGTGTCCTAAAGTCTCTTTTAAAAACAAACACATTAATTTCTACTGTAAACAATCTAACTTCGCTTTTGTGCAAATACAATATCCACTTTTTCCTTCTTGGGTGAATATATATTGCACGTACTTTTTCAAACAGAAGTAAATCTATTAAATGTCAGATAATTTATATGTAAATGTCATACCTGTAGCAAGATCTCACATGCAAGCAAGCCTGCCTTAACAGGAATTCTCTACATCTTGAGTAGCTTTCAAGAATAAGGTGCGCAATGCAGACTAGAAGAAATCCAGCGGGGTTTTTTCTCCATGCAAACTCAGTCTGGCCTGGGATCTTCTAGGCTAATTCACCAACCTGACCCCAGCAGAAAGAGGAGGATGTTAAATGAGACACCTACCGCTGTAGACCCTGAAGATGTGGCTACAAAGACTTTGATCACCATGTTGACAGTGATGAAAATGAATCAGCAGAGCACGCCTGCTATCCACAAGCCACCACAGTCCCGAGAGGAATCCAAGCGTTCGGCAGCTCCTGGGCTAACCCGGGTCCTAAATGGATGCCCCTCCACAGCAATCGAGCAGCTTTGGCCTCTCCCTCTCCCTGGGGTCCCGGGTTGTCCCACTCCACTAGCTCTTAGGTATTTTGGGACGAGGGGCCAGTAGAGGATTGGTTAGTAAGAGGAGCCATAGCAAGGGGTTTGCACCTGCCCCTGGCCTTATTGCATTAGATTGACAGGGTGGCAGTCCAAAAAAGGCAAAGGAGAGTAGTGCACCAATGAGACAGGGCTGGAGAAATATTTGGGAGAGGGGGAAGGGACAAGTGAGAAAGGAGAAGGGACAGGGAGCAGGCGACTTAGTGCTGGGGTGATCGCAAAGCTGTCGGGTAATGGTTAATGTTGCACGGGCACTGTCACAGCTACCTCCTGCATAAAAGGGCTTGCGCCCTCTCCCTGACCACAACACAGAGGCTTTGGAGTTGTAGCTGCAAATTTTGCATTATAAAAGGGGAAGGAGGAAGGGGAGGGCAAGGGGAGAATAGATGCAGAAGTAATTATAGCAGAGATCATATTGAAATTAGCCTCGGTTACAAACGCTCTCAGCTTTAAAGAATTCAGATCATCATCCACGCTGCAGGGTCAGTGGCTTCTCCGAAATAAGTATGTCAGTACACTTCCTAATACTGAGGAGGGTGCTTTGGCTGAGCCTATGTATGCAGAACCTATTGTTGTATTTTCTCCTTCTTTTTGCATCACAAGTGAAAACTGCCAGGGCACAAGGCGTAAGACAAGGTCCAGAATACTTGGTAAAAAAATATCCCATTCTACTGTGTTATCCAGGATAGTCCTTTTCCATCTGGTAGTCGCCTTCTACCCCAGGTCACAATTCAGTGGCTGCCAGCAAGTATTTGCTTAAGGAGGTGTCTGAGTATGAAAGGTATTTTAAGAATGTTAAATGGTAACAGATTACTTTTGGTTTTTAAGGGCCAAGTTCGTTTCTCCTGTAAGTGAGCAACATGCCACTGAGCTCAGTAAAGCTGACCTCATGTCAGAGGTGAAACTGGCCTAGGCTTACACACATTTCAAATGTTAAGACTGAATATAGCAGTGTCCAATCCTAAAAATACTTAAAATGGGATATAATACTTTCTTTCCAGGACTAATTAGGTAGGACCAAATGCACAATAGTAAAGATGCTCTTGAAATTAAGTTTTTTTGCCTGTGCAAGCCATTATGTGAAGGTGGAAATGCAGTATTCCATGTATGGAATAGGGATCCTGAAAAACCTCACTGAAAACTAAAAATAACAGTATAGTTTGCACTCTTTACTGTGGCTCACCATCTGTCATTTCTTTCTTCTGAGAGGCAATAGGAGGTCCAGCAAAAAGAAAAGCATGTTAGAATAGGGTATTTTCAGAGTATTTTCCTGTAAAACAAACAAACAAACAAAAACCCCACCTTAGTGCAAAAGCATAAATTATTGACAGAAATTATTACACGTGCTTGTTTCGCCGGTGATTTTGTATGTAAATATAGCCCAGCAAATTCAACAGAAATGACTGGGCATCTGGAACATACCATTTCCAAATTAATTTATTTGGTTACTAGTGCTCTGAAGAAGTACAAAGGATGCAGTCGTCATTGGCTTCAAAGCATACCAATAAGCCTTGCAAGTATAGCAATACTAATAATTAATACTCAAAGCGGTAAATATTTGCACCACCAAACAACCGCTGTCGGGACTAAGATGAAATTACCAATTAATGCTCTCTCCTGCTTTACTTCACACCTGACCTACACAGGGTAGAACTAGGATGCGGCCCAAAGCCTCCTGCACACCTAGGGCCTGGCAGGTGAGGACTTTTGGGCACAATTCCCAGCCTCGTCCAGCCTTGAAGAAAAATCTTGCTCCAGCTGCTTCCATTTCCCCTTTTTTTCAGCATAAAAAACGTTTTGTGCAAACCCGAACCGCGAGTTCGGAGCCTGTTGCGTTTGGCCTGTGCGCTCTCGGGGCGCGCACCCCGCTGCACCACATCGCGACGGGATCCGCGGCCTACAGCTCGTGGCGCAGAGGGACCCGCTCCCTGCACGCCGCGTTGTCAAATTCCCATTAAGATGCCGGTGGGGTACAGAAATTAGCGGGTGGAAATAAATGCGCGGGCACCTCTGCAGGGTGCGGGGCGAGGGAAGGAGGCGGGAGGGGGGGGAGGCGGCGGGAGGCGGCGGGAGGCG
>NW_009260028.1:10713909-10718802 GCF_000687185.1 Egretta garzetta | reverse complement strand
GAGGCCGCAGGGCTTCAAGGCTTCCGAGGCTGCTGGGGAGGTTGGACCCCACCAGCACCCGGGGGAACCCTGCACTCGTGAGGGCGTGTGGGGGAGCTCTGGCTTGCGTGGACCACACCAGGGAGCTGTATTGGGGGGGACAGGTCTGAGGGCCCTGGGTACGCCCGTGCCCTTGCTGCCTGAGCAGGTGGGCCCTGGCACCCGGCTTGGTTCCCCTGGGGCGCAGGGCTGGGCTGTGAGGCTGAGGGACTGCTGCGCCATGCTGGTCTGGGAAGTCAGTGTTTCTCCCACCAGGACTGCCCCTTCCTTTACGTACTCTGTTTTTGCACACAAACTACAAGTAACGCTTCCTTGTGACAGTTTTGCAGTTTCTGAATGCTTGAAATGGCATCTTCCTCTTTGACAGACAGATATGGCCCTAATTATTTTTGTTTCTGCATCTCCTCCTTCAACATGCATTCTCCTAGTGTTTGTCCATTTCAGTCCCCCTTCAGCTACTGCTTTTTTTTTCTTCATTTCTATAGCAATATCTTTCATTTCTCTGTTTCTTGTCCTTCACCTTTTGCTTTTTCTGTCTTCTATTTTATTTACTTCTCAACATCTGCTCTTGAAGCTGTGTGGTGAGGTTCAGCCCACGCTTCTCGTCAAAACAAATTTAAGCAGTAGTTTTAAGTTTAATTTATGCTAATTTGATTTAAAGACAGTTTGGCCAGGAAGTGTTGACAGTGCCAAATCAAATTTAAACAGAATATAAATCTGTGTACCAAGATGGCTTTTGCTTAATCCTCATCTTAAAATACGAGTTCTCATCTCTTAGGGATTATTGCATTGGCTCAAATTTAGTAGGACACTGGGCATTCCTCAGTCTTCCACGAGGAAGAGTCATTCATGTAAGGGAATGAAGAGTAATGACACTGTTTTGATTCAACCTAGAACATTTTGTGGAATCCTAAATTACACTTTTTAATTTTCTTTGGCAGTTACGTGATTCCCCTCTCCCCTTTAAGAAATTTAATTTAATTGAAAATAAAACGCCACCACAAAGCAAAAATGCCAACAGAGGATTTAGAATGTTCTAAAAATATCTTCTCATTTTCTTAGTGAAGGCTACTTGCTAAAATCCATCTGAACTAAAATATAATTTTAACCCCACGCAAATTTCTTCACCTGATTGCCCAACCCTTTTTAACACACACACACACACACACACACACAAATATACAACTTATTCTACTACTGGGTAGAATTCTGCATCTATAAAACTGTGGCCTGAGTAGTCTTCATGTGATATTAAGAAAATGAAACAAATTGAACCGTATCCCAAGAAATTTTCTTTTTACTAGAACCACAGTGTTTAAATAATGCTGCCAGGTGTGTGAGGTAATCTGTTCTACTCTACAGTAGCCTCGGTAGGGAGAAAAAAAGAGGTGTAACAGATACTCACAAAGATGTAGAAAATCAGTCAGCATTCTATGTTTTATGCTAAATATATGTTTTTTTAAAAAGCCAAACAATTAGACAAGTTTGTTTTGCTTGAAAATTGGACTACTGAGAAAAGACAATTCCAGAGGAAGCATCAATGTTACTTAGAACCTGATCAAACAAAATGAGATCATCATCTCATCAGAGAACCGCATCTCTGACAACAACAGTGCATTACAGGTGATACTTTCCAAGCTATATGGGTGCGTAGACATGGAGACAAGTGTCTTGCAGAATTTTCAAAAGCAAACAAATGTGTTAAGTACAGTTAGGCTGTGAAGAAATTGTTTTCATTAAAAAAACACTGAAATTTCCCCTAATTTTCTTCTGAAATTGTGCAGAGACGCTTTTATTACATTGCGAGGTTTTATTTAGCAAGCTTTTTTGTTTTTACAAACAATTGTGACTTGAAAATAAATATAATAAAGAGCATTCGAAAAGTTTAAGAAAACCTTTATTTCAGTCTCTAAGTCAGCTATTCTGTTGTGTAGCTTTAGGTGCTGCTATATCCTCTACCTATAATGTTAATATGACAGCTAAGATTTTTTTTTTTCTATTTTTAATGCATAAGTTGATGTTGTGATCTGATTGATATCTAATTATTGAAAAATATGTCTAAATGATATTTTTATTACATGAAGGGAAAGCTAAAAATACTACTAAAACACAGAAAGATCTAGTTTCTAGAGACTTGAACAATTACCTTTTTAATATTGTAAAGCACTTTGTAGGTATTGAGCATAAATACGATTACACTTCTTTTAAATTACATGAATCATGGAGAAAATGTATACATTGTAGGAAACAAACTGTGTTATCTATTTACATTTAAATGGTAGTACCTTGTAAGTCTTTAGAAAATACATGCCAGTATCATAGTAAATTTTGAGATAAAACCTAGTTATATTTCATATTGCAGGTCATTCTGGAAACAAACTTACCCACTTACTGCAGACCACAAAATTATTTTAATGGGTTAAAGAGTAATGACTGCATTTTTTTAAGGGTATCTTAGTATTTCTTAGCATCTTTTAATGTAGTTGAACACTGTTTAGTATTGTTTACGTTAACTGTAAAGAACTCAATAACATTCTGATTCCTGATAAGTTATGGAGATCAACTTTCAAGTCTTTTACCATAACACAGTGGTGAACTGAGATGATTGTTTCCTCCATATTTTAGTGACAGAAGATAATAAGTCAGAACATGGCACAGAAAGCAGGGATACTAAAGATTCCCCAAAGCACAAAAGTATCAGAAGCAACAGCTGTAGCAGAGGTAATGATCGTAGGTGATGCAGTAGAGAATACAGAAGTGAAGATTCTCGCACTAACAATTCTGAGGGCTTTATCAGTGACTTGCTCTGAAACAGCTAGAAGCAGCAAACATTTAGAAATATCAGAAACCGAAGAGAAGAAAACACAGGAAAAGGAAAAAGAGAAAAAGGAAAATAGGAAAAAAGGACAGCGTATCTTCCCCCAAGATGATAAAGAAGGTACTTTGTTTTCTGGTAGTAGTAAAATGAGACTCTAGAAATATAGCAGTTCCCTTTCTTTGGCATTTTTTCAGTAATTAGAGAAACCATTTTTCAGTGAAGAAAAATAATAAATCATGTTTCAAACACTGGGGGGGCCAGGGGGGGAGGGAAGAGAGAGAGAGATTCCCTACTATGTTATCCTAAAATACTCCACGATCCAAGAGGCAGGGTAATCACCTGATCACCTGAGATGTGGGAGCACCTTTGCCATCCTTATTCCTCAGTTTTAATCTGAGGACTTGAAAATGGCTCTCCCACATACACTGTAATTTCTGTTTTCAACCATGCATCACATGATGAGTCTGAAAAAACCTTGCCTGAGGAAAGTTGCTCAAAAATTATATGTCTGCACAATAAGTGTCAGTTTTGACAGAAAGGGGATGTTTTGGCCAGCATTGTCATGGTGTATCATGTAAAATTAAGTTTGTAATTCAATGGAATGACCATATAGCACAAACAAATTCCTTTTACGTAAATGCTAACAGTGAAGAATCTTTTCATGTCTGCATGTTTTCATATCTAGACCCATACTTTCTTAAATCCCACCATGCCACGTCAAAAAATGAGTGTAAAACCAATGACCCTGTTCCTGCTAAGCTTCAAAATTTCAACTAGATCTACCAAATCTACAAGATCCAAATGAACCAAAAAAAGATGGACGAACCACTGATTATCTCTTCTATTATATGAGTTATATGCTGCTGTCAGAAGTCATACTGTCATGAAACTAGCAGACCAGAAAGAATAACCACATTTTAAAAATCTATTTAGCAGAATAATCATTATTGGCTACTGGCTGTGTTGGATATTTTAAATGGTTATTTTTGCTTGTTCTTGGCTACTTGAAATGATAAGTTTCCCAGGAATACAATTATAACCTACATTTTCACCCTGTATAGACATGTATAGATTTTACAGTATTTTGGGCTGCTTTTGTAGGAAGGCATTTTCCCATTTCTTTTACAGCCTCTCATTCACTCTCACAAAATAAAATAGTAATGTAATAGTTGTTCTCATTTTGCAAATGTTTGTGTGACAACATTTGTGGTCATACTGTAGTCTCCCTGCAGTGGAATCGTATTACAGAGAACATGCAGGTGTGATGCTTGCATACTTTTCATTTGCTTTGGTTTTTACCTCTGGTGAGTTTTTTTCACAGCACACGTTAATTTTGCTCACTGCAGAAGGTCTTGAACATGTCTGACCTCAAATGACTGCTATAATTTCTTCCCTATTTACTTGAACCTCCATGATTGGCCCTCTTAATCCATTTAAAACATATGTAAAAAAACATAACTGCCCTGCCCAAATCACAGTCTCTCCTCCTTTTGATTCCTAATCTCAGATTCTTTCTATCCTTCCCTTTTACTATCACATCGAATTTGATAGTCTGTTTTCCCTTTGTGGCTCTGTATGAGCAAGGTCCTTCCAGCTTGCCCCTGCTTTCTCTCCTCTATCAGCAGGGCCATCAGCACAAGGGCCGTGTGGTTTGTATCCTGAAATGGTGGAGTACATCAGGTATTTCAGGAGTAAGAGCAAAGGAGAGGCACTTTGGTTGTTCTCCTCTCTGCCATTCCAAGTTCACTCCATTGTCATCAGGCTACCCTATTGTGCCCAGCTGTGTAACCAACCCCCTTCGTACTTCCCTCAAACTCGCTGCCTCGCCCACCAGGCACGTGGGTGTCAGGCTCCAGGCCAGGCTCCAGGCCCTGCCAGGGGAAGGGGAGCAGCAGAGCTGGGCTGAGGCTGTGGAGAACGGGGACGTCATTGCGGCTGCTGCCAGTGGGGAAAGGGATAGAGGGGAATAAGTGCTGCTGTGGCAGGAAAGGGCCATTTCCTCACTGAAGGCACTGCCCCATGCATCTCTGTCTTCC
>NW_009260028.1:10697263-10713781 GCF_000687185.1 Egretta garzetta | reverse complement strand
TAGGTCATGGAAGCAACAACGCCATGGTGTGGTGGTGCCCTAGGCAGTGTCCTGCTTTACTTTTCCTACCGCTGAGTTGATGTTGATTCCCATCTGCAACGGGGTGTTCTGGTTAGGGTCTGCTCCTGTATAGAGCTTGTGTGCAGAACACCCATTGGATTCAACAGAAGTCTGCAAAAAGATCTGTCCTGTTCCTCTGAGGTTTTTTAGGTTAGGACCTTGCCTATTTTATCCATAAAATGTTATGAGATCTATAAATTATTATAATCAACTTCTAGCAAAATACTGCCTGGAATGTCTTGAGAGCTATAGTGAAATTGAACATATGCCTGAAAAAGGGGAACACACTCAGATTTACAGTCTTTGACTGTTTTCAAATTCTTACTATGTTTCAGGAAAGGAAAATGAGAGTAATTCACTTAAAATGCTGGCCATAAAGAAAGGCAAATGGCAGTAATACACTTAGAATTCTAGCCCTCTGAAGATTTTTTTCAATTGCTGTATAGCAATAGTGTACACAGCTGCATAACTGTTCTGGTCTAATAAGCATTTAAGGGTTAAAAATGTACTTCAGTTCAAAGCTGACCTGAAAATTCTAGAAAGCTGGCTAGAAATCCTAGCTACAGAAAAAAGTAACCATCTGCTGTTGAGAACACCTTGGGTTTTGAGTTCTTGCAGACCTCTAGATTACCATGTTGGGTTTTTTTCTACCATGCCCCTATTCAAGGTGTAGGTCCTCCCTCTCGGGAATCTTTATAGATGGGGTGAATTTGGTTCATCAGTCCCCAGATCATGCCTACATTAGTGAACTCCATGATTTGCAGAGAGAAAATTTATTTCCATTGACACCGGAGTAGTGTGTTAATATAAACATACCTTACTAAGTTATTCCCAGAGTATTACTGCTGTTTGCCTCAGAAGACACCACCTACATATTTGACCTTATTAATGGAAAGCGATCACAATGGCTGTTTCAAATGACAGTGGCTTCAGAGAATGAAAGGGGGGGAACCTTGACCTCCTGTAGACCCAGTGAGCAGTGGCCCAGTGCAGCCACATAAATGCACACATAGAGATATAAAATCTTTAGTGGATTTATCTGTGAAATACTTGAACATTGGATTCTTAGTATAGATCTTGGGCATTTTATCAAATATAATACAGTTAAGTAGCTTGGATGAGCAGTGTATGAGCTTATGTGAGCAGTGAAGACATGCAGTGATTTTGCTGTCTCAAAGGATTGCTATATATCAACGTCACTTTACTTTGGTCTGAATGCAGGAGGAAAAAAGTTGCCAGCTGAGAAGACACCACATCAGAATTCTTCATTTGTAAGCCTGCAGAGTAGTATGTTTTCCCAGAAGAAAAATGCAGTGGCTCAGCGAATATCATCAGCAAGACTTCACAAAATTAAAGAGCTGAAGAATGAAATATTTGATTTACAACACCAATTAGAAGCATCAAGCTTAGAAAACCGTGTTTTGAAACAGCTTCAGTGTCGACACATGAAAGCAATAGGTAGATATGAAAATTCAGGGAGTAACTTGCAGGATCTTTTAGCAAGGCATTATGATGAAGTGAGATCTTTAAGGAAACTCCTGAGGATGTCTCAGGAGGATGAGAGAAATACATCCAGGAAGCTCAGAAAAGTTGAAGCAGAGCTGCTAAAAGCTAAAGATGCTTTGCAGGCCTTGCATCTGATTTCAGAAGACAAAGCTCTTGCAGAGAGAGAGGAACTTAATCACAGATTATCAGTCCTTACAGAAAAAATGGAAGTGAATGATAAAAGAATACAGGTAATATATGCATATCATTGAATTTGTGGAACAATAACAGGAGAGCTTTCTGTGCAAGAGTAGTGGAAAGTTTTTAGCTGCTTCTTGTCACATTAATGATTCTGATACAGTCCTGTAACACTGAACTTTCTTTCTTATTCAGAGCTCTCCTGAGTGTAAGGTACTAAAAATGTCAGTAGCATCCCCATCCAATATTTTAAAATCTGGCAGAAATGTATGAATGGATTAAGTTTGGCAATAAAGAACTTTTAGGAATTAAGTCATATGCCTTAACCCTGTTAGGTCAGCAGCGTAGCATATAGCTAGAGAGCAATCTTCAGCAGAACGTCTGCTCTGCTCCCAGCCAGCATCATGAGGTACCCAGGCTTGCTTGGGCCACCTAGCCACAATAGCATGGACCCAGATTTACCCTGGCAAAGCACAGGATTAGTCATACATGGAGACCGCCAGGCTGCTGCTGTTCTGCTACCTTGAACAACCAAAGCTGGCTTACCTGGAACTAGCACTGTTATTTTTACATGGTGCTGGTGGGCAGTATGGCCATACCTCTATCTCCTATTCACTGATTACTGTCACTCGCAATACTTGGCTGTAGGGTGACTGCTGAATTAGGCAGCTGTCAGGTGTCCCAGTTTTTAGGGTTGGTTCTACCGTTGGTTTAGTATGCAACTGTGGTAAAAGCCTGGTGGGAGTTTAAGAGGAGATAATTCAGCTCCTTCTAATATCTCATGCTTCTTTACTCTTATTGAACCTTTCCCAAAAAGGCAGAAATACAGTTTTTAATACAAAACGGGAAGAGAAAGACTTTCATTGTTCTCCAGGAATTTATTTCTATTTTCTGTGGGGTATGTTATACATAGAATTAAATAAAGAGCCAGGTAATCTTAGAGGCATTTCACCATCTGAACATCTAGGTCTGTGGTACATTTATTACATGAAAGAAAATGAAAATATAAACAGCTGAATTCAGACTCTCTTTTGAAAACTGTCTATTTACAGAAGTCCTAGTGAGAAGCTATAAAAAGCTTGCAGGATTGGGTGTCCACCTTACAATTTTAGTAACTATCGTTTCAGTGCATTGCACTGGGTTCTGATGATAAAGTACTTGCTAAAGTACTCAATAAATTACCTAGTTTTTATTTACACTAAGCCTTCTTATGCTGCCACAGTTGATAGATCTCACTGTGAACAGAAATGTTGTCTTAACATTTCTGAAAGCTTATTGTATTCATTAATCCATCAAAAAGGTAGTGTACAGCCTTATTTTTCATGTTTGAATGCCAAATATACTTTTTTGTTTAGTAAAATTAGGTTTTAAACCAGGTTTTGCTCATTTTTAAAGTAATTTTTTAGCTGCTTCATCATAATGTCATGCATTGTTTAAAATAGAATATAATTATTAGAAGTTTACTTTTCATTATATTAGCATGCTTATTTTTTAGCTTTGGTAAGAACTGTAATTTTCAACAGTCATACTGGATACATCCATATTGTAAAATATATAATTTTTTTAAGAGCCTAGAAAAGCAGCTGAAGTTGAACAATAACATCTTTAGTCGTCAGTTGGCAAATGAGAACAAAAAAGCTGTGGAAGCTGGGATAATTACAAAGAACTTGCAAATGGAAATTAACTCTCTTCACCAAAAAATTAAGGTATTCAAGATTTTAAATGGGTTTCTCTTCCTACAAGAAGATTCAAATATTTAATGTTATTCATTCCTTTTGCCTCTTTTATATTATTTAGTAATGGAATTTTTGTTTCCTTGTTGAGTCTATAATCTACCAAAAGTCAAAATATAAAATGATGGAATTGTTGTAGGGTCTATTTGTCAAAAGTTCAAAGTAGTTCAATAACTAATCAAAATGGAGATTAATGCATCACAATTTCAACAAATAATCCCCACTAACTTGTTACCATTTTGATAGATCTAGGTCAACACATTCATCTACTGACTTTAAATGAACTCCCTTATAGAAACACTTTCAAATCAAAATGAGCCAAATAGTACAATCTACAAAGCTAGGGTTTAACAAAAAGACTTATGCAAATGTTTCAATAGTTTGTTTCAAATTCCAGCTTGGTTTTTAGACAAATATTTTCAGGTCAAGTAAGTCCTGTTCAACACTGACTGAATGCTTGTAGACCAAACATACAAATGACACTACATAGAAATAGAAACAAAACTGCCATGAATGGTATGTCATATGAGTTATAATCAAGAAAAACAGAACATATTCCAGAAAATGTGAAAATCCTTGTGGCTTTTTGATAATTTAAACTGTGTAACACAGTTAAAATATACTTTTTTTTAATCTCTGTATGAAGTGACCAATCCATCTGTTGATTCCATTAGGGAGCTTTCTCTTTCTAAATGGAATCAAATGTCTGTGAAAGATGTCGTTATGGGGAGTTTTCCCAGAGCAGGCGACTACTGAGGATTCATGGAGATCTGCATTTCTGTACTGGGCACTGTTTGTCCCTCTCACCTATGTATCAGGTGCAGAAACTTTCCTCCTGATATTTGGCAGCAGCCAAAGCCCAGTCAGCTGTTGGGAAAGGAGAAAAGTAGAGTGCTCTTCCTGGACCCTGCATCAAAGTCCCCCCAGCAGCACTTGCAGTGCTGTTTCCCTGCCAGAGTCTGATCTTCTCTTCTCTGTGCAGATCTGGGAGACAGGAATAATTATAGTTATTTAATTATAATTATATATAGTATGTTATATATATAATTATATATCATTATAATTATAGAACACTAAGGTAAAACTGTTCCAAAATCCAAGTTATTCTAAAGCACAGTTCTCACCTTAACGCTTCTCCAAAATATTTCTATTTCATGTGTTTTCTGCGCAGTTTTCTATGTGTGTCCAGTTCTCTTAATGTTATGTTTTGATTCAGAAAACCTTCTATTGTTTTAGCACAAAGAGGACCAGACATGCTTATTAACCTTATTTCTGTGCCAGAACAGAGTTTATTTTTACACAGTGATAGTTTTGGGCACCTGGTTTAGTCAGACCATTCACGGTATTCAGATGCACAATTCCCTTTCAGGTCAACCTGTATCTCCAAATGAAATGCAGCTCCTATTTTTCACACAAAAAATTGATATGGTGTGTTTAAAATAGATTTCAGTAAGGAAAAAAGGACTCTTGCTAAATACATTTTTAAAGTGTGCCTCTGAAGTTTATGTATGTCCTCTCCCAAGCAATAGGTTGTAAACCAGAACTGAATACATTGTAATCAAGGGCACTGAGCAAATTAAAAAAAAAATTCAAAAGGAAGTAAAGCCAAAAATTACTTAGTCTGGAAAAAATAACTAAGAACAACAAATAAAAAAATCATTAGAGAAGGCTTCATCTTTTGACCATTGTGTTATGAAAAGGACATTGTAGGTATGCTCTTAGCCTTAAAAAGGGAGAATTTTGATTTGGCTCTTGAAAGAAAATGACAGATTCATATTTATATAAATGACAAAGTCACCACATGGCCTAGCACAAAGCAAAATTGCTGACCGTTTTCTCCCAATATGGAAAAATTAAGTTGGTAAAGGTAATTCTTAATGCATATTAGAAGTTTAATAGTGTTTATTTCTTCTTAGGAAAAGGATCGACAGCTTTATGTAAAAAATATCTATGCAAACCGGATGCGTAAAATCCCAAGTGACAAAGGTGATTCAGAACCTCCTGAAAAAAGTACGTGTATATTCATTTTCCTTTACTGTTTAATTATGTGAAACTTACATTGTTTTATAGCTGGGACATATATTCTAAAATAAAAGCCAATGTAGTGCTTTTATATGGGCTAAAAATATTCTGGCACATATAAAGAGAATATAAAGAGAAGTGCTTGCTGTTTTGCTCATTTATTTATGACTACAAATACATGACCTGTTTTTAATATTTAACCCAAATTTCATCTTTAATAGCATTTAGTATAACAGTTTTAGTATACTAACAGTGACATTGAAGTAGTGCTGCTATTTTAAGAGTCTATTTTCATCAAGAGCTGTTTGCCTGTTTGTTTTTTAACAGGGTGAAGCTATCAGTCCACAAAGCTTTTGCAGACTAATTTTTGTTCAGGCTGTTCCTTTTGACTTGGCCTGAAGAAGTGGCCACCCTAGACTTAGTATTCCCACAACATGTCTCACTAACTCAAAGCACCCCACAAACAACCTAGTTTTAGTACAGACTTTCAACTTGCTTTTATATGACCAAAAATAATTAATTTAACTGGGTCTTTAAAAACTGTTTTCTCATCTTTAAAATCCTTAGAGCCTGTAACTTATAAATAGCAGAGATGCTTCGATGCCCATTATTGAAGCTTCTGCAACTTGCATTTTTGTTGGGGTGAAAGGAGAAGAGGAATTTTCAGATACAAGGTTTAAGAAACTTAAAGGCCAGTCTGATGATCATACTGTCAGCTTATCTGAGAGAAGAGAATGTTTGTCCTTAGCAGTCCTTTGGTTTTTAGCTAAATAAATCTAAATGGGCAACCAGAGATCATAATAACTCGGTTTTATTGTATATACTCTCAATTACTTCCATCCACAGAATTGATGTTACTTAGAATAATACAGTAGAATGATAGAAAGGAACAATAGGAAGTTAATCATATCAAAAAAGAAATTGCTCCTTAGTAAAGAGTATTTCTTTCACATGGGTGCTCAGACAGGTATCTGAGAGAAATATCTATTATATGCCATCTTGTCTGTCAACCATTCCAAGAGCAGCTACCTTGTGTGGGATTCAGCTGCCTAATTATAGGCATCTACTGCCATTTGAGATGCTCTAGCACATTCTGCCTGGCCCTGTAGTTGTTGTTGCAGAAGGACATGGGTGTCCCATCAGTCCTGTGTAATATTGGCCAGCCTTATGTGGATACCTTGAATATATGAGGGCATCTCAAATAGCAGTAGGCGCCTGTGTTCAGACAAGTGGATCCCACCCCTTGAACTGAGGGAGCAACAGCTAAAACCAATTATGAATCATACAAGCCAAGAACTGTTACGTTGCCCACATGCTCACTATATTCATCCGAGACAAAAATGTTGAAAAAGATAAGTTTTCTTGAAGCACTTAAAAATTTCTAGTTGTCACATGCTTTAGATGTAGTAGCTAGAATCTACTAATAAATGTGTTTTACACAGAAACTAATGAACAGATTTCAAGTACTTTCCCCATATTGAAAGTAATATTTTGCCTCCTACTCAGGATCATAAACATTCTGTCAGTATTCTAAAGGACAGCTTTCTGCACAACAAACTTACACCCTTAATTTTGGATAACAATCTGGATAAAAATTGACTTTCCTGGCTTAAGTACCTCTTTAAAATACTCATCAGATATTCTTGCTCCTAAACCGATGGAGGAATTGGAACTTTCTTCAGATGAGTACAGAAGAGCACTTACAATTTACATGGTAGCAAACATATTTGCTGGAAAAATTGCACATGCCCACAGAATTCTACAAATTATGGTATCAGTGCGAAGTCTTATTGTAGTCAGTTGCTTATGTCTTTCCTCTTTGTTGCCTTTGCAAAATCCCGTACACTGCCTTAACTACAAGTGAACTACAAGGAAGAGGTTGGTAATTGGAGTTGTAAAATTAAGAAAGACAAATTCCTACTTCTCACTCCAAGTCAGATACGTTTTTTTATGAAGCTCTGAGTTCCAATTTTAGTTACATCACATAACCAGCTGTGGGTTTTTTTACTTTTTACTCAGGTATGGATTTGTACAATATTGTTATTTAAATTACAGTACTTAATCGCTGTTTACTGTTTAAGTTCTTTTCTTTAGGCAAGGTAAGGGAGCTTAGTTGGAAAAAGACCTTATATTTTGTAATGAAAAGGTTCTAAGCAAAGTTGTCTGATCTTTTTGCTATTTTTGGCCAATAAAAGTCTCATTCTTAGATTTAGAAATCTAGAACTGGAATTACTGGAAATTGTTTTTCCTTTTCACTATTGACTTGAATGTTCCTGTAGCAGACATAGAAAGACCTGCTTCTTCAAGTAGTTGTTTTCTATTCTGCATTTGCAAAAATTTTTACCCAGCAGGGAAGAAAAAAAGAAAGGTGGAGCTGCATTTTTTCACACTCCTGATAAATAGCTGAAGGTAGGTTTGCTTAGGGTATCAGAAAGCTCTATGTACGTAAATGAAATTGATTTATTAAATGAAGCCATTAATTTCATAAGCTCTCCATGAGAGCAAAGTTTGCCGTTGTGGGGAGGTCACAGAGGCTCATCCAGCGGTACAGCTCCCCCTAGCCCTGAACCCGGGGAACGCTCTGCTGATGGCTGCTGAAAAAGCTGCTGGAAGAACTACTTCTGGTTCCCTTTCGGAAGGGAAAACAAATTCCCTCCACATCATCAGGGCCACTCCTTCAGGAGTAATCCTCAAATTAGTTATCAACGTCCTTTTTGCCACCAAACTGCAAACATGTGAAAATCACTATTTTTATGGGTAGTCTTCCTCTGATTTCAGGGATCAGAACTGGGAAAGAGGTCAAATGTTGATGTAGGTAAGAGCACATTTTTGCTGCTGGGCTAGCAACTTTCTCAGCTACTGTACTCACGTCAAAATTATTCTAAAAACAGAATAAAAGAACAATATACTGGCCTCCCCCATCCCATCTCTGTTCAGCTATTTCTTTAAATGTCTCATTCAGTCACTCCCTTGGAATCTCTTTTCAAAGAGCACAGATATTTCGAACAGTGTTAAGCGTTTCCTCTGAAGAGTTTGGTTCCATAAAGCCCTTACATAAGTGCTTAACTTTGAGAAAGGTGAGTAACCAAGTCAGAAGGCATAAAAGCAAGCATGTTAATTATACTCTGTAAGATCCGAATTTAGGAACCGGAAAGCTGAGGCCTCATACCAGGCCTCTTAAATTTACATTAGAATGTTACCACGCAAATTAAGCCCACAGGGGGTTTCTGGCATGGACACATTTGTCTGACTTCACACGTTCTATCTGGGCAGGACTTTGTAGATCTAAAACTTAAGTACATTTTTGATGTACAGATGAAAATGCTGAAAAGTCTAGGTCACTTTTTGCGTTCCAGTCTCAGCATTTGTAGATCAGGCAGAAAAAAGAATTTCTTTATTAAAGGGTATCAAGACATGCAGCAAAAAAACCCCAACATTTAAATCCTAGGCCACACACCAGGAGTATCAGTCATGAAAGATATCTTTTGTTTATACCAACAATATAATTCCAGAAACTACTGTATTACTATCGATTGTCCTTTTTCAACAGGTCTTGGTATAAACAGGTCAGTACAAGTAGATAAACAGAGGTTTAGATCACTGCTGCTGTCACAGTACCAAACTCAGGAAACAGAAGAAAGTCCCATTCAGCTAACAAAGGTAGGAAAGATCCGGACCCAGTGTCTTGTTTAAACTCTCGGCTAAACTGTGTGCTATTCTGCAAGTTTCAGTAACATGCCCGAATAGCCTGATCCCTCATCTTAGCTTTCTAGGATGTGGATTTTCTGTGAATGTAATTATATTACAGAAAATATGTAGGACAAACGCTGTGATACAAAATAAGAATATAATAGTAATAGAAATTACTAATCATTTTGGAAGTACTGCGCTGTGTACTTCTAAAAGTCACTAAACAAGTATTCCCTTGTTAATTTTACTTTTAATTGCCAATTACAGGAGAAAAAGTCTTCCGAAGATAAGAGTCAAAAAGCTGAAGCAAATGAGGCAGATGCAGATGCCCAATGTAGGGCAGAAAAGCAATCAACCAAGAAAATACCAAAGCCAGAAACTTTTAATAGAACACGTAGAGGTATATTTTAACATTTTTCTCAGAAACTCTTTTGATCTTTTCAAAAGTTGAACGAAACAATGGTATTGGTAATTTACACGGGTCTGACAGCCATTCACTGACTGACAGGAACCAGTTCAACAATTAAGCATCACTCAGATGCAGCTGCTGGCGGTGCTGCGCTGGCAGCAGAGCAGCTCCACAGTGTAAGGCATTTTCACGCTGCTGTACTTCTAAGAGGAGGTCCTGGTCACCTTGGTAAGAAGTCAGTGCTTTATCCAGGAAGGCATACTTCAGTTAGTGGTTTGTTACTTCCTCACTAATCAAATACTGGTCTCAAATTGTTGGTTGTGAATCTTCATCATAGCTGATGCCAACATATACTTCTGGCTCAGGATCTATTGCTGAGAAAGAAAAAGGACTTCTTTGAGGGCTGGGAGTATTTCCTCATCACAGCGATCACTGCAAATAGATTTTATGTAAATCTTCGCCATTGGCTGTGTTCTCATGTAACAGTTACATGCAAAGGACTCCTCTATAAACACCTTTATTTTGAAGAGATCCTGTAGAATGAGAAGAAGCAGCCAATGCATCAAATTCTTTATCTGAGTTTTTCTTCCTAGAAATATTCACGTTATTTTCATTATAGTGAGGACTGTAGAAAGAACCCAGATCTGAACACCATCATGCTAAATACTTAACAGATGCTAGAAGACATGACGTGACCTAAAGGTCACGCATTTACAGAGGTGAAACAGGCTGCTGAGGTCACTTACTAGATCAGCAACAGGGCAAGTAATCTGGAATGCGTTAACTCCTGTATTTTGTACTGCGCCTTTTCAGCCTGCAGCCCTCCCAGACCCCACCAGATAACCAAAGTCAGCATTTCTCTTTGAAATCCCCATTTAAAATTGACAGAAAACACAGGTCTTCTGATTCTGCCTGTGAATCTCTCTTCAGTGTTTGGCAGGCTCTTTTCTGGCTTTCTCCCACTGCTGATACCAGACTTACTTACCGAAGCCTTATTTAGCTATTTTAATGATTGCAACTGGCATACTTCTCCCTTAAGCTTGGGCTCTACCTCATCTTGGGGGTAACTCTGAGTCTCTCCAAAGCGCAGAACCTATTTGCCCCCTGGAGCAGACAAATGTATTTACTGCAGGCATTCCTACTAAAAACTGCAGCCAACTCACTTATAGGTTAGAGAGTTGCAGTATATTCTGCTCCACGCAACAAGTGACTGTATTGTCAGTTAAGGGAGAGAAAATCATTCACATACTTAAGTTCCATTTAAAAGCAGGAAAATTACAACTAGAGATTAGATCTCATGTGGTTTCTCTGTTGCATTGTACATTACTTTTCTGGCCCTATATTTAGCCATTACATGCCAATTCATTTGATAAAATTAAACATAATGAAAAAGGTAAAAATATTTACCTGGATTCGATGGCACAACGATCTTGTTTAAATCTTGCCCCATCCTGTTATATTTATTAGTAAATAGCATTGTCATAACCCTCAGGACTGAAACACCATCAATAGTAACATCTTAGGCAATGAAATAAGGAAGTAAGGCTTGCTCTCATTAATGCTTCGCGACTCTTTATGTTCCTAGGCAATTTAAGAGTATTCCTAAAACATACAATATTTCATTTTAGAGTATTTGAGGGAGGGCAGACTGCTGATGGAAGAACACACTTGCTTGGAATTTATGAAGGAAGAAAAGGAGAGAGATTTGCTTAAACGGGAGCTGGAAACACTGATGAAAACTGAACAAACTCCTCCAAGTGGCAGTGTAAAAGAGAACAATAAAGAGGAAGGTGCAGTGGAAGAAAATGAAAAAGAAGAAAAAAAGCCAGATGAAGAGCTGAATAATGGTGGTAAGTCAGGGAGCAAACGTGTAACCCCCAGTCCAAGAAACAAAACATTCATTGGGCTGAAAAATAAATACATATTCTCAGAAGCCACGGAGAATTTGCATCATGGGCTTCCTACGTCAGGTGCAAAACCCAAAAAAGGCAGTCTTTGCAACCATCGATGTGCAGGTCAGGACCGCAGTGAGACAGCTGAATCCAAAGTGAAAAATGCCTTTGAAAATATGAAATATGAACCGTCTTCTGGTAGAGTCGCCGAAACAAGGCGGAAGGCCAGTTCCACTGAAGCGGAAGGCTGCGCTTGTATGACATTTGCTGACAGAAAAAACAGTCTCACGAAAGAACTCTTTGGACCAGGCTGTGTTTAAAGAGATGACCGTTCAAGTTCTGACATGGGAGGAATGAAGAACGAGAAGTGAAGGGATGCAGGATTGCACAAGCCAAATTTCAAACCACTGCTACTAACTAGTTCTTAACCTAAAGCACCTAATGCTAACGAAATGGTCATGTGAATTAATAATGATTTTCTTTGATCCTTAGTGAAGCACATCAACTTATCTTTACTCTAGAAATATGGATCGTTTAAAACATTTTTTAAAAAAACCACGGTTTTACTTCCATTAAATGCATATTAAATCTTGGCAGTACTGAGAATTTCTTTCGATGTTTTTTCCAAAATGACAGTCAAACCAGTTGTCACAAAGGAATGGTCTTCTGGTGTCAGTCCATGTGAGTGTGTGTGCATGCATCTAAGAGTGCCTTAACAATTACATTTCGG
Source organism: Egretta garzetta (assembly GCF_000687185.1). Classification (NCBI taxonomy): domain Eukaryota; kingdom Metazoa; phylum Chordata; class Aves; order Pelecaniformes; family Ardeidae; genus Egretta; species Egretta garzetta. The sequence goes on along the minus strand of NW_009260028.1, from coordinate 10,701,562 downwards.
CCTGTTCCCAGGTGTCCAAGCTTGTCCTTCTTTTGTAATTTCCATTTTTTTTGCATTCTCTCTGCAGTTTAAATTTTGAAGCTGATTATTCGTTAGCTAGCTGGAGCGAGCAGCCTGCTTTCACGAGGTTCATTATTGGGTTAGTACCAACAATGCAATAAAATAATTTTTTATTTTCTTCACTCCTGAAATAGCTTCCAGAATTCACACATAATAAAAATAATTCGCTAATTACATTGTGTTCACTAGCATGATAAAGCTCTAAAGCTTCATTCTTTTCCACTGTTAGAACTTATCAAAGCAGTTTGCCTGGTAACTTCCACGGCTGACATCCAAAGATGAATGTGCAAGAGTAAATGATTGTTTTGGAGAAGTCAGGCATATCCAGCTCTCAAAAAGCCTTTAAAAAGTCCTGTGTTTAAGGTTACATAAGTGAGGGTAGGAGGACTGCGTTTTGTTCCTCATAATAGTTTGTGAAACATTTGCTAGAACGTGAATTTAGGAGAAACTATGCATATTCTATTAATTTTAAGACAGTAGCACTGAAAAAAGAAAAGCAAACTTCAAAAAATTATACCACAAAAGGTAGTTAAGACCTTTAGATCTGAACCTCCTTGCAGCATATTTCTTTTCAAAATTTCCAAGGTTTTTCTTGAAGGTAGTGCTTCAGCTGCACAGCCGACAGGTTTCACAGAACGACTCTGTGTAGCCAGAAGAGGAGGTGTTCCTCCCCCACGAGCAGTCCGTAGGTACTGAGACAGAGCCTCTCCTGCCATCCCAGAGGCAAGAGCAAACAAGCATGCGTAACCCAACACTGTTTGTGCCGACCAGGTGACCCAAAGCCTTTTTGCCCTTACTCACCCAAATGTTTGACTACAGCAGCCAACGAGCCACGTACTTGATGGCCCCATGCTATGCCGGGACGAACAGCAAATGCCACTGTGAAGATTTTAAATTACGCCGCTTTTCTGGACTCCATGGTGCTAAAACTCCCTAACAAGCTAAGTAGAAACATCGTTAGCCACATCCTTAGATTCAGAAATGTGTCAATGTCATAGCTAAATAATCTGTCCCAAATACTTTAAAAAATAATAATAAATTAGGCCTGTTGATTCCAACAGCATCTCCTTTATGCAAGAGCATGGGGGGTGGGGTGTCAGTTTGGGTTTTGGGGTTTTTTTTTTGGTGTGTTTTTTGTTTGTTTGTTTGTTTTTGTTTGTTTGGGGTTTTTTTTGGAAAACTGTCATTAACATGGAAAAATATATTAGAAAACTTGAGATGGGTTGAAGAACTTTATTTTGTTAATAAAAACACCATTATACATAACATTCAATCACAACATTTTTTTCTTGATATTTAGTGCATGTATTTTCACGTTGGCTAAGTGTAATCCCTAATATAAACCCTTTTTTTTTTTAAATTTACATTAAAGAAAAAAATTCATGCATATATACATACACAGACAGATGATTTATCATGACCTTTCAGACAGATTTCTAAATGCAGTGCTAATCACGGAGGGGCCCTTGCCCCTTCCTGCAGGAAGGCAAAGGACCTGAAATAACAGAAGAGATGCATTCCACCCTACAGAGCAGGAAGCTGAACCAGGATCACCAGAGCCCAGCAGAAGAGGCAAAGGTGTCCCCCAGAGCTTTGTGCAGGCTCAGGTCAAAAAAACCCAAAACCAACAACAACAAAAGGGTGGAGCAGAACAAGAACTTCCTAAAGGACCCACTTGCCTTGCAGGGCAGCACTGCGGGTTGCGGACCCCGCCGCAGCACAGAAGAACACGCAACTTTGTTGCTGTTCTGCAGGCACGGCACTAGGAAGAACTCTCTCCGCCTTTAAATTCAAAACACTGCGGCTGTCTCCTGTACCTAAATACAGCAAGAAGGATTTACTCCGAAAGAGAAGGCTCTTTTCCCTCCTCCTCCTGCCTGCTACCATTCTGTTACCACTGCAGACATGTAAATCACGAATTTGCCTTTCTTCCATTTGCATTGCTGTTTCAGGTGATCCCGGACTGCCAGTAACGTGTGCTAAGGCCCTTCGAAACACTGTCCTCCCAGGGAACAGCACTGGCTCCTGCTTCCTCGTTCTTAACATGGAGCTTGAGGAGGCCGGCCAGGCCTTCCCTCCCAAAACACGGAAGGAAATCATTCCAGCTATCTCCACTCAGTCGGGCGAGCAGAAAAACCATCAAGGAAGGAGAGGTCAGTTATCAACAGAAGTAGGGAAAAATTCAAGTGTTCAATGCCTTTTAAAACTCAGAAAAAGCAGCCAGACATCCTCTATTTGGCAACAGAGGGGGTCTCTTAAGGACTGATTCCACGTACATATCAATAGCACATTTTCCGAGACAGCCCAAGAGCACACCAATCCTAGTGTAAAAAAAATAACAAGGAGGGAACTAATTCTGTTTCACCCTCAGCCAACCAAACCACCTACCTCTATCCACCAGTACCACTTGTCACCAACGATAATCCCACCTTCGGGTGAAACTGCCATACTACACAGCAAAGAAGCAGCAAAGCTCCCAAATTAATTCCTAATGCCAGTGCATTTCCAAGTTAAAAATATAAATCCAACACTTTCATATTTTGGTGAGTATACGCCATGGCAAAGTCTTACGGTTTTGCTGGGAATCAGTGTTCATGCTTGTTGAAATGGACACAAAATGAGGTTCTATAAGCAGCAATGCTGTTCTTCAAAAACTGACCACCAAACTGAAAGACAAACTAAGGAAAGTTAAAATAAATTGTAAGGAATGAAAACGTAGCTGACTCCTCCATGGATGACTGGGATTCCTTCAGCTGAAGGGGTGTAGCATGATAGCTACAACTTTATTGCAAACCACGAGCCAACATGTAATTCCAACACCACCTGAAAGAGACATAAAACATGATTTAAGTCACTGCATCAGTAACCCTGAAGCACACAAGCTTCTGAAAACAACTTTGGCAGTGTAAAAAATGAAACGTAGAACAAGTTACAAGGCGAACAGGAACAAAACATCTTTCTTTTTATAGACAAACGTCTCTCTTTGAGGGATGGCACCTAACTCCATGACAGTCCCGAGAAAACCTGAAGATTACCTGGGGAGTACCAAATAACACAAATATGAGCCAAAGTGCGGTATACAGAACCCACAGCTTCTGAAAACGTTTGCTATGTACCCAACAGAAAATGCCTAAGGCACGGCAAGTTACAGAATACTCTGCTAGATCCTGAATCCAAGATTTGAGATAGATAAAAAGTAAATTTCCTCTGAAATTTACATCAGTCTTTTTATTAAATCCATACTTCTTTCCTCTTGCCCCCTGTACAGATATATAGAAAAACGCTACCGAGAGCTTTGCTACTGACCCAGATGCCTTGTGCTGCGGTCTTAGAAGGGTCCTGTCACTCAAACCAGCAGCAGAAAAATTTGTATTGGTATGACGGAATAGAGGGTGTGGCCTGACTGCAATACACAGCACTTCCACACTGCAGACTCCACGGAATCAGGCTACACAGTATTGCGGAATGAACAGATCTTCAGACCACATGCGTGAAAAAACTACCTTTTGGGGGATTTTTGGACATTTTTGTGTTTGTCACCTAGAATTCAAAAGCGATCTCTTTACCGTGATTATCAGCCAAGGAAGGGGAAAAAAAAAAAAAAAAAAGACAAAAAGAGATTTGAAGGCAGACATGAGTGTGAACCTTTTCAAATCTCTTCAAATGCTACTTAAATAAATGCCTTCCAAGGACTGTTCCCCCACTCTTGTACAGAAGCAGACTGTTCTCTTGTCCAGTAAGCCTGAGGGATACAAATCATTCTCAAGGCAGCTGTTAAAGACAGAACATACAATTCCAACAATGTATTTTGGAATTCCTTCTAAGGCAGCTGGGACTTAGGAGCCTAACATGAGGATGACACGAAGATAGGTGGGAGCGTTGATCTGCTCGAGGGAAGGAGGGCTCTGCAGAGGGACCTGGACAGGCTGGATCGATGGGCTGAGGCCAACTGTATGAGGTTCAAGAAAGCCAAGTGCCGGGTCCTGCCCTTGGGTCACAAGAACCCCATGCAACGGTACAGGCTTGGGGAGGAGTGGCTGGAAAGCTGCTTGGCAGAGAGGGATCTGGGGGTGCTGGTTGACAGCAGTGTGCCCAGGTGGCCAAGAAGGCCAACAGCATCCTGGCTTGTATCAGAAATAGTGTGGGCAACAGGAGCAGGGAAGTCATCCTTCCCCTGTACTCGGTGCTGGTGAGGCCATACCTCAAATACTGTGTTCAGTTTTGGGCCCCTCACTACAA
>NW_009260028.1:10691967-10697065 GCF_000687185.1 Egretta garzetta | reverse complement strand
ATTTAAAAGACAGGTAGACGAGGTGCTTAGGGACATGGTTTAGTGGTGGACAGGTATGGTTGGACTCGATCTTAAAGGTCTTTTCCAACCAAATGATTCTATGATTCACCAGCAGCATTTTAGCTTGATGGTAAATTTCCACACTACATTGCCCTGTCATTCTGCCTGTCTGCTTACCCCATTGGCATAGAGCCAGCACACCTTTCACTCAGAAACAGGTATAACCTGTGATATTGTTCTGATCATTGTTTCGTTAAACTGCCCAAAAGAAAAGGATTTAAGTAGGCAAAAATGGAACAGAAGTGCGATGGGGGAAAGGGTGGGAACAGACAAGACAAAATGCCAAGAGACAGCATACCTAAATCATTCCAGAGTTACGCTACTACGAAACCCCAGCAATTTATAAGAAACACATGTAAGCGATACAGACCTATGAAGTATTTGCCCATTTTTAACCCAATTCTGCTGTTTCAGTGGACTCCCTAATACAAAAATATTTCTGATTTGAAATCTTCTCCAGGGTCTATTCCATATAGATAGATAGATCAGATAAAGATAAAGCTGCTCTCTTTGAGAAGAAATAAAAATGACAAAGAGCCTATTTCATTGTCAGTTAAATAAACAAGAAATGCATACATAGGAAACGGCTAATCAAATGTCTGAAACTCCTCCCCACGTTAAGGGAGTTAGAAGAAACCTTAGAAGCCAGCAGCAGTGCTTTTAACCTACATATGCTCTTCGTCGCTATGCCATGAGCATCCGCGTGGGCTTGGGAAGTGTATTTTTTTCCCCCCCCCTACTGTGCAGTCCTTACCTGCCACCCCCGTAGGAAAGGCTACCAAGCGTTCCAGCGGAGCAAGCCATTTGCTCGGAAGCACTGTAACTGGCTCTGAATAGTACTTCCAAATGAGAGAGATCATCAAGGCAGCCTGGAATTGAAATTTTTATTAGCTCGGATAATAATATACATCAAAGTACATTTCCACTGCTATTTTGAAGAAGTAAATCACAAATTCTAATGAAAGGGAATAGGTTTTTTGTTATTTTACATTGTTCTCAAGAAGGTTCAAAATATTTTTAAACTTAGTATGACTGTAGCTTCATACACAGCATTAAGATGCAGCAGTGAGACGCTGGAAAATACAGCTTCCTTTTGAGACCCTGGTTCAGGTCTAGCATAGACAAACATAGTAATAGTCACTGTTAAATTTTGATGACTGTTTTTAGCCATAATCCTTGCCTGCTAGGAGTCCAACGAGCTTTAACGTTACTCTAACGAGATCTTCAGGTTGACCACTGTCATCCTTACTAGCAGATAATTCTTTGGCATCAAGCCTGAACTACAGAGAAGATCTGATAAGGCACTGTGGCAAAATCTGCAGCAGCTGTAGGTGGAGATTTGCATCCTCATCAAAAGCATGTTTTGTTTTCAAAAACATAAGCAAAATATATTTACAGGTATCAGAACTTCCCGGGGTCCACTGCCATATATAAATGAAAAAAAACCCCAAACAACAACCAAACAAATAGCGATGAAAGAGCTGAGACAAACACCTATCTTGTCGTCTTAAAACCAGAAACACAGAGCTAAAGTGAAACTCAAAACTCCTTCCATCCACCGCTACCAGACCTTATCAGCAACATCTCTCCCTTCTGTGTCAAGGAACTGTTTCAGTTTGGCATGCCCTGTGTCACTGGAATGTTTTGAACACTGGTGTAACTAATCATCAGCCAGTAAGCGCAGGAGAGAATGGTAATGCTACTGAGGATTTGCTTTAGTAATTTTTATTCATAATAAAGTATGTACTTACTTGTAAGATGTAGAACACAATATTTATAACCCACTTTATTTTGGCTAATTGGGCAGTTCGCGCTTTCACTGTTAAGAAAAAAAGAAATGACTCTGCATTATTTATAATAGTGAATTACACTTACATAAAACTATTAACATATTAATATTTCACTCTTCAAATCAGGACATCACACTGTTTAAAAATCTCATTTCAAATGACTCATAGCTATATTGAAAGTACCCTTCTGCAAGAAAGCGTTAGGTCTGTATCACACCATAGTTTCTTATTAATGCTACTATGAAGAGTCACAAAACACTGATATCCTACACAGAGGAATGTCACAGGTATTCAAGAGCACTATTCCCAAATGAGAACAGTAACTGTGGTTACTCACTTCAGAACCTGCTTCGGGTGAAGCACAAAGTACATTTTTTCCCATTCCTAAAAGGGGAGAACGATGGGCTTTAGCAGATGTGCTTTTTGCCTTACTTCATTCAGGAACACAGCTAAGGCTGGTTCCTTCACTGAAGGAATCTTGGTCAGGTTCAGTATTAAAACCTCTGGTGCCCGCTCTTCTTCTCTTTCAGTACCACAAACCAACATAAAGCGTCCCAGGGAAGACGGCACATCTTCAAACATGACGCTGGCCTAAAGTTTTCTAAAACAATGTTGTTGGTTGCCAAGCAAACTACTCCAATCTAGTTTAACTGAAATTATTGGGTTAAGAGTTATACCACTGAAAGCAATCCAAAGCTGACAGTCCTAAGTACCATCCTTTCTCCAAACAAGGAGCCTACAAACATCCACCCATTCCGCACGGAGGAGGCGGACAAAGCAAGGAGTCTCCTACCCTCTTCAGATCAGTTAGCGCATCTGGGCCAAGGCAAGAGCAAAAGCTCTGGTGCCAAAGGTTTAGCTGTACTTTCTACCATGAGATGACAGACTATACTACTACAAAATCCTAATGGAGGCAAAGCACTACAGCTTTATCGCAAAAGCTGCTGCCTAAGAGCAGAGAGGACTGCAAAGCGGCAGGACAGCTCTCATCTGGTTACCTTACAGATCAGCACTTTCCCTCTAGCATTTTGTGGCACGCCAACCAAAGAGCCCAAACCAAGCAACGCATCCTTTTGCAGTGAAGAAATGCAGCAGAAGACCGCCCCATCATACTCAAAACATGACTCAGTGATGAGCATCACGGAGAAAGAGTAATTAATTACACAGTGAGGCCCAGGAAATTCCTCGTGAGAAAAATTTCACGTCTAAATCACTCCCTTATCAGTGTATGCAGAACTATGCACAACTGAAAGATAAAAGCAAGCTCTCCAAAAAGTTTAAAGAAAAAAAAAAAAAGGAACACTGGAAACGTGCAAGAGAGGGAAGAGAAAATTTGAAGGAGAAGTACACTTAAAATTGAAAGCACTCTTGACAAAATGTTTTTCAGAAACTAGGAAAAGGAGCAAACACTCTACCATGAGTTTTAAGCTTGTCGGTCATTTTGTTAATCTTTCTTTCCAGACGGGCATATCTAGCAAACTCATCCATCATACTAATGGTCGAGAGTTCTTGCTTCATGTTCTGAATTTCAGCTCTCATTTGGGATTCCTGCTCTGCATCCTTTTGTAACAATCTGGATATCTAAGAAGTAAAGAAACAGTATCAGTTATTTATCCAGAATTCCACTGATTTTCTTTAATATGCATAAAGTACCATCTCCTGTTTATATACTCAAAAGCCCCCCACAAAAAAAGGCCCTTTCATTAGGACATGGGAATACCTCGGCTTAACATTTGCAACACATTCTAAAAGCCAAAGAATTTTAGCTCTCTTGTTCTGACTAAAGCAAGCAAAAAAAAAAAGGGGGGGGGGGCGAGGTGTCGATTGTAGGGCAGCGATTTTCAACTTTCCTAAGTACAGTTAACCGCCTTCTGCTTCTCTATTTCTGCTTTCATCTCCCCACGCTCTGAGACTGTCCAAACCTCCCTGGTCCTGCCTGCCACCGCACCCCCCAGCTGAACTGCTGCCCTCCCTCCTTGTAGTTCTCGGTAGGTGCAGGAGAGGAAGGACCAGGGAAGCACTCCTCTTCATCACTGCTCTTCCCAGCTCCAGCAATGCTCCTTTAACTCATTCACCATTCTCAGGCTCCAGCAGCCTCAGCAAGGGTCTAAACTAATTAACGTGGAAAACTTTACTGACTGAGGCCCAGTTTTAGGCCTCACCGGTAACGCGTGGCTCGACAGTGGGGAATCACTCCTCCAGACTGCAGATTGCCTAGTCAGGGGGCTGCTAGAAACACAGGCGTTGCCACGCTGGCTGAGGGCTGCGACCCAGCCAGTGCAGTGTCTTGTCGCTGTCTCAACCCGGACACGCGAATTTGCATTAGTTATTTTTCTTACACCTCACCCATGCACTTAAATGTGGTTTTCTTATAAGACCTTATTGGTTTCTTGGCTAAAATTATTTCCTCCTGACAGAAATGTAAAAAGGTAATCATACGTCATCTTAGCAGAGGTTTTCTCCCCTTCTTTTGGCTTTCCTACTTTCTTTTCACAAGGCACCACCTGCTCGTTGGTTCACAAACCCCCCCTTACCATAGAAATGAAGACACAGAGAACACAGAAGCTTTTTCTTGCTGTGCCTTCGCACACTTTGCTAGCTTTCTCAAGACACGTGCAACTTTTTTCCCCCCCTCCCCAAACGATGTTCCCAGTACTGTAGTCAACGAGAACACCACCCTACTTTCTGCCGGGAACCTCACCAGAAAGCTGAGCAGAGATTTTCATCTATAGTAACGCCGAGTTCAGCTTCCCAAGTTGCTACGTGTAATTTATGTTCCAGAGGATTTTTATCTGTTACCGAACAGCACGCACTGATCCTGGGTGACAGCGAAGCCGCTTGCGCGGAAGAGTAGAACAAGAGGTGTTTTACCGTGCTTGCTCACAGGCAAGCTTATTTGGGCAGTCACAGAGCGTACTGCTCCGTAGCTCTGTTACCCACGCTTCCGCAGAAACGCCAAAGATGAGAGCGGGGGGCACCCTGATCAGCGGCTGAGACCTCAGGGCTTCTCCTACACGGCCCTAACTCCTCAACCTCACTATCCACTGAGCTCCCTCCCCAACGAGGGGGGTGTCCACCTCTGGAAAACATAGAAGACTGAGCAAAGCCGCCCTTCATAACCCCGACGCGTCCTAAGGGCTGGAGCCTCCGGAGCATCCTTTGAGGAGGCGCTGGGCAATGAGGGAACTCGTTACGCAGAACCTCGCTTCGAAGGCCCGCTTAATGGCGGCTGCTGGAGCCACCCGCGG
>NW_009260028.1:10680451-10690280 GCF_000687185.1 Egretta garzetta | reverse complement strand
GCTGTGGGTGGGGGGGTGTGTGTGTACGTGCATATTCCCGCACCCAGGAGGGGGTTGCCGAGGTCTTTCTCTCTCCCTTCCTTGTTCTTCCTTCTCAGAAACCCGCTCCTGCCAAGGCAGAGCCGAAGCCAAAAAAGCTAGCGGCAAAGGTGAGGGTCCCTGGGAAGTGGGGAGGGAGAGTAGGTGGTCGCGTTCGTTCTGCAGGTGCCCGGTGGCGTCTTGTTTCGGGGACCGAGTGCTTTTATTCGTCTTCGCACGTTCCAGGTGGGAATGCTGGCTTAACTGAACTACCAGTTTCGGATGCTTGTGCCGGTATCTGCAGGCACACTCCACCACTGTTTGAGCAGGTCCTTGTCAGGTGTCGCGCAGAAATGCGGGCACCCGTTCATGGGTGTCAGACGGTACTTTGGTGCTGAGCAGAACTACTCGAATGGTGAAGCAACTGTACATGGAGTTGTGTTTCATCACTGTCACAGAAGGGGATGTAACACGCTCACATTTTACAGCAGAGTGTTAGGGCAGGAAAAAAATATTTGAGTTACTCGGGCAGCCACTGAAGATGATCTGGGTTTCCATTCATGAACCGTAGCTTTCAGGCCTGTGCGTGTAGGTGTAAGTTAAGCGTGGCTTAGTATGACCTTTCAGTTTTTCAGGATAGCCTTTGCAATGCCAGTAACTGAGGTGTAAAATTCTTTGTTTCTTGGGAGAAGTAAACCAGGCTGTGTATCTGTTGGCTTGCTGGTGTATGCATTTTTAAGTGTTCCTTTGTGATTGACTGTAAGCTTTTCTTCTTAAAGTACAGATTAAGAGCATTTCAAATACACTAATACAGAACTCCGCTTTGCAGGGTTTTTGGCGTTTTCATTTTATTAATCCTACTGAACAGTTACCAGTAATGCACCTTCATTCCAGTGGCTCAAATATTGGTGCATTCCCATTCTTGACGTTGTAAGCCTAAAGAATTTGGGGAAGCTTTCCAATTTTACTTCAGTTCTGATTCTCCTTTTTTTTTTCCAGTGCCTTTGTGTGGTGCATCTAATTCTTACTGCTGCTAGTTGATGCTGACTGATACCCATGATACTGACTTGCTGCCTATAACTACTTCTAGAAAGAAACATTTCCACAGTTCATAGCTGGGAACATATTCATGTAAATCAAGTACATCGCAAACAATGGTCAGCTTAGAATATTAAGTAGAACACCTTGCACGAGGCCCCCATGGAATACTGCTGTGATGTGAATATGTGAACAATCTTTTCTTTTTTTTTATAATCACCATTACTGTTGGCAATTCGAATAAATGTATGACTTGTTTTGCATTTGATCCTCTTTGTTCTAAAACTCATGCTGTCACTAAAACCCTCTGTCATTTGGAAACTTTCTCATTGTTAATGTAAAAATTTGTTTTGTACTGATTGTGTTTTATTTCTCCAGCTTCGGTATTTTCTCTCTCATTTTAGCTATCTCTGGGCTTTTCTTTAAATGGATATCAGAAGTATTTCACTGTTACGTTCCAGTCAAATGATAGATTTAATTTTTTTTTAATTACCTTTTTTCTGTATTTGATCAATCAAAAGATGCTTCTTTGCATCGACTTTGTAACTTTTTAAAACTTTGCTGACGGTATTTTTTCTGGTTGGGAGAAGTTTGCTCATTATGGAGTTACTTATGGTGGGGCTTTTTTAAAAAAAAATTAGTGAAGGAAAAATACATTTTCACAATCAAAACACACACATCTACGTGTTCTGAAGTTGTCCGTTACCTGAATTTGTAATAGCCTTTATAACTTTTCAGAAGGATTTTTTTTCTGTTGGCATGTTTCAGCTATTTTCTCTGTGCTCGAGGATTTAAAAAATTATCTGCTCTAAAACTAGCAGAGAATTTCTGAAGTTTTGTGGACATTGACAATTTAGTTACCCGACAGAAGATGCTTCAGCATTGATTATCTTTTTTTTCTTTACCTTGCATATCTTGTGTATGTTAGTTACTGCATGCTTGTATCCAGTCGTGTAAAACGCCTAAAACTTTTGCTCAATAGTTGCGATTGGTTGACAAAACTGTATTTTTTTTTATGAAGACAGTATTTTACGTGAGCATTCACATAAAATAGGAAATGTGTTCAGACAGCCATTAAAAAGTTGCATGTGTGAAGAAAGGAAGTTGCATGGTTTTTGTAAGGAAGAATGCTTGGAGTGAAGATAGTATGGAATACTTCTCACCAAATGGTTTCCACTAGTAATCCAAGACACACATTTCTACAGTACTTAAAATATGCAAAAGTGAGAACGTTGTTTCTTGGAGTGAATTTTAGGTCAGAGACAACAAATTAGGACATAATTTGAAGAACGTGCTTATGAAATGCATACAGTATTTTTAATGAGATTAGACACATTTTAAGGTAGATCAGTGCAGTGGTCTTCTGCTTAGAAGTGTAAATGCATTACGTTCTCTTGCCACTTGCTCACATTGTACCTGCCCAGAAGAAGTGTTACAGGCTGTCATTTATTGAAAATTTTTGTTGGTATCATAATGTTCGACAGATGGTGTCAAAACCGGTGCATTTATGTAATTCTGAATCAGAAATATTTGGTAAGTATGGGGATCAGCTGGAGGACAGGCGAAATTTGTAGCATTTGGTTGCTGCAAGGAATGCCTGGGAGGATGAATTACCTGTATCTGTGACAGTAGCTCAACTGGAAGGACTGCATTGCTACTTTTTGTGCACCACGAGGTTAAATCATATTTTGGAAATTTAGCCATTAGAATCTAGTTGTCTTCTCATGACAGTTTGATTCATTTTACTGACTTACCTGAAAGTGACTATTTGTCTGTAGTTTGGAAAACTTTTTTGGCAGCTGAACTACGTATTAGCTCATTGGTTGTTGGTCATAGTTCTTGCTGTTTAGCAAGTCTGTCTTGGTTTTGTGTGGTGGCTATTATTTTCAGAGTTTACCTAGCAGGTCACAGGCATTTACTTACTGGAAATTTATTTCATTGTAGGATAAATCTGAGGACAAGAAAGCTCAATCAAAGGGGAAAAAGGGGCCTAAAGGAAAACAGACAGAAGAGACAAACCAAGAACAGACGAAGGACAACTTGCCTGCAGAAAATGGGGAAGCTAAAAGTGAGGAGGTAAAGTCATCTGTGCTTTGGTGCAAAGCCAAAGGATAACTTAACTGTACTGGTTTATCCAAACATCTGTCAGAAACGTATGCAGTTCTTACAGTAGAATCTATTTCTGCCAAAAGAAAGATGCAGGCTGTTGAAACAGTAGTAGATATACCGGGAAAATTTTTGTTGCCCCAAAAAGAGTTGCAGTGATGCGGTAGCAGTCCCTGAAATTAAGGAAAAAGGTGAGAATTTTACCAAAGTCCCGAGACAGGATAATGTCCTTCAGAGAGTGGCTGTTTCCCCGGCAGGTAGGTCAAAATAATGGCAAAATAATACAGGGTGCACAGGGGGTATATCGCTCGGGAGTGGGGGTCAGGGGGAGGTGTCTGTCTTCAGATGGTTTGGTTTGGGTTTTAGTCTGCCTTTGCCATTGCTGGAAGAGAGGTTCCTTCTTGCTACAAAAGTTTTTTGACAAATGATACATTAATTTTCTTGGGACTGGAAATGCCCAAAGTTGAAATGATTTAACCAAAGCTGAGAAAACATTTATAGGAGTCAGCGATACGGACGCTGGTGGTAGAAGGGGCAGGTTGGTGCAGGGATGGAAGAGAAGGCGCAAGAACTGCTAATAGTTCTTGGTGCTGAAGAAATGAACGTGCCGAATCAGGCTTGGCTGCAATACTGTGCTAAAATGGCTGTGTGGCTGAAGTGTTTGGAGTTGCTGATCATCTAACTTAAAACATCCTCCACATTGCGTTCTTTTTCTGGAATGTGGACATAATTTAGTTTTAAATTTAGGACAAGATCTGTAGGGAGAAGCAGTGCCTCTTACTAGGGCAGCTGTTAACAACTGGATGAAATGCAAGTTTTCGTGTGGTAACAGGCCTAGAATTAGTCTCCGGTTTCTGCAGTATTGAATGCCTCACTCATTTTAATTAGCTCAGCAGAGTTTGCTGATCAGATAGATGATTTTTTTAATTTAAATGTGTGATTCATGCTTCCTGTCTGGGTGCTGTATTGAAAAGTAATTTTTTTAAGATGGGGAAAAAAAAAGTCTTACCTGAGTTCTATCACACTGACCTATCAGTGTGCAGATAGATCTTCAAGTAGAGGAAAGGAGTATTTGGTTTTTAGGCAGATGATGCATTTTGGTGGGTGAGGAAGGTTCAGGATGGTAGTTGAGTGTACAACTTACAGTTTTTCATTTGCAAGCTTGCAGTGTGATCTTTGTGAAGAAGTCATGCTATAAGTAGGAATTCTTTAGTTACCTTCTGGGTAGCTCTGGTTCTGTATTCCTGTCACGTAACTTGGTCTTTAATTTGTGCTTGTGGTAGTTCAGCAGTACCAGTGGAAGTTAAATTGGGCAGTATTTCTCAGCTGGGGTCTATTCTGTACACTAGTGCAGAGACGATGTAAATTTACAAGGAATGGATGATGACTTCTGGGGTACATCTTCATTCATGCTGGTCTCACGTTGCTCACACCAGCCAAAATTGTAGGTTTAATATAATACCCAAGTCTAGAGGAGTGAGAGGCATAGTCTACCCAGTTGGAGGTTACTGTTTCCTATAAAGGCAACAGTCAGCAATGCTGTTGTCAATCTGTGATCTGGTGAAGGGCCAGCAACAACTTCTGGTGACGCTGAGAGGGACTCAGGCCTGTGAGTGGAAATGGCTTCTGTACTTCATCCTTCAAAAGCTTCCCCCAGGCAGCAGTAAAGACTGAACGGGTGTTAGGGTTCCTGTTTGGGTACTACTGAGACAGGACAATCTGTTCTGCAAAGCTTTGGAATAATCAAGTACAATTTTTATGTTAGTAGATTTGTTACATTCCTTTTTTTAACCTACACTGCAAACGCAGCGAGTTTTGCAATCTAAAGGGAGTTGTAATTTTAACCAGTTAGGTTTGTATGAACTTGCTCTGAAGTTGAGGTACAGCATATAGAGACTTGAAAACAGTATAGCTCTGCTGCTGCAGTTCAGTCTCACTGAATGCGTTTGTACAAAATTTTGTTTAATCTAATGCAGCACTGTGTTTTTAAGTCTTAATTACTTTTTTTTACTTTTTTACAATGTTTTCATGGTAAGATTTGCAAATATGTTAACAGTGCTGGCTGCACTGAAATTTAAATGCATGAGGTGTGTCTAGTGTCTTTTCTGAAGACCCCATATGCAGGGATTTTAGCTTAGGTTAAAAAGCCCCCTTTTCCTGTCATAAAGTCAGTAATTACTGAAACGGGCCTTGTTATTTTTTAGAAAAAAAAAAAAATCCTTTGCAGTGTGTATCGAGTAGCAACAATAGCAACATTCTGAAATTCACACTGATGCATCTCAGGAGATAGAAGCCTTTTCAAGACAGCTTGGTTTCAGTAGGTCATTATCCAAGAGAAGTAAGCGGATCATGACACCGACTTATTAAGACCGTAAAGCGCGATGTGTAGAAACAAGTCATGGTTGTTCTGTCTGTCAAGTTAGCCAACTTCTGCATTAAAAATACTATGAACTAAGAGGCTGAGTCACTTAGAAACTTTCTGCATTGAAGTGTTCTGGTGGTTTTTTTGTCTTCTTTTCAGACCCCAGCATCTGATGCGGCAGTAGAGAAAGAAGCTAAGCCTGAGTAACGTCTGGTACCAAGTCTTTAATTGGTGGTCCTTATACCTTTCTTCTTGTACAATGCAGAGGAATATTTTTATCAACTATTTTGTAAATGCAAGTTTTTTAGTAGTTCTAGAAAACACATTTTTAAAAAGGAGAGAATCCCAACTCAACCCTTTTTTTTACATATTTAGATAAGTGTAAATGCTTTTTTTAAGTGGTAAAATCATGTACTGGTTGTCTGTTTTCTATGAAACCAGAAATTAAAGGCATGTTACGTAAAGGAGAGGGCTTTGAAGCCTTGATTAGGCTTCACGTTCCAGAGACTGTGAGGGACAGTTTTTCTACCCTATTAAATGAAGCATAACACAGATCAGACTTTGGAATTCATAACAATATGTTGAGAATGTCTTAACGTTTTAGTTATTTATCTTTATCTGTGGTTGTACCATCAGTAGAATTGCTTATCTAATAAAACTGCTCCCTAGTGTTGGATTCCCTGGTGAGTGATGTATATCTGTGACAGTTATTTTTGGTAGTTGCAGCTTTTATTTTTTTCCAACAACTTTGTAGCTGTGATGCAAAAGATTGGAAAGTGTTATTACATCTTTAAATACTGACTAAGCAAAAGTTTCTGCTTGGCAGACATAACTTGTTGTATCAATGTTCAAGATACTGGAACGTCGCATCCAGTTCTAAAGAACAGCTTGTCTACAAGGATCAAACAAAAAATATTTGAAACAGTCTTAGGAAAAAAAGAAAAAGAATTATAGTTTTTAGATTTTAAAAACTATGTGAATAAAAACAATTGTAAAATTGTTCATAGTGTCTGTGATCACCAAATGAAAGCCAAATAAATCTTGATTATGAAAGGATGTTTCTGTAGCTCCTGCATCGACTATGACAAGTCACAACCTAAGTGGTGTAAGTTTTGATTCTTAATCATGTTCTTAATATTGTTCAAAAGGTACTTTTCAAGAGATAGGTAGTCGTGCAGGGAGTGAGTAGCAAGGAGAGAACTGTAGTTGCAGTCTCAATCTGGGCTTCCAGTTTGAAAGCCAATAGCCTAGTGCTGCTTCTGCTACCTTAAAAAAAAAAAAAAGTCACTATTCAGTAAGCATCAGGTTTTTCATCTGTTCAGCACCGAAGAGTTTGCATAGGCACTCGTGTGTAAATAACTGCTGTAAGGAAGATGCACGAAGCAAAACTGAGCGTTAACTGATGGGATGGTGTTGCTGTTCTGTTGGAACCATATTGGGATTTCCCCAAATCCTGGTTTAACATTAATAAAGCTTCCTATATTTGGGGAAAAATAGGCTGTGAACTTCCCCAGGTAGCTGAATTCATGTAATGGAGGATCGATGGGTGGCCTTTGATGCCATCCACAGAGGATGAGCCGTCGAACAGCCTGGGCAGGAGCAGGGCGGGAAGCACAAGGAAACTTCCCTTTTGGTGCTGGTGAGCTGTTGGGTGTGAGCTTAACGTGCTGTGAGCGAGCATCCCCGCTGTGTAAGGTTGCAGGTTGACAGGGCGTCGTTTCAAATAAAACGAGCCCATGCTGAGAGCTAATTCACGTAGTACAAAACTGCCCTGATTCTCCCTTCCTGGATTTGAGAAAATGAAATCAATCTCGTTGAAGATTTAACAGCCTTTCATCAGAAGGGGGCATATTAAGTACCTATTACTTAACCTTAAAATAAAAAGTCAAATCTAGTACAGCATTACTTCAATTGTCCCACAGAGCACAGGGTTGGTTTGGGTTTTTTTTTTCTCCCCATTTCACATTGTTTTGCTGAATTGCAGCAGGTAGCAGCATTGTTTTATCTTACCAGTCTATTTGATGCCAGTCAGACAAATGTCAACCTTGTCTTGGGAGAAGTTGAGATCAAAAAGTAACGTTCATTCTGTTTCTTCCCCCCTCCTCCCCCCCTTGACTGAGAACTTGTTTATGCTCTTAAGTAACACCTGCAAGCACAGTGTCTGCTTCCTGTACGTTTTTGGTGCCTTTTTCAAATTGTCATACAGTTATTTCTCAAAACCACTTCAGTTCTACCTCTAACTTATTTTCTTAAACAATGCTTTCATTTGAGATCGGATTTTGCCATTTTTACCTCTTCAATATTTAAGCAATGTTTACCTTTTCTTTAGCTTATACATAGGATGTCCTCCAGCACTGGACCACGATATCCTTCTGGTCCAGTTCCATCATAGGTGTGTTCCTAGCAGAGTGCACCTGGCTTTGGCAGTGGCTTTGGCTTCACGTTCTTGGATATTCCAAAAGTGTAAATTTATGCCACTTTTTCAAACCCCCTCACCTCCCCCCCCCACTCCAGTTACCTTATTTGTTGGTTTGATTTGGTAGTAGCATGACAGAGCTACATCACATTCTCTACTTTCTGTTTTTAGCAAGTCAAAAACACCAGGTAAATGACTGATAAACTTGCAGGTAAATACCCCGAGATCACCTCTCTTGCATCCTTTTACTGAATGCCTACTTTTCACATGTTTTGAGTCTGTGACGTTGAGATCCTGTGGACTTCCAACATCTCCTCTCTAGCATCTATTACCCACTGTTTAATTTGTTGTAACTGCTCCATAATGTTTACCCTTAGGGACAAATAGTTATTTCTTACATTATTATGGAAGTGAAAGGGTTCATGGGTAAATCTCTGGGAGGGGAGAGGAATTTTCATGCTGGAAGGAGAGGACAGAGGTAGCTGCATCAGGAGCACAGGAGCCCTAGATCTGTTTGGAGCAGCGTGGCCCACTCGATGCAGTAATGAATGGAGCAGGCTTTCCTAATTATGTAAAGAATGCCCAGTATATACATAGGGCGATCAACGATGAATTGGGATTGATTCTGCAGTGGACGGATACCATTGCCCTTCCCCATGCAGCATGAAATGCCAACACGTAACCATAAAAACCCAGCAGTTTGGCTGCTGGGAAAATGAGGGATTGTATATGCTGGCACTAGATGTCAGTTCTGCCCGTGGAGAATTGGAGCGGGAGGCAGTTAAATACTGTCCGACGAGAATTTCCATGGGCATGTTTCAGAAAAAGCGTCCTTTCCTGTGCGGTACCAGATACATCGGCGCTGCCCAACTCTGGAACGGAGCGACGGCTCATGCAGATTGGCATACACCCCTGCAGAGTGCATTCCTAACAGACCCATCCATCTCAAAATACAGCATGAAGAGAACAACACAGGTTTCTTTTGAAGTTACTCAATCGTATTCGTATGCTGCTACGGGTTGTTCCGGTTAAGAGTGTGCTGTTTCATACGTGTTCATGCTGCACCATTCTGGAATTCATTTTTTAGCATCTGCTAGATCACTGCTCTTTAAAACGTGAACACAGCCAGGACGCTGAAGCGCATCCAAGTTTAGCTAATGAATGCCAATTTGTTTGGCAGTGGCGTCTAGAGGAACCCAGGTGGCCTTTAAGAATGCTGCGGCTCGAGCTTGCAACAATACCGGAAGCAGAAACCCGTGGATCTCTTCTTAAGGAGACATTTTTAATGGAGATATTACCTTTTTTCCTTTTTTTTTTTTTTTTTTCCTCTTGTAACCTGAACTGTGATGCAGAAACACTTATCAGGCAGGTGGTGGCGAAGAGCAGGAAGCCGAGGCAGCGGTCTGCCTTCCGGGACGTGTCTGGGGAAACTGCCAGGCGCTCGGCCTGCACCTCAGGTGTACGGGAGCTCCTCCTCAGAAGCTGAAAGCACACCTGAGGTACTGAGATTAATAAAATACATGTGTACTTCTACAGTGGTATGTAAAAATATTTTACTTCAAAGGTTCCAGAAGTGCATACCGAGTGACTGCAGGTGGGGAATGGAGAAAAAAAAAAAAAGGAACATTTCAGATTTAAAATACAGCATATATATATATATATAGCCATTGCTACATTTACATTAGAATTCATGCTGGGCAGAGGTGAGAAACAACTCCGAGGGAAAAAAAAAAAAACCCTTCCAAATCGGCGGGGCTCCCAAAGCCGGGGTGGGGTGGAGGTGGTGGAAGGCACCGGGGCAAAGCTGCTGGTTTTGGAAAGAGGATGCGGCGAAGTGGTGCCTCCCTCGGGAGGGGTGGGGGAACATTCCACTCCCTGAACCGGGGGGG
>NW_009260028.1:10677894-10679355 GCF_000687185.1 Egretta garzetta | reverse complement strand
CCGCCATCTTCCTGACCGTGATTATGAATTACAGTCACCCCGGGGGCTCCCCCCGCCCCAGCCAGCCCCGGACTCACCCCCCCGTCTCTCCCCGTGTCTCTTGCAGAGCTCTACTTCCTCATCGCTCGGTTCCTGACCACCGGGCCCTGCAGGAGGGCGCTGAAGGTGAGTACCGGGGCGCCGCACGCTCACCTGGGCGCCCAGGCTCAGTCCCCTCGGCCGCTCGCCGCCGCGGAGAGGCTGGAAGGGGAGGTGTGAACAGCCGGTCCCCCCGTTCCCCCTCCCCCTCCCGAGCCCTTTTGCGGCAGCAGCCGCTCGAGAAGCCGGAGCCCCGCTCGTCCCTAACTCTGTATTTTTCCCCTTTTCTCTGCAGGTGCTGGTGCAGGAGCTGGAGCAGCACCAGGTCTGTGTGGGCTCTGATGAAATCGCCTCTCTTGCTGTAGTCAGAAGTTTCCTTTACTTTACAAGTCATTCAAGTTTCTTCCACTCTACTGTCTCAACTTTTTCCCCTCAACACGCGTTGTTTTGGATGTGATCTCCTTTCCCCTTTAACCACTCAGTTTTCTTTTTTTTTTTTTTTTCTTCCCTTCATTTAGTTGCTTCCTAAAAGGTTGGATTGGCAAGGAAATGAGCATTATAGAAGTTACGAAGAATTGGTGAGACTTTTTTTTTTTTTTAAAAAAAAAAAAAAAAAAAAACCAAAAACTTTGAATTAGGATGCTAACATTGATGATAGACCTTTAAAAGTAGGCCCAAAGCTTTATCTTCCAGTTTCATTCCGACTGTATTAAGACATTGGAGTTATTTTGGAAAGGGCCTTTAATTTCTTTATATTAGACTAACAAAAACACAAGCGGTGTTTTAAATTGAGGATATTGTTTACATAGCAGAGGTGGAGCTTGGCGTTGTGCATTGGTACATGCCACTGCCTACGTATAGGGAAGAACCAATCTGAAGCAAGGTTTCAGTTCAGAGTTTCATGAGCAAGTTTGTTAAGCACGTTTTGATTTGACAGTATTTATTTTCTGGTTGGCTTCCTTCATCAGTCCCCTTCAACAGATTAGGAAATGAAATCGCTGTTCAGAAATCAAGGGTTGGCAGTTCTTGTGCCTATGAGTATGCTCTTTATCTCTGGCTGCTCACTGGTCATACCTTTGTTTCTAAATATTAGAAAGAGATGAGTGATCTCTCAACAGCATGTACTTTATGCCTTCTGCAGCTGATTTTGTTTGCTCTAGATGTTTTAACTTCTAACCTTTTCAGAATGGAAAGCTGCCTTTCTCTTGGTATTTTATTTTACTGCTTCTGAAATGGCACAGTATATTTGGCATTTGAATCTTGTGAAGCGATGGCCTGGTGGTGCCTGCCCAGTGTGGTTTTATTCCGCTTTCTTGTAGTTGATCCTGCTTCTTGAAACAGATGGTTATTCTTGCTTTCCTCCCCACCTCCTCCCCCCCCCAT